>NC_141879.1:455030117-455333147 GCF_056163025.1 Triticum urartu | reverse complement strand
TACGATGGAATTACTCACGCACGGCAGTGAGCATCATGAAATTGGTGTTGGAGGAAGGTTAATGATGACGATGACGATGGATTCCCCTCTCCGGAGCTCCGAACGGACTCCAGATCAGCCCTCCCGAGAGGTTTTAGGGCTTGGCGGCGGCTCCGTATCGTTAAACGCGATGAATCCTTCTCCCTAATTTTTTTCTCCCCGAAAGCAAATATATAGAGTTGGAGTTGAGGTTGGAGGAGCTCCAGGGGGCCCATGAGGTAGGGGGCGCGCCCCCCACCCTCGTGGCTAGGGTGTGGGCCCCTTGGTCTTCATCTTTTGCAAGGATTTTTTATTATTTCCAAAAAGATGTTCCGTGAAGTTTCAGGTCATTCCGAGAACTTTTGTTTGTGCACATAAATAACACCATGGTAATTCTGCTGAAAACAGCGTCAACCCGGGTTAGTTCCATTCAAATCATGCAAGTTAGAGTCCAAAACAAGGGCAAAAGTATTTGGAAAAGTAGATACGATGGAGACGTATCAACTCCCCCAAGCTTAAACCTTTGCTTGTCCTCAAGCAATTCAGTTGATAAACTGAAAGTGATAAAGAAAAACTTTTACAAACTCTGTTTGCTCTTGTTGTTGCAAATATGTAAAGCTAGCATTCAAGTTTTCAGCAAAGATTATAAACTAACCATATTCACAATAACGCTTAGGTCTCATGTTTACTCATATCAATGGCATAATCAACTAGCGAGCAATAATAATAAATCTCGGATGACAACACTTTCTCAAAACAATCATAATATGATATAACAAGATGGTATCTCGCTAGCCCTTTCTGAGACCGCAAAACATAAATGCAGAGCACCTTTAAAGATCAAGGACTAACTAGACATTGTAATTCATGGTAAAAGAGATCCAGTCAAGTCATACTCAATGTAAACTAACAGTAATGAATGCAAATGACATCGGTGCTCTCCAACTGGTGTTTTTTAATAAGAGGATGATGACTCAACATGAAAGTAAATAGATAGGCCCTTCGTAGAGGGAAGCAGGGATTTGTAGAGGTGCCAGAGCTCGGTTTTAAAATAGAGGTGAATAATATTTTCAGCGGTATACTTTCATTGTCAACATAACAACCAAGAGATGGCGATATCTTCCATGCTACACACATTATAGGCGGTTCCCAAACAGAATGATAAAGTTTATACTCCCACTCCACCAACAAGCATCAATCCATGGCTTGCTCAAAACAACGAGTGCCTCCAACTAACAAGAGTCCCAGGGGGAGTTTTGTTTGCAATTATTTTGATTTAGTTTGCATAAAGCATGAGACTGGGCATCCCGGTGACCAGCCACTTTCTCGTGAGTGAGGAGCGGAGTCCACTCCTCTTGAGAATAACCCGCTTAACATGGAAGATACGGACATCCCTAGTTGATACATGAGCTATTCGAGCATACAAAACAGGATATTTATTTGAAGGTTTAGAGTTTGGCACATACAAATTTACTTGGAACGGTAGGTAGATACCGTATATAGGTAGGTATGGTGGACTCATATGGAATAACTTTGAGGTTTATGGAGTTGGATGCACAAGCAGTATTCCCGCTTAGTACAAGTGAAGGCTAGCAAAAGACTGGGAAACGACCAGCTAGAGAGCGACAACAGTCATAAACATGCATTAAAATTAATCAACACCGAATGCAAGCATGAGTAGGATATAATACACCATGAACATAAATATCGTGAAGGCTATGTTGATTTTGTTTCAACTACATGCGTGAACATGTGCCAAGTCAAGTCACTTAAATCATTCAGAGGAGGATACCACCCTATCATACCACATCACAACCATTTTAATAGCATGTTGGCATGCAAGGTAAACCATTATAAGCTCTTAGCTAATTAAGCATGGCACAAGAAACTATGATCTCTAGTTGTCATTGCAAACATGTTTATTCATAATAGGCTGAATCAGGAACGATGAACTAATCATATTTACAAAAACAAGAGAGGTCGAGTTCATACCAGCTTTTCTCATCTCAGTCAGTCCATCATATATCGTCATAATTGCCTTTCACTTGCATGACCGAACGATGTGGATAATAATAATAGTGCGCGTGCATTGGACTAAGCTGGAATCTGCAAGCATTCAATAAACAGGAGAAGACAAGGCAATATGGGCTCTTTTGTCAGATCAACAATAATGCATATAGGAGTCACTTCAACAATTTAATCATGGTCTTCTCCTGTCGACCCCCAAAGAAAAGAAAAGAAATAAAACTATTTACACGGGAAAGCCCCCAACAAGCAAAAGAAGAACATGAAATCTTTTTGGGTTTTCTTTTTAATTACTACTACAAGCATGGAAAGTAAACTAATTAAAAGCTACAACTAATTTTTTTGGTTTTTCTTAAGGTTTATTAAACACACAAGAAGAAAGCATAAAAAGGAAAAGAAACTAGCATGGATGATACAATGAAAAATTATGAGCACCGACATCTAGCAATGAGTGTGTGAACATGAATATAATGTCGGTGAGAAATACGTACTCCCCCAAGCTTAGGATTTTGGCCTAAGTTGGTTTATTGCCACAGATGGCCTGACGGATATCCATAGTTGTAGCTGGGGTCGTAATGCGATGCAGCGGCTATTGCCTCCTGAGCTGCAGCGTGGCGGCGAGATGCCTCTGCCCTCGTCTCATACTCATCTGCCTCCTCTTTGGTAATAACATATCTTCCTTTTGCTTGATAATCAAAGAAGGCAGGAGCAGGGAGAGTAATACGGACAGCACGGCGTCTGTCAAAGATTAAGCGATACTGGAGAGGTGATTCATTCCTCTCGACAAACTGGTGGTGAACCATAGCATTAAAGTCTGGGTAAGCAGGAGGCAATTCAATATCATCATTACGTATGGTTAACCAAGAAAATCGGCTAAGCAGGTTGCATAAATTCCTCCAAAGAAATCTCCATTAAATCTATTATGATGCAACCTACGTGCAACAATGGCTCCCAAATTATAAGATTTGTCTCCTAACACAACACTCCTAAGAATACTGAGGTCAGGGACACACATATGACATGCTTCATCTTTACCATTTATGCACCTACCTATGAAGAGAGCAAAATAATGTATAGCAGGAAAATGAATGCTCCCTATGGTAGCTTGTGCTATGTCTCTAGATTCCCCCACAGTTATGCTAGCAAGAAAATTTCTAAATTTAGATTTGCGGGGTTCACTAGCACTACCCCATTGCGGAAGTTTGCAAGCAGTGGTAAAATCCTCTAAGTCCATCGTATAAGATTTTTCATAAAGATCAAACAGGAAAGTTGGAGAATTACATGAAGATGAAAATTCAAACCTCCTCACAAAGGAACTAGTGAGATAGTGGTACTGGCAGCATTTTTCTGCCTCGAAGCTTACAAGATCAGCGTTACGCAAATATGCGTTAAATTCTTCCTTAATTCCCGCTCAATCCACAAAGTTTTCTGAAGGCCATTCACTGGGCCGCACTGGAGCGTCCCTTGGTGGCTCATCGTCAGCATCACGCATTGCAAGCCTGGGTCCTTGCTTCCTTGAAGAACCACCTTGGTACATTTTCCTAAGCATATTTCTTCCTCTAAAAAAATTCTAATTTTTTTAGTAACTTCAAAATAAAAGTAAATCAAACTCAACAAAATTGATAGCAACTACTCCTACAAGTGCCTAGAGCCTATATCATGCATCAAAACTACTTGGAACCATATAAATTTGACATGCAAGCTCAAGAACAGGGTCACCTAGGCAGCACAAATTTGCAATGAATAGAGCACTAGAACAAAAACTAATTGGATCAATGGAGGAGTCACATACCAAGGAACAATCTCCCCAAGCAGTTTTGTGAGAGGTGCTTTGAGCAAGGAGATCGAACATGGCAGCAAAATGAGCTTGGACTCGAGTTTGAACTGGATAATCGTCTTTGTGGGAGGAAGGAGTGTGTGGGTACAGGAATAAGTGGAGGAGGGCCATCATGGACCCACGAGGCAGGGGGCGCGCCTAGGGGGGTAGGGTGCGCCCTCCACCGTCATGGCCAGGTGGATGCCCCCCGTGCTGTGTTCTCAGTGCCAGATATTCTCAAATATTCTAGAAAAAAATCATATTTAAATTTCAGGGCATTTGGAGAACTTTTATTTTTGGGGTATTTTTATATTGCACGGATAAATCAGATAACAGACGGAAAATACTTATTTCTATTTTATAAATAACAGAAAGTAAAAGGAGGGTACAGAGAGTTGTGTCTTCTAAATTCATCCATCTCATGATCATCAAAAGGAACCCATTAACAAGGTTGATCATCTCCGAATAACATGGAACCGGAGAATTTTCGAATAACACTAGGTTACCTCAACGGGGATATGCACATCCCCAATAATAAGAATATCATATTTCTTCTTGACAATAGGTAGAGGAAATTCAAAACCTCCAAAAATAATCGATGGAATTTTTTCCAATAGAATTGATACTATGAATTCAAGGTTGTTTCCTCAGAAAGTGTACTGTATGCTCATTACCATTAACATGAAAAGTTACATTGCCTTTGTTGCAATCAATAAAAACCCCTGCAGTCGTGACGCCCCCGATTCAATCGTACACTAATCATACACACAAACGTGTACGATCAAGATCAGGGACTCACGGGAAGATATCACAACACAACTCTACAAATAAAATAAGTCATGCAAGCATCATATTACAAGCCAGGGGCCTCGAGGGATCGAATACAAGAGAAGAGGGGGAAGAAACAATGAATACAATGCAAACAGATGCATAATGATGCTTGACAAGACAAGTAGCGGTGCTAGGGGTGCCCTAACGCGGTATGAGGTGATACCGGTGAAGGGGGGAAACATCCGGGAAAATATCCCCGGTGTTTCGTGTTTTCGGACAGATGAATCAGACAGGGAAAGTTGCGTGTTCTCTATACTAGGGATGCGTGGTGGACGAACGGGCTGCGTATCTGGATTCCTCTCGTCGTTCTGAGCAACTTTCATGTACAAAGTTTTTCCATCCGAGCTATGGTTTATTTTATATTAATTTTCAAAGTTTTAATTCATTTTTTTGAAATTTCTGGAATTAATATTAATTCGAAATTAAATAGTTAAATGCTAGGTGCACCCAGCTCTGCGTACACAAAAGTGTACCAGAGGCTGACGGGTGGGCCAGGAGGTCCTAGTTGACCAGTCAACGTTTGATTGGTCAACAGGGTGTGGCCCCCCCGTCATTGACTGTTACACTAACATAGTAGTTAATTTAGTCTAACTAGGTTATTAGGCTAACAAATTTTAATTAGTTTAATTAAACCTGTTAAATTAAGTTAATTAATTGATTATGTATTGTCATTTATATTTTTAATCTTTTTTTCCTTTTCTCTAAATAGGGGGCCAACCCCACCTGTCATAGGCCCAAGTGGCCAAGCGAGGTGGGTGGCTTAACAGGCGCAGACGCCCGTGGAGGCCGAACCCGCCTGGGCGCAGGGCGAGGCCGAAGCCATGGCGAGGCGGGCCGGCGAAGGGGAGGTGGCCGGCGGCCAGGTGCGGTGGTGCCTGGGGCGGACGGCGGAGGGGCGGGGCCGCGAGCTACAGCGGTGGGTGTCGAGCTGCGGTAGAAAGAGGAGGCGACGACAGGCGAGGGAGGGGGCGTGCGGGCACGAGCGGCCGCGGGGAGGAGCAACGGCGACGGGTGAGGCGCAGGGTGTGGGCGAGGCACGGGCGCGGTGCCTTCACCCCGGGCACTAGCATGGTCGGGTGATGTCGAGGACGACACTGTGACGAGCAAAGGCCGAAGGCGAGCAACGGCGCGAGCGACTGCGGGCTCGCCGACGAAGCAGGCAGCAGCGGGCAATCAGCAGCGTCGCAAGGGCGCGGCGGGGGTGGCCGCGGGCGCGGTTGGGAGCTGGCGCAGGCGCAGGTGGGAGCCGGGGTGGCGCAGGGCGGCGGGCGCGCACGGCGTGGCGGGTCTATGGCAGCGGGCCGGGGAGAGGGCGCGGACCATGGGCGCGCGGGAGCGCGGCCACGCATGCGCTAGGTGCGGCGGCGGGGGGGGGGGGGGAGGGGACGGCCTCGGCGACAGAGGGGGGGAAGGGAGGAAGCTCACGACATGGTGTAGGGGTTAGGCAGCGGGCTCGATGAGGAGTCACGGAGGCGACGACGATGGTGGGGTGGCTCCGGCGAAGAAGTGGTCGGACGAGGCAGTGATGGTGTGCGGCGGCGGCGGCGTGCATGGACGGCATCCGGCGAGAAGGAGGGCGAGGACGAGTGACGAAGACGGGGAGGTGGCACCGACGACGGCGGGTGGTGGTGGGGCGGCTCCAGTGGGGGTTCCAGGCGGCGGCGGTGGCGAATGCCCCCAATCCTGAAGAGGGGGAGTGGAACGAGTGGGGCGACTGGGGGAGGGGGTGGTTTGCCCCGATCTAGAAATCAGGGGGGGGAGCGAGCGAGAGAGAGTGGGGGTCGGGGTAGTGGGGGAGAGGGGCTAGGGTTTCTGGCGCCCGGCGGGGAGTAGTAGCGGGCGCAGTTGGTCCGGCCTGGCGGCCCAGTAGCCTGCTGGGCCGAGGCCCAGCTAGGGGGGGTCCTTTTACTTTGTTTTGTTTTTGTTTTAATCATGTTTAGTCTTTTTCTTTTTATTTATTTTTTTCTCTTTACTGTTTTATTTATAGTCCCATCTTATGTGAGTTTTATAAAAACATAAAAGTTGTACCAAAATCAGTATTACTAATTATACCTCTGTTACCAAAGTTTAAACCCCTAGATGAAATAGTTTAACATTTTATTAATTAGAAATCCATTTAAACATTTGTTTTTGCTACCGTTTTAATCATCTAAGAGTATTTAAACATTTTATAAAAGTGTGGTTCCTCCACCGTAGTTACTTCTGCATCATTGGGCACAACCCGAACATTTTAGTTTTAAAGTTTGAAAATTTTGATGTTTGCCTTTTATTCAATTTCGAATTTGAATTGGTTTTTGAACTAACGCGGGATTATCAACAGTAACTGCGATGACGTGGCATCATTAACGGGGGATTACTGTAGCCTAATTATCCGGGCGTCACAATTCTCCTCCTCTACAAGAAATCTCGTCCCGAGATTTAAGAGGTAGTGAAAGGGGGAAATGTTTTGGTTACGAATCTAGCGGGTCTTCTCATCCTGGCTTGCTCTTCGCGAAGAAGTTGATCCCTGTCGTTGATGTCTTCATTTCTCTACTTCAGGTCATCTTGACGAAGTCGCATCCTTTCTTTGGGGTCTGTCTCGTACTTACGAGTAGTTAAGGGGCAGTTCTACAATGATAGAATGCTATAAGGGTTAACCATTGGGGGGTTACCCATGAATGAACACAGGGGTATCTCTCGAATTGGTCAAATGAAACACATCGAGAGCCAAGCAAGAGGGTATAGTAAGAAGTATCAAGCGGATAGGCAATCGTTCGATGCCCAATTAGAAGGTGAAAGGGTTTCAGGGCATGAGAATAAGTATTGCATCTGATACCAGAGTAGATCACTAGGAAGGTGACCTGTCAATTACAAACGTAGCCAGGCTCAAGGAATAACTTTGGCAATAGGGTGTATAGGAGAGTCAGGTTTCGATCCGGTGAAACTGTGGGTTATGGTCCCACCATGTGGGTTAAAATAAGGAAGGGCATTGACATCCGGCACGATCATGATAGCAAGGAATGTCAAAGAATAACCGGTCAGTTATGTTGACTGCATCGTTGGTACCAAGGGCGAGGGACGAAGAGAACCATCTTCCTGCTCGTTGAATGAGGCAAACCAATAGGCAAAGTTCTCGTCTATCGGTGGCTACCGGAATGTCATCAACAATAGTAACAGGTTCTTACTGACAGAGTTGTACACCGAAGTGCTTACAAAAACAATGACTTAATACTGCTTAGATCATATAAACCTCAAGAAGATTAAACAAAACAATGGAGAGGAAAATGTGTTTAAACACATATTTCAAGGGTATATCCTTTCCAAGGACAAGCGGATCATGATATCCATGACAGGATAGCAAGTAGAAAATCATTTAGGTAAGGGGGGAGGAATCTCATGATATTACCCATATAACAGTGTTAGGATAAATGCTAAAGAAAATTTAGCATTGTGCTTCAAATGCTCTTATTGAAAATCGGATTACCACATAAATGCTTCGAGATAGCATTGACATTGTCTTCAAGCAAATGTCAGACTTTGGATACGCGAAGGACTCATCAGGAACAAATTGTAGAATAAGTCTTACAGTTCCCTCACGGAAGAATGGATAGCCTTGCTGAAAAGGAAACTATAACAATAGGGCCTCCGGCCAGGTGTGCTAGGCATGACATCATCTTGCCGGGTCATATAAAGACCAATGTTATAACTATTGGAAATATGTCCCAATCATCATATCTGACCGAGATTCAGATCTGATTGGTGCCAGGATGCCTCAGACTCAGGATGTCTGAGAAGAAAAGGTGCAACACAATTGACGAGAAGACATTGTAAGATTCTCGGGAGATGTACTATGGAAGCGAGTTTCGAAACAAGAGTTCATCATTAAAACCAAGGAGAGGATGAAGAGGTGGCTAATGAACTCAGCGACAATTCAGTGAGATTTTCAAAAGATGGATTTCCACACTAATGTGAACAAGGAGATAACATTTGTCGGATCAGATGATATAAGGATGTATGCTCGAGGAAAACATACACAATTAAGCATTGGTTGAAAAGTGCACCCAAAATATGGTCTTAGGTAGCATGATCAATGTTAGAAAGGTGATTCAACAACCAATAGTCTAAGAATGAAATATCGACCATTAACTTGAAAGCAATAGGGTTGCTAGAAACACGAACAAGTTTGTGTTGAACGGAAGGCAATAAAGTGGTCAATGATAACACAAATCATTGAGGGCAAGGATGGTACTTCTCATCATGAATTCAATTGATATCCTGGAAGGGGTCAAAATGTTGACGAAGATCATGACACATTTGTCGAGAGGTTTCATGAAGATATAATCGCTCATCGACGACATCAAGTCAAAGGAATGATGAAGCAAGAGGTTATCGGAACCATGGGTACGACACGAACTCGAAACCAAGCTTGTTGTTCGAGGTGGAATGATAAGACAAGGAAATCAACGCAAGCTTAGCTCAGCATAAAAGATTATGTTCCGGGAAGATCCAAGATAATCTCGAGATACCAGGGGGATAATAATCGACGAAAGATCAAAGTAAAGGTTGGACTGGTGTATTGATCCACAGAAGACAAGTACTTAAACTTGCCCGAGAAATGGGATCTAAGAAGAACATATGGTCGAAACCACAATTATAAAAGAATCAATTCACCGATACCAAAGGATATTAGATCAAGGAATTATTTATTACTACAAGAAGCTCCCATGATAAGTTCCACATCGGGTCCATGGGTATGAACACAAAGTTCAAGGTCGACTCGCACTTATTCAATGCATAACCTTTCATTCACTTCTCGTCTTGATAATACTGTAGTGTTGGAATTTTATTCGGTAAAACACCGGAAAAGTATGACTTGTGAAAACTTCTGGGTTTTCACGGATTAGGGGAAGGCATAGGTTCAACCCACCGGACATCTTAGTAACATATACCACAAGTTTCAAAAGTAAATACACAAGCTCGAAAGCAGAGCATGGTTGGCCAAACAGAGGATACAATTTACCAAAGGCATTATGTATCAGGGGAAGAACTCACAAGGTGATTGAATATGAAGGACACTGTCGGATAACAATCCAACAATGGATTGGGCGATCCACAACGGAGCCAATGTGAGTATCGGTACTCACTCAGGGGAAGAAAGAATGAAGAGGCATCAGATTCAAGAATCACCTGATTAGTCTGATGCTTAAATAGAAAGAAATTACGGTTTCCAAAACAAAGGATCAAAAGCAGACGCTTGGATCAAGGACGGGTAAGTTGGATAGACCAGAGGCACATTTGACAACAAATAGTTTGGTCGAGAACCAGCTCATGTTCAAAATGACGTCTGAGCCGGAAAGATAATTTAGAAGGGTTGATTGATGATTGTGTGCATTCGCACACATGTAGAATCAATAGGATCAAAATGACGGTGTCAAAAGATACTAGTGAATATTGTAGTGATATGGGAGCATCCATAATGTAAGCATACAAGTATTTGCAGAGCAATAGTTTGAATAGGAGGCTCAGAAGGTCGGATAGTATTTCAGAGTATCTTATGAAGCATACAAACAACTGGGGGTGAACGGATACTCAATAAGTGCAAGGAATTTTCAATGAGGGTATTCATGTGGTAAAGATCTGCAAGGCAGTAAGCTTAAAGGATTTTCGAAACAACGGAGAGCAATTTAGGGCATCTTGTAATGACAAGAGCATCTGAGGATGAATGTATGAATGACAATTATAGGTAGTTTTCCATAAGGGTATTTTGGTGGTAGGGAATTGTAAAGTCGATGGGCATAAGGGTCTCGTGAAAACATCGGAGAGTAGCTTCAGAATCTTCTGGCGCAGCAGGTGATCCTCTGTAATAAGGGGCTCTCCGGGAGGAAGTAATTATGAGAACCTAGAGTCAGAGTTAGTAAAATTGCTTAACCCGAATAGAAGAGATGTCAGAGTCCCAGAGTATAGGTCAAGGAGTAAAAGATCCTACTACCACCCAACGGCGACGTGGGCCCGTAAGACACACAACCATGCTAGTAAAAACTTTTACAATGTCTAGACTCGATTTCGGCCAAGGAGTATGGAAGGGGATTCCTACAGGCAGTCAGATCTGATACCAACTTGTGACGCCCCCGATTCAATCGTACACTAATCATACACGTAAACATGTACGATCAAGATCAGGGACTCACGTGAAGATATCACAACACAACTCTACAAATAAAATAAGTCATACAAGCATCATATTACAAGCCAGGGGCCTCGAGGGCTCGAATACAAGAGCTCGATCATAGACGAGTCAGCGGAAGCAACAATATATGAGTACAGACATAAGTAAACAAGTCTACCTTAAGAAGGCTAGCACAAACTGGGATATAGATCGAAAGAGGCGCGGGCCTCCTGCCTGGGATCCTCCTAAACTACTCCTGGTCGTCATCAGCGGGCTGCACGTAGTAGTAGGCACCTCCAGTGTAGTAGAAGTCATCGTCGACGGTGGTGTCTGGCTCCTGGACTCCAACGTCTGGTCGCGGCATTCGGGTATAGGAAAGGGGAAAAGGGGGAGCAAAGCAACCATGAGTACTCATCCAAAGTACTCGCAAGCAAGGAGCTACACTATATATGTATGCATTGGTATCAAATGGAAAAGGGGGTAACATATGTGGACTAAACTGCAGAATGCCGAAATAAGAGGGGGATAGCGAGTCCTATCGAAGACTACGCTTCTGGTAACCTCTATCTTGCAGCAGAGGAAGAGAGTAGATGGTAAGTTCACCAAGTAACATCGCATAGCATAATCCTAACTGATGATCCTCCCCTCGTGGCCCTGTGAGAGAGCGACCACCGGTTGTATCTGGCACTTGGAAGTGTGTGTTTTATTAAGTATCCGGTTCTAGTTGTCATAAGGTCAAGGTACAACTCCAAGTCGTCCTGTTACCAAAGATCACAACTATTCGAATAGATTAACTTCCCTGCGGAGGTGCACCACATTTCCCAACACGCTCGATCCTCTTTGGCCGGACACACTTTCCTGGGTCATGCCCGGCCTCGAAAGATCAACACGTCGCAGCCCTACCTAGGCACAACAGAGAGGTCAGCATGCTGGTCTAAATCCTATGGCGCAGGGGTCTAGGCCCATCGCCCATTGCACACCTGCACGTTGCATACGCGGCCGGTGAGCAGACCTAGCCTCCCTTATACAAGAGCAGGCGTTCCAATCCAACCCGGCGCGCGCCGCTCAGTCGCTGACGTCACGAAGGCTTCGGCTGATACCATGATGTCGAGTGCCCATAACTGTTCCCGCGTAGATGGTTAGTGCGTATAGGCCAGTAGCCAGACTCAGATCAAATACCAAGATCTCGTTAAGCGTGTTATTTTGAAGTAATTGTGAACGCCGACCAGGGCCAGGCCCACCTCTCTCCTAGGTGGTCTCAACCTGCCCTGTCGCTCCGCCTCGAAGTAACAGTCGGGGGCCGTTGGGAACTTAGGCCCACCACTACCTGGATGGAGCCACCTGCCCCTTCAGCCCCCACATCAGTATCACTTGCGGGTACTCAACGAGCCGACCCGACTTTAGTCACCAGATGTATAGTATGTATATATGTATGTATAAATCCGTGATCACCTCCCGAGTGATCACGGCCCGATAGTATAGCATGGCAGACGGACAAGAATGTAGGGCCACTGATGATAAACTAGCAATCCTATACTAAGCGTTAGGATTGTAGGTAAAGGTAACAACAGTAGTAGCAAGGACATGCTATGCATCAGAATAGGATTAACGGAAAGCAGTAACATGCTACACTACTCTAATGCAAGCAGTATAGAGAAGAGTAGGCGATATCTGGTGATCAAGGGGGGGGCTTGCCTGATTGCTCTGGGAAGAGAGAGGGGTCGTCAACAGCGTAGTCGATCGGGGCACCAGCAACAGCGTCAGCCTCGTAGTCTACCGGAGAGAAGAGGGGGAAGAAACAATGAATACAATGCAAACAGATGCATAATGATGCTTGACAAGATAAGTAGCTGTGCTAGGGGTGCCCTAACGCGGTATGAGGTGATACCGGTGAAGGGGGGAAACATCCGGGAAAATATCCCCGATGTTTCACGTTTTCGGACAGATGAATCGGAGGGGGAAAGTTGCGTGTTCGCTATGCTAGGGATGCGTGGCGGACGAACGGGCTGCGTATCCGGATTCGTCTTGTCGTTCTGGGCAACTTTCATGTACAAAGTTTTTCCATCCAAGCTATGGTTTATTTTATATTAATTTTTAAAGTTTTAATTCATTTTTCTGATATTTCTGGAATTAATATTAATTCGAAATTAAATAGTTAAATGCTAGGTGCACCCAGCTCTGCGTACACAGAAGTGTACCAGAGGCTGACAGGTGGGCCAGGAGGTCCCAGTTGACCAGTCAACGTTTGACTAGTCAACAGGGTGTGGCCCCCCCATCATTGACTGTTACACTAACATAGTAGTTAATTTAGTCTAACTAATTTATTAGGCTAACAAATTTTAATTTGTTTAATTAAACCTGTTAAATTAAGTTAATTAATTGATTATGTATTGTCATTTATATTTTTTTAATCTTTTTTTTCCTTTTCTCTCAACAGGGGGACGACCCCACCTGTCATAGGCCCAAGTGGCCAAGCGGGGTGGGTGGCTTAACAGGCGCAGACGCCCGTGGAGGCCGAACCCGCCTGGGCGCAGGGCGAGGCCGAAGCCATGGCGGGGCGGGCCAGTGAAGGGGAGGTGGCCGGCGGCCAGGTGCGGTGGTGCCTGGGGCGGGCCCGCGAGCTACATCGGCGGGTGTCGAGCTGCGGCAGAAAGAGGAGGCGACGGCAGGCGAGGGAGGGGGGCGTACGGGCACGAGCGGCCGCGGGGAGGAGCAACGGCGACGGGTGAGGCGCAGGGTGTGGGCGAGGCACGGGCGCGGTGCCTTCGCCCCGGGCACTGGCATGGTCGGGTGATGTCGAGGATGACGCCGTGACGAGCAGAGGCCGAAGGCGAGCAACGACGCGAGCGACTGCGGGCGTGCCGATGAAGCAGGCAGCAGCGGTCAGTGGGCGAGCAGCAGCGTCGCAAGGGCGCGGCGGGGGTGGCCGCGGGCGCGGTTGGGAGCTAGCGCAGGTGCAGGTGGGAGCCGGGGTGGTGCAGGACGGCGGGCGCGCATGGCGTGGCGGGTCTACGGCAGCGGGCGGGGAGCGGGCGCGGACCGTGGGCGCGCGGGAGCGCGGCCACGCATGCGCTAGGTGCGGCGGGGGAGGGGGGGGGGACGGCCCCGGCGACAGATGGGTGGAAGGGAGGAAGCTCACGACATGGTGTAGGGGTTAGGCAGCGGGCTCGATGAGGAGTCGGGGAGGCGGCGACGATGGTGGGGCGGCTCCGGCGAAGAAGTGGCCGGACGAGGCGGTGACGGTGTGCGGCGGCGGCGTGCGTGGACGGTGTCCGGCGAGAAGGAGGGCGAGGATGAGCGACAAAGACGGGGAGGCGGCACCGACGACGGCGGGTGATGGTGGGGCGGCTGCAGCGGGGGTTCCAGGCGGCGGCGGCGGCGAACGCCCCCCGATCCCGAAGATGGGGAGTGGAACGAGTGGGGCAACTGGGGGAGGGGGGTGGTTTGCCCCGATCTAGAAATCGGGGGGGGGGGGAGTGGGGGAGCGAGCGAGAGAGTGTGGGGGTCGGGGTAGTGGGGGAGAGGGGCTAGGGTTTCTGGCGCCCGGCGGGGAGTAGTAGCGGGCGTGGTTGGGCCGGCCTGGCGGCCCAGTAGCCTGCTGGGCCGGGGCCCAGCTAGGGGGGTCCTTTTACCTTGTTTTGTTTTTGTTTTAATCATGTTTAGTCTTTTTCTTTTTTTCTCTTTAGTGTTTTATTTATAGTCCCATCTTATCTGAGTTTTATAAAAACATAAAAGTTGTACCAAAATCAGCATTACTAATTATACCTCTGTTACCAAAGTTTAAACCCCTAGATGAAATAGTTTAACATTTTATTAATTATAAATCCATTTAAACATTTGTTTTGCTACCGTTTTAATCATCTAAGAGTATTTAAACATTTTATAAACGTGTGGTTCCTCCACTATAGTTACTTCTGCATCATTGGGCACAACCCGAACATTTTGGTTTTAAAGTTTGAAAATTTTGATGTTTGCCTTTATTCAATTTCGAATTTGAATTGGTTTTTGAACTAACGTGAGATTATCATCAGTAAATGCGATGACGTGGCATCATTAACGGGGGATTACTGTAGCCTAATTATCCGGGCGTCACAGCAGTATTCAAAAAGGGTCTTCCAAGAATAATAGACATACTATCGTCCTCGGGAATATTAAGAATAACAAAGTCCGTTAAAATAGTAACGTTTGCAACTACAACAGGCACATCCTCACAAATACCGACAGGTATAGCAGTTGATTTATCACCCATTTCCAAAGATATTTCAGTAGGTGTCAACTTATTCAAATCAAGTCTACGATATAAAGGCAGAGGCACAACACTAACACCGGCTCGAAGATCACATAAAGCAGTTTTAACATAGTTTCTTTTAATGGAGCATGGTATAGTGGGTACTCCTGGATCTCCAAGTTAATTTGGTATTCCACGCTTAAAAGTATAATTAGCAAGCATGGTGGAAATTTCAGCTTCCGATATCTTTCTTTTATTAGTAACAATATCTTTCATGTACTTAGCATAAGGATTCATTTTAAGCATATCAGTTAATCGCATACGCGAAAAGATAGGTCTAATCATTTCAGCAAAGCGCTCAAAATCCTCATCATCCTTTTTCTTGGATGGTTTGGGAGGAAAAGGCATGGGTTTCTGAACCCAAGGCTCTCTTTCCTTACCGTGTTTCCTAGCAACAAAGTCTCTCTTATCATAACGTTGATTCTTTGATTGTGGGTTATCAGGATCAACGGCAGGTTCAATTTCTATATCATTATCATTACTAGGTTGAGCATCATCATGAATATTATCATTAACATTATCACTAGTTTCAGGTTCATTACCAGATTGTGTTTCAGCATCAGAAATAGAAATATCATTTGGATTCTCAGGTGTTTCAGCAATAGGTTCACTAGAAGCATGCAAAGTCCTATCATTTTTCTTTTTCTTCCTTTTAGAAGGACTAGGTGCATCTATATTATTTCTCTGAGAATCTTGCTCAATTCTCTTAGGGTGGCTGTCGGTGTCAAAACCGGCGGATCTCGGGTAGGGGGTCCTGAACTGTGCGTCTAAGGCGGATGGTAACAGGAGGTAGGGGACACGAAGTTTTACCCAGGTTCGGGCCCTCTTGATGGAGGTAAAACCCTACGTCCTGCTTGATTAATATTGACGATATGGGTAGTACAAGAGTAGATCTACCACGAGATCAGAGAGGCTAAACCCTAGAAGCTAGCCTATGGTATGATTGTATGCTATTGTTGTCTCCTACGGACTAAAACCCTCTGGTTTATATAGACACCGAAGGGGGCTAGGGTTACACAAGGTCGGTTACAAAGGAGGAGATATACATATCCATGTTTCCTAGCTTGCCTTCCACGCCAAGTAGAGTCCCATCCGGACACGAGATGAAGTCTTCAATCTTGTATCTTCATAGTCCAACAGTCCGGCCAAAGGATATAGTCCGGCTGTCCGGTGACCCCCTAATCCAGGACTCCCTCAGTAGCCCCCGAACCAGGCTTCAATGACGATGAGTCCGACGCGCAGTGTTGTCTTCGGCATTGCAAGGCGGGTTCTTCTCCAACTTTCAAGTGTTCGTAGGTAGTGTCCGGCTCCATAAATGTTGAACCTCTCGGCTTCTGTGCCCAATAAGGGTTATCTCCCACGCGTCGAATGAATACGAGGCACCAGGGCGTTTTTACATTCGCCCCCTAGCCAAATGAATAAATTGTCTATTAAAGGGATGGGGATTCTTAGATCCGATCCATATCATCCTCCCTCAGCGAGAATTCATCAGAGCGTGCTTCGGAAAGATCCATTCCAGCATGGCCGACCTCCGCAGCTCCTCCTCCCGCCCCTGTAGCCCTAAGCCCGGTGATTGGGAGAGGTGTTCAGTCCCGCACAGTCGATTAGTCGAGCTGCAGACTAAGGGATTTCTCCCTCCGGCATATATGGTGCCCGTTCGAGCCGGGCTCGCCACCTACAATGGCGGGGCGCAAGAGGAGAGCCTTCCTTGTCCCTCCATGGGAGAACGGGTCTGCCTTGTTCCTTATTTACTAAGGGGACTCAGATTGCCAATTCATCCATTCCTCCGCGGGCTCCTAGAGTTCTACGGCCTCCCATTACACAATCTCACCCCTGCCTCCATTCTACATATCGCCGTCTATGTTGCTCTCTGCGAGTTGTTCCTGGGCTGCGAGGCTCACTTCGAGTTGTGGAAAAGGCTATTCTGCCTTGTCCCTCGCACACAGAGGGAATCACTTTATCAAGTGGGCGGAGCCAAAATATGGCGCATCGCCGAGACCGGATACCTGTCCGGTACCCCAAAGAAGTCGTCCAAAGACCGGCCTTCAGAATGGTTCTACATGGAGGACGTCCCCCTTTCGGACCCTGTTCGGCGGGGTCTTCCTGAGTTCAACAATGCTCCTCTGAAGAAGCACCGAAGTTGGTGCCCACGGAGCCCCCAGGCGAAAGACAACGGAGAAGTCCTTTATCTAATGAACCGGATCAAAGCACTGGCTCAATGGGATTGACAATAATTGAAGTTATGTCGATTTGCATAATGCGGGGAGTGCAGCCACTTCAATATCGTGGGCACCCCTTGTGGTGTTATAACGGGGCGGATGACGCCACCCGCGGCGGGCGTAAGGGTCCGGATAATGCTGCCGCTCTAGCGAAGATTCTGTCTGAACTGTTCAAGGGTGAGGAGGAGGAGTTCACCCGCATCAAGCCACGGGATGGATTCTCCATGTACAATCCTCCAAGCTGGGTAAGTTATATCTCCCTGCTCCCATTTTTCCCGCATTCTTTGTCGTAAGTATTCACCCTGCCACTTTGCGGCAGGAACTGCGAAAATCCATAAAGGAGGTCAGCATCCCTTCTCCACAACCGGAGGACCCTAACCGGGCCCTCAACTCCGGACTCGAAGAAGATTCGGCTATATCCGTGGAGCTGATAGACCGGCAGTTCTATCAGTTAAGCTGCAACGATGCCACAGTGGCCATTATGGCCGACTATCCCGGACTGCTCCCTGCATCGCACGTAAGAAAAACAAAAAATCCCAACTCCAAAACTAGGATCCCCTTTTAGACACTTCACCCACCATATACACATGGCATTTTACAGGGGAGGCATTCGGGACGCCCTGCCGAACCCACGACAACGCGCCAACAAGAGGCACCGAGGCCGGGTAGGCCAAAAAGGAAGGCAGTCAGGACGGAGACGCCGACGCAAAGGTATAACAAACCCCGCTCCGTGGTTATCGTCTTTCTTGAAATATAATGACGCCCGCATTTCTTTAACAGAAAAAACGCTCGCTGGAATATGTCCGGCGATGTCACTAATCATGCATCCACCAGCCGGGCGCCAGGACCGGACATAGAGGCGGAAGCCGATATGGGGCAGGCGCCGGATAATCCCCCTACGGAGGATGCGGATAGATTATCCGCTACTAACTCAGAAGTGGAAAGCGCCATGAACCATAGGCGCCGCCGGGCCGTACTCCGGGACGCTTGTTTCTCACCGGAGGCATTTGATGCCTTTAATTCCGGAGAGGCATACCTCTGTGCTGCTCAAGATGGCCTAGCCAGAGCCACGGATCAATATGTAAAGGATGTATGGGTAAGTGAATCTGATGATTCATATGTATCAGTAGCCCCTGAGACTTGAAACAGTTAGCAGAACTGATTTAAGGATCATCTTTATTGTGCAGGTTCTTACAGAGAAGAATACTAGGCTAACACAGGAGCTAGAGGAATGCAAGACCCAACTACGGGCTGCTGTGGCGGCATTGTAGGAACCGAAAAAGTCACCTACTGGTAACATTTTATTTTAAAGAGTGATAGTTACCATATAATGTGCGGCATGGCTGCAGATCTAACAACTGATGTTGCAGATGAATCCGGAGAAAATCCGGAGGACCAGCATGTTATGCGATAGCTAGAGGCTGGCAAACGCGTGCTGACTGAGGTTAGGCGGGAGAAAAACAATCTCCATGACGCCAATATTAAGCTGAGCGTGGAACTAAAAGACGTTCGGGGCCAGCTTGCCGACTCCGAGAAGGAGAATAAGCGGCTTCGGCGCGACATTTTCAGTAAGTGCTTGAACGAATCCTTTTAAAGGAATTCGGCGAAGAAGCCGACTAACAGCGTTATGTGTGTAGGTATGCTGACGGGTCGTCCCGTGGAGGAAATGCCCGGGTCTACGAGTGATCTTCTATCCGAGCTGTCACATCTACACGAACAAGTTCGGCAGGTGATGCAAGGTGTTGCCCAGGCTTTGTGGCCATCCGTCTCCCTACCAGAGGGCGTTGCAGAGCTTACGGAGAAGCTCAAGGGAGCACGGCGGCGCCTCCGATTATGGAAGATATCGGCCTGCCGACAGGGTGCCAGAGAGGCCTGGGCCATGGTGAAGACTCGGTATACCAAGGCAGTCCCAAATCACATGGCCGAGGTCGGACCTGTGGGGCCTGACGGAAGAGAGATCCCCGTTAGCTTAGTTTATGGGCAAGTAGAATTAGCCGCAAAGTATTCTCAACAGGATTGTAAGCTAGACCGCCTGTTGGATGGTATAGAGGAGGAATTTAGTCAGTCCGCATGACTATGTAATTAAAGTGACATGTATAATGCCTTCTAGCCGGATTGTAGATCATTTGTTGTTGCGGACCTTTTCGCTTCAACCTCCGGGCCCGATAGTCCGGAGTGAATCCGAATACCCGCTTAGTTATATAAAACCGGGGTATGCGTGGAGACCAGGCGTAGGGGTCATTAGTGCTTTATCAGACAAGTGCCCAACTAGTTATGTTATATTACATGGGTAGTAAGAAACATCTTCCAGGGAGAATAGTTCCGTTAAGGGTTCCTTTCCCTGGGTAAGCATGCCCTAAAGTGCATGTCCGGACTGCGATAAGAAACGCAGAAAAAGCATCTGGGGGCAGATATGGATAATAAATAAAAATCATCTTTTGTTCACCGACCGAATATTCCCTTAAGAACGCTAGCTTTCGTCTTCACCCAGTCTGAGGTACACATCCGGCTGACCCGACAGTAACAATCGCAGAGGTGCTCCCCTTATGCCCTAGCCAAATTAACGGGAACGTAGGGCATAAATACAAGAGCCAGGCAACCCAGCTTGGCCAAAACTTAAGTCATATCGATGCATATAATGGTGAAAAAAGGTACATGCGGAAGTATAACACATGTGTTGGGCGTGAGGCCCAGATAAATAAGTTAAGCTTCTGTGAAAGAAGCCCCCAGGTATGAAGAGTGCGGCTAGCGCATCTGTAATGTACAAGCGAGGCACAAGGTGACCCTTGAAGGCCTAGAGAAATAATAAAAGAAAGAAAGAAAGGGAAAAAAGATAGATGATGTATATGCAGAAAATGGACAAAGGGAGGGGACTAACATAGAGTCCGGTGCTAGGCGTAGAATCTTCGGAGCCTGGCCGCGTTCCATGGGTTCGGCTCGAGTCGACTAGTCGATGCATCCCGCAGTCGGTACGCTCCACCGGTCAGAACTTGGTCAATAATGAAGGGACCTTCCCATTTGGGCTCGAGCTTGTTCTTTTTCTTATCCGGCAGGCGTAGAACTAGTTCGCCAACGTTATAAGTTTTGGCCCGTACTTCTCTGCTTTGGTATCTGCGAGCCTGTTGCTGATAAAATGCGGAACGGGCTTTGACTACGTCGCGCTCCTCCTCCAAGGTGTCCAGATTGTCCTGCCGATCGAGCTCAGATTCTCTTTCTTCATACATGCGCACTCGAGGTGAGTCATGAATTATGTCACAGGGCAAGACTGCCTCTGCGCCGTACACCATAAAGAAGGGTGTATATTCGGTACTATGATTCGGCATGGTCCGCAGCCCCCAGAGTACGAAGTCGAGCTCCTCTACCCAGTGCGTGTTAGACTCCATTAAGGAACGCACTAATCTGGGTTTAATGCCGCTCATTATAAGACCGTTTGCTCGCTCGACTTGATCGTTGGTTTGTGGGTGATAGACTGAAGTATAATCGAGCTTGATGCCCATTTTGCTGCACCAGAGTTTTACCTCGTCGGCCGTGAAGTTCGTGCCATTGTCAGTGATGATGCTGTGGGGGACGCCATAACGGTGTACAACCCCGGATATGAAGCCTATCACCAGTCCGGATTCGGCTGTTTTAACAGGTTTGGCCTCTATCCATTTGGTGAATTTATCCACCATGACCAGTAAGTATTTTTTCTTGTGGGTTCCCCCTTTAAGGGGTCCAACCATGTCAAGCCCCCAGACTGCAAAGGGCCATGTAATGGGGATTGTTTGGAGGGCGGTGGGTGGCATGTGGCTTTGATTTGCAAAGAGCTGGCAACCGGCGCAACGTTGGACCAAGTCCTGTGCGTCTGCCCGGGCTGTTGGCCAATAGAATCCTGTGCGGAAGGCCTTGCTTACAAGGGCCCGGGCTGCAGCGTGATGACCGCCGAGTCCGGCGTGAATTTCTGCCAAAAGGTTCCACCCTTCCTCTTCGAAGATGCACCTTTGAAGGACTCCGGTAGTGCTTTTTTTGTACAATTCTCCCTCATGGACCCTGTAGGCCTTGTATCGCCGCACTATGCAGCGTGCCTCATTTTGGTCCTCCAGAAGTTCCTATCTAGTTAGGTAGGCCAGGAATGGTTCTGTCCACTGGGCAATAATGGCCATTATTACGTGGGCTGAAGGTGTTATTTCGGTGGCAGAGCCTCCGATTGTGTCAGAGTATTTGGTATCGGGGATTTTGGCCGGGTCCGGAATAGTGTTACCGGTGTCTCCTTCCCATACTACGGATGGCTTGAACAGCCTTTCTAGAAATATGTTGGGGGGGGGGACCGTATCGCGTTTTGCGCCAATGCGGGTGAGGACATCCGCCGCCTGATTGTTTTCCCGAGCCACATGGTGAAATTCGAGCCCCTCGAACCGAGCTGACATTTTAGGACGGCGTTTCGATAGGCCGCCATTTTTGGATCCTTGGCGTCAAAGTCTCCATTTATTTGGGATATTGCGAGGTTTGAATCCCCACGCACCTCCAGGCGTTGAATGCCCATGGAGACTGCCATCCGAAGAATATGCAACAGAGCTTCGTATTCGGCTGCATTGTTGGAGTCTGTATACAATATTTGCAGTATGTACTAAACGGTATCCCCGGTTGGGGATGTCAGGACGACGCCAGCCCCTAGACTGTCCGGCATTTTAGAGCCATCGAAGTGCATGATCCAGTTGGAGTATGCGCCGTACTCTTTAGGGAGTTCGGCCTCCGTCCATTCGGCGACGAAGTCGGCCAATACTTGCGATTTAATGGCTCCTCGAGGTTTGTATGTTATGTCGAATGGGAGGAGCTCGATGGCCCATTTGGCAATCCAGCCCGTAGCATCATGGTTGTTTATAATATCATTAAGTGGCACTTCCGAGGCTACCGTAATCGAACACTCTTGAAAGTAGTGTCGTAGCTTCCGGGACGCCATGAATACCGCATAGGCTATCTTTTGATAATGTGGGTACCGTGATTTGCATGGAGTGAGGACAGTGGATACATAGTATACCGGCTTTTGAAGAGGGAATTTATGTCCGGCAGCTTCTCGTTCGACGACGAGCACTGCGCTTACAACTTGATGAGTTGCCGCAATGTACAACAACATTGGTTCGCCAATGTTTGGCGCGGCCAGGATTGGGTTGGTTGCCAAAATGGTCTTTATTTCTTCCAACCTGGCTGTGGCAGCATCCGTCCACTCGAAGTGTTCGGTGCGCCGAAGAAGGCGATAAAGGGGTAAAGCCTTTTCTCCTAAGCGGGAGATAAAGCGGCTTAGAGCCGCCACGCATCCAGTTAACTTCTGGATTTGTTTGAGGTCTGTTGGTGTAGCCAACTGTGACAAAGCTCAGATTTTGGCCGGATTAGCTTCTATACCTCTACTGGAGACAATGAAACCCAGGAGCTTTCCGGCTGGTACGCCGAAGACGCATTTTTTCGGGTTGAGCTTGATGTCGTATGTTCGGAGGTTGTCGAATGTGAGCCTCAAGTCGTCTATCAAAGAGTCGACATGTTTGGTTTTGACAACCACATCGTCTACGTATGCCTCTACTGTTTTGCCGATTTGTTTCTCCAGACATGTCTGAATCATGCGCTGATATGTTGCGCCGGCGTTCTTGAGCCCAAAAGGCATTGTGTTAAAACAGAAGGGACCGTATGGTGTGATGAATGCCGTTGCGGCTTGGTCGGACTCCGCCATATTGATTTTGTGGTAACCGGAGTATGCGTCGAGGAAACACAATGACTCGTGTCCGGCGGTAGCATCAATGATTTGATCGATGCGTGGGAGGGGGAAGGGATCCTTTGGGCAAGCTTTATTGAGGTCTTTGAAATCGACACAAAGGCGCCAGGATTTGTCCTTCTTTGGTACCATCACCAGGTTTGCTAGCCAATCCGGGTGTTTTATTTCTTTGATGAATTCGGCCTCCAATAACTTGGCTAGTTCCTCTCCCATGGCCTGTCTCTTAGTTTCGGAGAAACGCCGAAGAGCTTTCTTGACCGGCTTGAATCCCTTTAGGATATTGAGGCTATGCTCCACCAGCCTGCGTGGGATTCCTGACATGTCTGAGGGATGCCAGGCGAATATGTCCCAGTTCTCGCGCAAGAACTCTCGTAGTGTGGTGTCCACAGCGGGGCTTAACTGTGCCCCGATGGAGGCTGTTTCTGTAGGGTCCGTTGGGTGGACTTGGAATTTGACTATTTCATCCGCTAGTTTAAAAGAGGTGGACTTGGATATCTTGTCGAGTATCACGTCGTCCTTGTCCACTGTGGAGCGTAGCGTGGTTAATTCCTCGACCGAGTGGGCTTCGGATAATGCCTCGAGGGCCAATGCGGCTATTTTATTTTCGGCATGGAGTGCTGTGTCTGGATCGCTGGCGAGAGTGATGATTCCGTTGTGCCTGGGCATTTTGAGCTTCATGTACCCGTAATGAGGTACGGCTTGGAAGATTGTGAATGCCTCCCGTCCTAAAAGAGCGTGATAACCACTGCTGAACGGGGCCACTTGGAATGTAATTTCTTCGGACCTGTAATTATCCGGCGTGCCGAATACCACATCTAGTGTGATTTTCCCAGCACAACGTGCTTCCCGACTAGGGATGATTCCTCTAAAGGTTGTGCTACTTTGCTCATGCGGTTCCAGTCTATTTCCATCTTTTGAAGAGTTTCCTCATAGATGAGGTTTAATCCGCTGCCGCCGTCCATGAGTACTTTGGTGAGTCGAAAGTCGTCCATGATTGGACTGAGGACCAGTGCGGCTGGTGCTCGGGCTGTTCGGAATTTAGGTTCGTCACTGGCATTGAAGGTAATAGCCGTGTCACTCCATGGATTTACTGCTGCTACGTGGCAGATTTCGGCCATGCTGCGGAGTGTTCGCTTGCGTCTATTATTTGACGTGAAGGTCTCAAAGACCGTTAACACCGCACTGTTATCCACAGGATGGTGCTCTGTGGTATTTGGGAGAAGAAGATCCTCACCACTTTTGGCAACCTGCCGGAGTATCCAACATGCTCTAAGGTTGTGCGTTGGTATTGTATCCGCCGTACTTTGAATTTTGCAGGGTCCATTGAGCCATCCCTCCAGTACGGTTCCATACCCTGTAGAGGGTTTTTGCTTTTTGGTAGTTGACCCGGGTGTATTGTGATAATGCACCCTTTTGTTTCGGACTGGGTTTGTATTAAGGGCCGGATTATCCCAAAAGTTTATTTCGGTTTTCCAGGCACTTTCCATCGCACAGTACTTTCGTACTATGGACGCCAGGTCAGCGAAGCATCTTATATCATGGTGATTTATGGCGTTAAGGATTCCCTTGTCCGTGCAATTATTACAAAAAATAGGATTGCATCTTCCTCACGACAGTCCTTAACCTTGTTCATCGCAAGGAGGAATCTGGCCCAATAGTGATGTACTGTTTCCTGGGGCTCTTGCCTGATGTGGGAAAGATCGCTTATGCTTGGGTGGGTGGGTGGAATTGAATCCGAACCCTCACCTGATCTGGGATCCAGGGGCCGAGGAATTTCCAATTTTGGAAGTTCCAGTTCCGGGGTGTGACCCGATAATCCTAGCCCGCTGCCTGACTCTAAGTTCACGGATTGGATGTTGTCCTCCCGCGAACGGGCATCCGGCTTAGAGAGCTTGGGAATCCGGACATAGTTGGTCCTCAAGATGGAGGAAAGTTCGCCGCATTGTTCCTCCACCACTGCAATATGATGGGTGACCGGTGGAGAGTTAATCTCCCTTTGATCGGGTTTAAGCCCAATCCAATCATAGTCCGTAGCGACTCCCAAGGCGGCGATGCGATCTAGGAGCTCATTTAAGGAGGCGAGCTCCATTGGATCCATCTGTTCGGCAAGTGCCGATTTGACGTGGCGGCTGTTTTTGATGACCCGAGAAGTCATCGTCGGCGCGGCGGCCGAACAGGTGGTCATGATGAAACCGCCTAGCCGGAGAGTTTGGCCGACAGCCAAAGCTCCCCCGACAGTAGTACCGTCTTTAAAGACGAGACGAGACATCCTTCCTTATAGCGACGACACAGAGGAACTCTCAGTGAAAGCAACAATGTCGGTGTCAAAACCGGCGGATCTCGGGTAGGGGGTCCCGAACTGTGCGTCTAAGGCGGATGGTAACAGGAGGTAGGGGACACGAAGTTTTACCCAGGTTCGGGCCCTCTTGATGGAGGTAAAACCCTACGTCCTGCTTGATTAATATTGATGATATGGGTAGTACAAGAGTAGATCTACCACGCGATCAGAGAGGCTAAACCCTAGAAGCTTGCCTATGGTATGATTGTATGCTATTGTTGTCTCCTACGGACTAAAACCCTCCGGTTTATATAGACATCGAAGGGGGCTAGGGTTACACAAGGTCGGTTACAAAGGAGGAGATATACATATCCGTGTTGCCTAGCTTTCCTTCCACGCCAAGTAGAGTCCCATCCGGACACGAGACGAAGTCTTCAATCTTGTATCTTCATAGTCCAATAGTCCGGCCAAAGGATATAGTCCGGCTGTCCGGAGACCCCCTAATCCAGGACCCCCTCAGTGGCCTTCAGGATACAGAGGTTCCTGAGTCATTCTACCAGTTCTAGTAGCCACTCTAACATCATAATCATTATTCTTACTATTCAATTCATTGAGCAAATCATTTTGAGCCTTAAGTACTTGTTCTACTTGAGTGGTAACCATAGAAGCATGTTTGCTAATAAGTTTAAGTTCACCTTTGACATTAGCCATATAATCACCCAAGTGTTCAAGCATATTTGAATTATATTTCAATTGTCTACCAAAATAAGCATTAAAATCTTCTTGCTTCACCATAAATTTATCAAACTCATCTAAGCATGGGCTAGCAAACTTAGTAAATGGGATTTCAGCTTTATCATATCTATAGAGAGAATTTACCTTTACTACCTGTGTCGGGTTATCAAGACCATGTATTTCTTCAATAGGTAATGGATTAAGATCATATGTTTCTTCAATAGGCGGTAAATTAAGACCGTGTATTTCTTCAATAGGAGGTAAATTCTTAACATCTTCAGCTTTAATACCTTTTTCTTTCATAGATTTCTTTGCCTCTTGCATATCTTCAGGACGAGAAATAGAACACCTCTTTTCTTCGGAGTTGGTTTAGGAATAGGCTCAGGAAGTGTCCAATTATTTTCATTTGTCAACATATTATTCAATAGAATTTCAGCTTCATCCGGTGTTCTTTCCCTGAAAACAGAACCAACACAACTATCAAGGTAATCTCTGGAAGCATCGGTTAGTCGATTATAAAAGATATCAAGTATTTCATTTTTCTTAAGAGGATGATCAGGCAAAGCATTAAGTAACTTGAGAAGCCTCCCCCAAGCTTGTGGGAGACTCTCTTCTTCAATTTGCACAAAATTATATATATCCCTCAAAGCAGCTTGTTTCTTATGAGCAGGGAAATATTTAGCAGAGAAGTAATAAATCATATCCTGGGGACTACGCACACAAACATGATCAAGAGAATTAAACCATATCTTAGCATCACCCTTTAATGAGAACGGAAATATTTTAAGGATATAAAGATAGCGAGATTTCTCATCATTAGTGAACAGGGTGGCTATATCATTTAATTTAGTAAGATGTGCCGCAACAGTTTCAGATTCATAGCCATGAAAAGGATTAGATTCAACCAAAGTAATTATACCAGGATCAACAGAGAATTCATAATCCTTATCAGTAACATAGATAGGTCAAGTAGCAAAAGCAGGGTCAGGTTTCATTCTAGCATTAAGAGATTGCTGCTTCCATTTAGCTAATAACCTCTTGAGCTCGTATCTATCTTTGTGAGCTAAAATAGCTAAAGCAGCTTCCTTTTCAAAAACATAACCCTCAGGAATAACAAGTGATTCATATTTATTAGGGGGAGAGTCTTCGTCATCACTCTCATCAATATTATCAGTTTCAATATTTTCATTCTCTCTAACCCCAGCAAGTTGTTCATCAAGAAATTCACCAAGTGGCACAGTAGTATCAAGCATAGAAGTAGTTTCATCATAAGTATCATGCATAGCAGAAGTGGCATCATCAATAACATGCGACATATCACAACAAATAGCAGAAGCAGGTTTAGGTGTTGCAAGCTTACTCAAAAAAGGTGAATCAAGTGCAGAGCTATATGGCAGTTCCTTACCTCCCCTCGTAGTTGAGGGATAAATCTTGGTTTTTGGATCTCTCAAGTTCTTCATAATGATAAGCAGATATAAATCCCAAGTGACTCAAAGAATAGAGCTATGCTCCCTGGCAACGGCGCCAGAAAATAGTCTTGATAACCCACAAGTATAGGGGATCGCAACAGTTTTCGAGGGTAGAGTATTCAACCCAAATTTATTGATTCGACACAAGGGGAGCCAAAGAATATTCTCAGGTATTAGCAGCTGAGTTGTCAATTCAACCACACCTGGAAACTTAATATCTGCAGCAAAGTGTTTAGTAGCAAAGTAATATGATAGTAGTGGTAATGGTAGCAAAAGGTAATGATAACAAAAGTAATGTTTTTGGTATTTTGTAGTGATGACAGCAATAGCAACGAAAAGTAAATAAGCGAAGAACAATATATGGAAAGCTCGTAGGCAATAGATCGTCGATAGAGAATTATGCCGGATGCGGTTCATCATGTAATAGTCATAACCTAGGGAGACACAGAACTAGCTCCAATTCATCAATGTAATGTAGGCATGTATTCCGAATATAGTCATACGTGCTTATGGAAAAGAACTTGCATGACATCTTTTGTCCTACCCTCCTGTAGCAGCGGGGTCCTAATGGAAACTAAGGGATATTAAGGCCTCCTTTTAATAGAGTACTAGACCAAAGCATTAACACATAGTGAATACATGAACTCCTCAAACTACGGTCATCACCGGGAGTGGTCCCGATTATTGTCACTTCGGGGTTGCCGGATCATAACACATAGAAGGTGACTATAGACTTGCAAGATAGGATCAAGAGCTCTCATATATTGATGAAAACATAATAGGTACAGATCTAAAAATCATGGCACTCGGGCCCTTGTAACAAGCATTAAGCATAGCAAAGTCATAGCAACATCAATCTCAGAACATAGTGGATATTAGGGATCAAACCCTAACAAAACTAACTTGATTACATGATAAATCTCATCCAACCCATCACCGTCCAGCAAGCCCACGATGGAATTACTCACGCACGGTGGTGAGCATCATGAAATTGGTGATGGAGGAAGGTTGATGATGATGATGGCGACGGATTCCCCTCTCCGGAGCCCCGAACGGACTCCAGATCAGCCCTCCCAAGAGGTTTTAGGGCTTGGCGGCGGCTCCGTATCGTAAAACTCGATGAATCCTTCTCCCTGATTTTTTTCTCCTAGAAAGCAAATATATAGAGTTGGAGTTGAGGTCGGAGGAGCTCCAGGGGGCCCATGAGGTAGGGGGCGCGCCCAGGGGGGCAGGCCCGCCCCCACCCTCGTGGCTAGGGTGTGGGCCCCCTGGTCTTCATCTTTTGCAAGGATTTTTTTATTATTTCCAAAAGACGTTCCGTGAAGTTTCAGGTCATTCTGAGAACTTTTGTTTCTGCACATAAATAACACCATGGTAATTCTGCTGAAAACAGCGTTAGTCCGGGTTAGTTCCATTCAAATCATGCAAGTTAGAGTCCAAAACAAGGGCAAAAGTGTTTGGAAAAGTAGATACGACGGGGACGTATTAGCTTCTTCCTGCTCGTGTCCTCGAGCATAGCTCGTCTCCGTGACCTCTGCGCCTCGTCCGCTCCCCGTTCGTCGCGATCCCACGTGTCACAGCCCTAGAATTGTTTGCAATTAGTGGCACAAGCATCCATGCATCTTGTCTAAATTACTTCTTTAATTTGAAATGGGGGATAATAAACCCTAGCAGCAAATGAAATTCAACTAGGTTCAAACTTAAATCTTTTCAATGATCCCAAAATGCCCTTTAGAAATGTTCATCATTTTTGAATTCGTCCAGCACCTCTGACAAAAATGATGCACATATTTCTAGGCCATTCATGGATTTTTGAATTAAATCATATCGTATTTGAATTTGGGCATTTAAACACTATAAATAATTGAAATGCTCAAATAATGCTGATTTTAAATGTGGACCACTAGAATAATCCATAGAGTGTCCACAAATTATTGCAGCATTTTACAAAATGCTTTAGTATTTTTACTAATGCCAAAACAGCAGCAGAAAAATAGAAAACAGAAGAAAAATAGAATAGGAACGAAACCCACCTAACTTACCTGGCAGCCCATCCGCAGCCCAACACTGTGCAGCCCAGCCCACCGCAGCCGCCACCGTCTTCAACCTCCTGCCAGTAGGCAGGAGGGCGTGTGCCCGACGCGCGCGCGCACGCGCCAGCCACCTCCTGCTTGCCTGCACGCCGCTGGATTCACCCTAGGGAGCCACGCACCCTCCCTCGACCCTCTGCACCTCCTCCCTCCTCGCAGCTCTCTCCCCTCCCCTCGCTCTCCCGAAGCGGAGCGGAGCTCGTCGCCGCCGTACGCCGTAGACGCGGCCTCCGTGCTCCCCTCGCCTCCCCGACGTGTCCACGAGCATCGCCACGCCTCCCTCGTCCTCTCCGTCCAGCCACGCCTTGCCGGAGGCCTTGCATCGACGCCATCTTCATCGTCTTCGTCGCCGGCCACCGGAGATGCCTCTCGCCGCCCCGCTCGCTCCGGTGCTTCCCCGAGCACGCCGAGGCCACCTCTGCATCCATCATGAGCCCCTGCCCCTAACCCCCCTCCTCTACGACTCGGTTGCGCCCCCTAGCCGCCATTTCCACCGGGCTCGAGCACTCTGCTCCGCCGGCGACACCGTCGTCGTGGCCACAGCCACGCGGGCTCGAAACCAAGCGCGTCACCGCGTTTGCCACACTCCCATGAGGCTGTAGCCCCTCTCCATGCCCCTGTTGTGCATCCCAGCGCCGAACCCGAGCATGCCCGAGCTCCGGCCGCCGCGGCCGAGCTCCCCGCCGTCGCCTCCGGCCGCCCCAGGCCCGGCTGGCGCCACCATCCGACGCGCGCTGGTCTGGGCTCTCGAACGAGCCCAACCACGTTGTGAATGGGGCCCCAGAGCCTGTTCCCGCGGCCCTACGCCACGTCTGGTCATCGCCGGCGGCTAAATGCCGGCGGTTTAGCCTCGGTTGACCAGGGGTTTGACCTCCCCTGACATGTGGGCCCAGGAGCCTGCTTAATTAGTGTTAGGTTTAGTTAGTGTTAACTAACTTAGCTAATTAGATGAGCCACTGACATGCGGGCCCGCCCTGCTAATTACCCTAGAATTAGGACTAACAAAAATTAGTTAGTCTAATGACGCTGACACGCGGGTCCCACAGGTCAGGTTTGACCTGGACCGGGAATGTTGACCTGCTGACGTCGGCATGACCTAATGCTGACGCAGTATCACTTTTCTGGATTTAATTTAATTCAATAAATTCCAGGAAATGTCTAAAACTTTAAAAATTCATAGAAAATCAACCGTAGCTCAGAATGAAATAATTTATATATGAAAAATTATCAGAAAAATTCAAGGAATCTGTTTATGGCATTTTCATGCATGTTAGAACAACCTATGGCTGCTGTTTAGGCCAATTCATATAAATGGAATTTAAACTCTCACATATGGAGTTTGAATTTGAACCTAGGGTTCAAACCAACTCCATTTAACATGTTGCTAGTTGCATCAGCTCAAACCACAGCATATTGACATGTCATGATCATGCATCATATTGTGCATTGCATTGATTGTGTTTCTTTCTCTGTTGCCGGTATTTGTCCCCTCTCGATAGACGTTGTTTCGACGATGAGATCGATGACACCAATGAAGAACTATACTATCTTCAGAAGTGCCAGGCAAGCAAAAACCCCCTTGTTCATTCCGATACAATCCCACTCTCTCGCTCCTGCTCTCTTTTACTGCATTAGGACAACAACGATTCAACTGTTACATGTTGCGGTAGTTGAACCCCTTTCCTCTGCATGACCTGTCATTGCCACAGTAAATAGATGAAACCCACTAGCATGAGTAGGAGTTGTTTGAGCCCTGATGTGTCTACTCATCCATGCTTGTTTGTCATGCCTGCTATTGCTTAGAGTTGAGTCAGGTCTGATTCATCGGGGATGAATTGGAACAGTGATGAACATGTCCTACTGCGTGTGAGCTAAGTGTGTGAACACGATTTGGTAAAGTTAGCGGTGAGAGGCCATGTAGGAGTACATGGTGGGTTGTCTCATTGAAACCGTTCTTAGGAACTGAGTTCTATGTTTGTGATCCATGAAACAGTTACTACCACGCATTGGGCCCGAAACCAATGGACCCTCTCGGCTTCTTGATCACCTTGTCCTCTGTTCAGGAGTTGCAACTAGTTTCTGGTGTTTATAGGATATGTGTTGGCGGCCGTGCGTAGCGCTGACCCTAGGGGTGGGCTATGTTGCGGTAGATACACCGTGGCATGGTGTACCGAGTCACCCGTTTGGTGTCTCGGGTACCCTGTTCACATTGTTCGGGGCCGTATGTGGAAACCTCGGCCGGACTCCCTATGGATGGAACCTGGATAGGTGATAAACCTGGACTAGAGACTTGAGTGTTTAGGTAGGCCGTGGCCGACACCCTCGTTGGGCTTCCGCTTGAAGGTTGCCGAGTACATGTCGTGTAAACAGCGGTAAGTGGTGAGAGCGTGTGTGAAGAAGTACACCCCTACAGGGTTAACATCATCTATTCGAATAGCCGTGTCCGCGGTAATGGACTTCTGGGTTGCCTATAACAGTTCATAGACAAGTGAAAGTGGATACTCTAAAACTCGCAAGATAAGTGCGAGTGCTATGGATGGCCTTCTCGTAGGGAGACGGGAGCGGATCCATAGTGGTGTATTGAATGGTGAATATGTGGACTCGTGTGCGCCACCTCAAAAGAGTTGTTTGCAGTCGTAGTTCAGGTTAGCCACTGAGTCAAAGCTGGCTTGCTGCAGTCAAACTCCACCACCCCCCCTTGTTGATACCGATGCATATGTAGCTAGTTCTGATGTAAGTCTTGCTGAGTACCTTTGTACTCACGTTTGCTTAATTTATGTTTTGCAGAGAGACTTGAGTCTCGCTAGTAGTTCCACGTGGACTTCGACGTTTGGCTTGATACCTCTGCTACGATCTTGTGCCCTCGGGAGGATCTGGTAGATAGTCAGGCTTCTTAGCCTTTTTATTTATAGATGTCTATACTCAGACATGTTAAGCTTCCGCATGTGCTTTGATTTGTATGCTATGATTGTTGGGTCATGAGACCCATGTTTGTAATTTCTCGCTCCTTGGAGCCTAATGAATAAATACTTGAGTCGTAGAGTTATGTTGTGATGCCATGTTGTATTTACACATATCGAGCATATTCTGTGTATGATTGAAATGCTTGGTATGTGTGGGATCCGACAATCTAGTTGTTTATCCTTGGCAGCCTCTCTTATGGGGAAATGTAGTCTAGTGCTTCCATGAGCCATAGTAGTCCGCTACATCCCGGTTCACCGGAGTCCTGTTAGCCCAGAACTATTGCTCAGGACACTTGACTGGCCGGCATGTGTTTCACTTCGTTCCTGTGTCTGTCCGTTCGGGGAAATGTCACGCGGTGACATCCGGAGTCCTGCCTAGCCTGCTACAGCCCGGATTCCCGGAGTCCTGTTAGCCCAGTGCTACAGCCCGGATTCACACGTTGCTGACCGACATGCTCGATGTGATTCATGTATGCCTGTCCCCATAGGTTAGTGCCGCTTTGGGTTCACGACTAGCCATGTCGGCCCAGGTTCTCTATCATATGGATGCTAGAGACACCATCATATAAGTGAGCCAAAAGGTGCAAATGGTCCTGGGCCATGGTAAGGCGACACCCGTGGGAATACCGTGCGTGAGGCTGCAAAGTGATATGAGGTGTTACCGGCTAGATCGATGTGACTTGGAATCGGGGTCCTGACAGCGTTGGTATCAGAGCCTGACTGCCTGTAGGATTACCAAGCCAAACCAGTCGAAGTTGTGTCTAGAACTGCTTTAGTTATGTAGGGGAATTGATTGTGAAAGGGAACGTAAGGCTCTTTTTACTCCCTTACCTTATGGCCTTCTGATCTGAGTCATCCTATTCTCTTCTACGGGGTTTAAGAACTAGGCTTTCTAATCTATCAGGATGACGTGTTACTAATACATAGACTTATAGGATTGATGGATTCGATTCTTAGTTCAGTTCCTACTATTTCTGTGTGTTGACAGTTGATCTCGGAACCTTGATATTGTGTTGTTGAGTGGTTATGCCACCATTTTGCATGATGTCTCAATCATTTTGCGCAATTACAGCCGTTATGTTGTCCGAGTCATCCCAGGTCTCTACATAGTCTGATGCATTTGCAAATCCTTTCTTTCCGTTCCCGATGTCCTTTTGGGCCAGATTAAGCACACTACACGGTCTGTGAGGTACTCCGTTGCCTCGGTGTGTATGTTGGAGCTACTATTATGACCCTAGGTGCCTTATGAAACCATCTAGTCATCTAGCCATGTTTGGTGTTCTAGTGTGATGATTCTGGCCACCATTCTCGAAAGCATCCCGTGATGCCACTTAGTAGTAGGCATTCTACTCCTGGGTTCTTGACCCAAGATTCACCCTACTTACCTCATGTCGATAGTGTTTGCTAGTTCCTTTAGGATATTAGTAACCTTTGCATTAGTTCTCGAGGTCCGTGGTATTTCCTTCTTCCAAATACCATGAACCATCCTTGGCAGGAGTTCCTTTGAACCAAAATATCACAACCAGAATACTCTTGAGGAGTTCTCCATTCATAGTTGTGATTCTGCCAGTTCTACCTTTCTGCATGGGTTATCTGGAAGAAACCTGTTGAACTTGGTTCGACATATTAACTATGCATCCACAACTCAGAAAGTTATATGTTCCTTTGAGTTGTCCCTCTTTAGTTGTTTCCTGACCTTCGGATATCAATTGATAGTCAAGGGTATGCGTGCATTCGTCCAACGATGCCTATTATTCTTGTGTTCCGTTAAGCCATTCTATTTCAGGATGACTAGGAGAAACAAACTCCAGTACCTCATCCATTTCTAGGATTGGGTCAAAGCAGTTGTATTTCGCAGATCAAATGCAATCAAGCTATTGGTCTATTCTACCCTGAATTATTGTCCACTTTATGTCAGGAATGTCATGAGAATTGCACCTTCCCTTATGAATTCTTGACGTAGTGATACTTCTCGCCATCATTATGCATTCCTCGGTGTCGTGCTGTCGCAACCGGAATACCGACAAGTGAATCGTGATGTGTGAAATCAATACTCCTAGCAACCCTTTGCTTGGTAGTTAATGGACATTAATATCATTCTTAGTGTGTTGATTATTGAATCATCACCCTAAGGTTGATCGTGCTACCTAGTCCTTATTTCCTGGTGCACTCTTCGATCAACGGGTTAGGATTTTGCCAAACCCTTGCTCTTTTGATCATATCTTCTTGCCCTGAAGAGCAAGATTGATCTCGAGCTTAGTATCATGCCGGTGGTTCGTGATTTTCCGAATATCTTCTCGGAAATATTACCAGGTTGTCACCTGACCGCTATGTGGAGTTCGTGATCAAGTTGTTTTCTTGCAAACCAGCCATTCTCCAAGAATCTATGTCGGTTACCCCCTGAGCTAGTTGGTTAAGCTAAACAATAACTTGGAGAGTTGGAAGATAAAAGCTTGTCTGACTTAGTTCATTTTAAGGGATATCTTGTAAGTGTGTTGAAGAAAGATGGCATTTTCATCGATTGACCCTTGTGATCAGTTAATGGACCTATCATCTTATCCAACCTTTGATTTGAGTATGGGCTATCCTCAAATAAAATCAGAACCAACAATATTCGTAATGTTGCCTTACTCGTGGTTGATCCCTCAAGCATACACCATTACATCTTTTGGTCTAACCAATGCTATCACCATGTTCACATGTTGGTGGAAGTCCAGTGATATGGAAATTCCGATGAGTTGCTATTGAGCCCATCAGCAGCATCTTGTCTCCTCCATGATTCATGTTGAACATCAAGCTAGTATTGGAAACTTTTGTAAGCATTATCTTCATGTCCCGTTCTTGAAATACATGTTTGGTGTAAGAAGCGACTTTCTCCAAGTTCACGTGCATTAGGTGCAAGTTGCCGCCGTGAATTGAGAAAGATTGTTTTTGCTTTCTCCGGAATCATCCCAAGTCAGTCATGCAAGTGCGAGGTATTCCATGGTTTGATAGGCTCGCTACCTCCACTCCATGTGTAATCCCTAGCACACCAAGCCACCGATTGATTTGTTCAAGGAAAAGAAGTTCTTAAGTGCTATCCTTAAGGACCCAAAGGTACATGCGCAGGACTTCGCTCTCCACAATGATGGTTCCTAATCGGAACTTGGTAGTGTTGTTTTTATAAGACTACCATGTGGTCATGCTTGTCTAGGACAGTGTGTTCACAGGTGTGTAGCAGAACCAACTCATGTTTTGGAGCTTGCTATCGTAGTTCATCTCCCGAGAGTCTCACAACGTTATCTCGTCAATTTGTGTTGCAAATCTTCTTTTCAGACATGTGAGTCTGAAGTATCTTGTTTCTAACCAGATCTGAATCTCAGACAGATATGATGGTTGGAACTAGTCCAAGAGCTATGATGAAGGTTCCGACAAGGTTGATGTTGGCCGACACACCTAGCCGGAAGATCTATCATTGTAGTATCTTGATTGAGCTATTTGACCATCTTCTCCATGAGGATTTAGTGCAACATATTCTAGAAGTTGTTCCTTACGGATCCTTGTGCTCCCAGTTTCTTCGATTATGCTATAACCATTCAAATGGTGGAATCACTCTCGTTGAGTTATTCCCAGCTACCAGAATCATTCCCAGCATTTGCATTTTGTTCCCAGCTTGCACCGCCATTGTGCCAATTCCCCTGAGCTACCCTCTCAGTAATTGTTGTTAGGATCATTTTCAAAAGTGGTCCTGTCATGGGTCCCATCCTTTTCCGGTGATAAGCAAAAGTCATCCATTGCGTTGTCTTCAACAAGGTAGTCCACATCATCCATTCTGGTATGGGTATGCCATTCGTTTGAATTCATTCACACGATCATTTGTGATTGCCTTAGGCTGGTATAAAGAATTTCAATGATCTTTGTATCAAAATTAATTCTTTTTGCCACTTAAGGAAACAGTTCAACGAGTCACCTCCTCGATGGTGCCCTGTTATGGGATCATGACAATTATCTCCTCGCTACTTTGAAACCTTGCACCATCTTACTACTGCGTGGAATTTTTGCCTACCAAATTGAACCCTTGACATCTATCTCTTCCCATCACCCTGATGTGGGTTTTGTGTCTCACTCCAATAGGTGGTCTATGTCTCATTCTGTGAGTTGTTCGTCGGTTGCTCGATCTTCAAGAAGATCGATTCTTTGAGAGTTTCTTTTCTTCCCGTCATCGTGTTGGATGGAGTTCTTAGAGCAAGACATCGAGACAAAGATGGTGATCGTGTCAACGTTCCTATGAAGTGCAACTTGGATCGTGAAGATCGTGTTAGTTTGTGCCCCTCTGTCTTCTTACCTCACGTCTTGAATCTCGGGACGAGATTCTTGTTTAGTGCAGGCAAGTTGTCATAGCCCTAGAATTGTTTGCAATTAGTGGCACAAGCATCCATGCATCTTGTCTAAATTACTTCTTTAATTTGCAATGGGGGATAATAAACCCTAGCAACAAATGAAATTCAACCAGGTTCAAACTTAAATCTTTTCAATGATCCCAAAATGCCCTTTAGAAATGTTCATCATTTTTGAATTGATCCAGCACCTCTGACAAAAATGATGCACATATTTCTAGGTCATTCATGGATTTTTGAACTAAATCATATCGTATTTGAATTTGGGCATTTAAACACTATAAATAATTTAAATGCTCAAATAATGCTGATTTTAAATGTGGACCACTAGAATAATCCATAGAGTGTCCACAAATTATTGCATCATTTTACAAAATGCTTTAGTATTTTTACTAAAGCCAAAACAGCAGCAGAAAAATAGAAAACAGAAGAAAAATAGAATAGGAACGAAACCCACCTAACTTACCTGGCAGCCCATCCGTAGCCCAACACTGTGCAGCCCAGCAGCAGCCCAGCCCACCGCAGCCGCCACTGTCTTCAACCTCCTGCCAGTAGGTAGGAGGGCATGTGCCCGACGCGCGCGCGCACGCGCCGGCCACCTCCTGCTTGCCTGCACGCTGCTGGATTCACCCGAGGGCGCCACGCACCCTCCCTCGACCCTCTGCACCTCCTCCCTCCTCGCAGCTCTCTCCCCTCCCCTCGCTCTCCCGAAGTGGAGCCGAGCTCGTCGCCGCCGTACGCCGTAGACGCGGCCTCCGTGCTCCCCTCCCCTCCCCGACATGTCCACGAGCATCGCCACGCCTCCCTCGTCCTCTCCGTCCATCCACGCCTCACCGGAGGCCTTGCATCGACGCCATCTTCATCATCTTCGTCGCCGGCCACCGGAGATGCCTCTCACCGCCCCGCTCGCTCCGGTGCTTCCTCGAGCACGCCGAGGCCACCTCTGCATCCACCGTGAGCCCCTGCCCCTAACCACCCTCCTCTACGCCTCGGTTGCGCCCCCTAGCCGCCATCTCCACCGGGCCCGAGCACTCTGCTCCGCCGGCGACGCCGTCGTCGTGGCCACAGCCACGCGGGCTCGAAACCGAGCGCGTCATTGCGTTTGCCACACTCCCAGGAGGCCGTAGCCCCTCTCCACGCCCCTGTTGTGCATCCCAGCGCCGAACCCAAGCACGCGCCAGCTCCGGCCGCCGCGGCCAAGCTCCCCGCCGTCGCCTCCGGCCGCCCCAGGCCCGGCTGGTGCCACCATCCGACGCGCGCTGGTCTGGGCTCTCGAACGAGCCCAACCACGCTGTGAACGGGCCCCCAGAGCCCGTTCCCGCGACCCTCCGCCGCGTCTGGTCATCGCCGGTGGCTAAACGCCGGTGGTTTAGCCTCGGTTGACCAGGGGTTTGACCTCCCCTGACATGTGGGCCCAGGCGCCTGCTTAATTAGTGTTAGGTTTAGTTAGTGTTAACTAACTTAGCTAATTAGATGAGCCACTGACATGCGGGCCCGCCCTGCTAATTACCCTAGAATTAGGACTAACAAAAATTAGTTAGTCTAATGACGCTGACACGCGGGTCCCACAGGTCAGGTTTGACCTGGACCGGGCATGTTGACCTGCTGACGTTGGCATGACCTAATGCTGACGCAATATCACTTTTCTGGATTTAATTTAATTCAGGAAATTCCAGGAAATGTCTAAAACTTTAAAAATTCATAGAAAATCAACCGTAGCTCAGAATGAAATAATTTATATATGAAAAATTATCAGAAAAATTCAAGGAATCTGTTATGGCATTTTCATGCATGTTAGAACAACCTATGGCTGCTGTTTAGGCCAATTCATATAAATGGAATTTAAACTCTCACATATGGAGTTTGAATTTGAACCTAGGGTTCAAACCAACTCCATTTAACATGTTGCTAGTAGCATTAGCTCAAACCACAGCATATTGACATGTCATGATCATGCATCATATTGTGCATTGCATTGATTGTGTTTCTTTCTCTGTTGCCGATATTTGTCCCCTCTCGATAGACGTGGTTTCGATGATGAGATCGATGACACCGATGAAGAACTATACTATCTTCAGAAGTGCCAGGCAAGCAAAACCCCCCTTGTTCATTCCGATACAATCCCATTCTCTCGCTCCTACTCTCTTTTACTGCATTAGGACAACAACGATTCAACTGTTACATGTTGCGGTAGTTGAACCCCTTTCCTCTGCATGACCTGTCATTGCCACAGTAAATAGATGAAACCCACTAGCATGAGTAGGAGTTGTTTGAGCCCTAATGTGTCTACTCATCCATGCTTGTTTGTCATGCCTGCTATTGCTTAGAGTTGAGTCAGGTCCGATTCATCGGGGATGAATTGGAACAGTGATGAACATGTCCTACTGCGTGTGAGCTAAGTTTGTGAACACGATTTGGTAAAGTTAGCGGTGAGAGGCCATGTAGGAGTACATGGTGGGTTGTCTCATTGAAACCGTTCTTAGGAACTGAGTTCTGTGTTTGTGATCCATGAAACAGTTACTACCACGCATTGGGCCCGAAACCAATGGACCCTCTCGGCTTCTTGATCACCTTGTCCTCTGTTCAGGAGTTGCAACTAGTTTCTGGTGTTTATAGGATATGTGTTGGCGGCCGTGCATAGAGCTGACCCTAGGGGTGGGCTATGTTGCGGTAGATACACCGTGGCATGGTGTACCGAGTCACCCGTTTGGTGTCTCGGGAACCCTGTTCACATCGTTCGGGGCCGTATTTGGAAACCTCGGTCGGACTCCCTGCAGATGGAACCTGGATAGGCGATAAACCTGGACTAGAGACTTGAGTGTTTAGGTAGGCCGTGGCCGACACCCTCGTTGGGCTTCCGCTTGAAGGTTGCCGAGTACATGTCGTGTAAACGGCGGTAAGTGGTGAGAGCGTGTGTGAAGAAGTACACCCCTACATGGTTAACATCATCTTTTCGAATAGCCGTGTCCGCGGTAATGGACTTCTGGGTTGCCTATAACAGTTCATAGACAAGTGAAAGTGGATACTCTAAAACTCGCAAGATAAGTGTGAGTGCTATGGATGGCCTTCTCGTAGGGAGACGGGAGCAGATCCATAGTGGTGTATTGAATGGTGAATATGTGGACTCGTGTGCGCCACCTCAAAAGAGTTGTTTGCAGTCGTAGTTCAGGTTAGCCACTGAGTCAAAGCTGGCTTGCTGCAGTCAAACTCCACCACCCCCCCTTGTTGATACCAATGCATATGTAGCTAGTTCTGATATAAGTCTTGCTGAGTACCTTTGTACTCACGTTTGCTTAATTTATGTTTTGCAGAGAGACTTCAGTCTCGCTAGTAGTTCCGCGTGGACTTCGACGTTTAGCTTGATACCTCAGCTATGATCTTGTGCCCTCGGCAGGATCTGGTAGATAGTCAGGCTTCTTAGCCTTTTTCATTTATAGATGTCTGTACTCAGACATGTTAAGCTTCCGCATGTGCTTTGATTTGTATGCTATGATTGTTGGGTCATGAGACCCATGTTTGTAATTTCTCGCTCCTCGGAGCCTAATGAATAAATACTTGAGTCGTAGAGTTATGTTGTGATGCCATGTTGTATTTACACATATCGAGCATATTCTGTGTATGATTGAAATGCTTTGTATGTGTGGGATCCGCAATCTAGTTGTTTATCCTTGGCAGCCTCTCTTATGGGGAAATGTAGTCTAGTGCTTCCATGATCCATAGTAGTCCGCTACAGCCCGGTTCACCGGAGTCCTGTTAGCCCAGCATTACTGCTGAGGACACTTGACTCGCCGGCATGTGTTTCACTTCGTTCCTGTGTCTGTCCCTTCAGGGAAATGTCACGCGGTGACATCCGGAGTCCTGCCTAGCCTGCTACAGCCCGGGTTCCCGGAGTCATGTTAGCCCTGTGCTACAGCCCGGATTCACACACTGCTGACCAACATGCTCGATGTGATTCATGTATGCCTGTCCCCATAGGTTAGTGCCGCTTTGGGTTCAGGACTAGCCATGTCGGCCCGGGTTCTCTGTCATATGGATGCTAGTGACACCATCATATAAGTGAGCCAAAAAGCGCAAACGGTCCCGGGCCATGGTAAGGCGACACCCGTGGGAATACCGTGCGTGAGGCCGCAAAGTGATATGAGGTGTTACCCGCTAGATCGATGTGACTTGGAATCGGGGTCCTGACACCGCGCCTCCTCGTGACCGCTGAGCCTCGCTAGAGCTTCGGCCGGACATGAGCGACAGCACCCGAGGCCGTGCCTTTGCCCCGCCTATATAAGGAAGCCCCGACCCCCTCCGAGCTCACCACCAGCCTCACAACCCTCCTCTGGTCCTGCCCAGCCTCTCCAATGAGCCTCTGGAGCTCTCCCTAACCCCCATGGCCGTCATGGCCGCCGTGAAGCTCGGCTTAAATCCGAGCTATCCAAGCTCTCCCCCTCTCACCTGAACTCACTAGAGGACCACCCGGACCTTATAGCTCCTCGCCAGCCTCTCATTTTCCCACCGGAGTGCCCCATGATGCGACCCCAGGATTTGGCCGCCGTTGCACGCTCTCTGTCTTCGCGAGGTGCCATCACTCCGTCCCTCCACGATGCCCAAAGCCTGCTCAGATGGACGTGGCGCTCCTCCCCGGTCTCTCCGGTGGCCTCGGCGCGTCCGAAGATTGCCGGAGCTGCCCGGGCCATCGCCGGCGTCGAGGCCCTCCTTTGTTAGGTCGTGCCCATTCGGGAGGAGGAAGAAGGAGCCAGGAGGAGAGAGATGGATAAGGTGGGTTCCACCTATAAGCCTCTAAGCCACCCGACCCCGCCTTGCCACGCTGGATAAGTGGAGGCGTATTCTTCGGAATACGTCTTCCCAGCTGGAAAGCGCATTTCATTCTGTTTCGGCTTAAATACGTTTCCTCTTTTCTAAAAGCGTATTTTCTGTCTATTTTAGCCAGGAATGTGTTTTCCTCTATGGAAAACGTATTTCCTGGGAAGGCGTTTTCCGTTTTTCCGGTTGAGGGCCTGTTTGTGAGGATTTTCTTACAAATAGGTCCCTGATAGAAAAACAACTATATCTTTTTGCTCACAACTCCAAATGAGGTGATTCCAAAGCCCACTTATTCGTTTCATCGAGCCCGTTATGTTGGTACCATTTTCAACATGTGTTAACGTTCTGAAAATGCCCATTGTGCTCTTGCTCTAAATCAGCCCCTCCGAGAGAGAACATTTTCCGGCGATTCATTCTGCGAGCTTCTCGCACTTTCTCCCGATGATTTCTATCACCCCAGGCAAGCCACAACCACCATTTGCATGATAGCCATGCAGTAGCTTTGGTTTTCAACTTGAATCTTTAATAACTGTATGTTTGTTTTGCTACTGCTGTCGTTATTTCAGTTATGCTTATAGATCGATGACTACTGTCATGCTATGTTTCTTGCACTCTGTTATCATGTTCTACCCGCTATTATTACTTTCATATTTGTCATGCTTGATAGTAGTACAAGTTGGGTTGGTCATGTTCTTCGGTGCATGACTAATGTCGGTTACCGAGTATCCTTAATATGCATTGTTCCTTTGCTGTTAGTTTGTTAAGTCTTTACTCAGTGATGTTATTGATGTGTTCTTGCAGTATTTGTTGTTGATGATAATGGTCATGTTATGAGTAGTGTTGTACTTGTGATATTCATGCTCATCATTATGCCATGCTCAGTTGGATATGATTCATTATTGATAGGGTGGATAGTTCTGTTGTACCCTCATGCTTATGCTGATATCATGCTCATGCATTATATTTGCATCATGTTATTTTATGATGGCTCAGCATATTGCATTCAAGTTTAACTGGATTAAATTGAACTTGAATAACTATTGGCTGAGTCATGGTGCCACCATATCGAGCTGACCAGTGCAACCACGCTTACCTAATAGGAACTGGGTCTATTGTCATGCCTCTCGTCGGTTCCTCCAACGAGGGAAGGTTATGCGTGGGCGCTACCCTGATCAGGTAGGACATCATAAGCCTTGTGTGCCCGTTGTTGAGTATGGATCCATTGTCCATTTGGGACCGTTTATGTTTTGCCACGACGGTGGTCGTTGGTGCCTTTCATAGGCACGGGGACACCCATGACTTAGCCCAAAGGGGAGTCGGTCGGAGTGGCCGGGAGGGTGTCATGGCAGTAGATCGGTTTTGTCGGAACGTCGTTGGTCCACCCGAATGGGAGTGCGAGGCCATGGGTTCCATGGTGTGGGTACAATGTACTAACCTCTGCAGAGTGTATATTAAATCTATCGATAGTCGCGCCTGCGGATAAGGGCCCAGTTCATGTCGGTCACACTATGGGTCAACAGTATTAATAATAACTTGATTAATAATAACCCTGGTTCGATGATGAGATAAGTTGGTTAGGTGATCCTTGAATGATCACCATTTGGTTACTAGGTAACCTGTTGAACCAAGAGTGGTTCCGTTCGTGATCATGAGATGATCACCGTGGTATCGAGGATACCGAGTTGTAGGATATTCGTGATGTTGTGCGAGAATCATGGGTAAAGATCAAGCTCCTTGTGGTCATTTAATGATTACTATGGTATTGTTTATACCAAGCTTGATTTGATCCTGAGATGATCGTGTGATGTTCGAGGTTGGTAAGTGATGCATGTGATGGTTACAAAGTAACCCGAGCAGAATAAATGATGCATATAGTGCCATCATGTTGCATGCCAGTATCGTCAGATTTATATGTTCATGCCATGCTCATATTGTTGTAGCTGTATCATGTTCATGTTGTTCATGCCATGTTATCCTGATGATCTCATGATAATTCCGGCTTAACCTGTAATTGCCATGTTGTTGTTTGTCTTGAATGCTTCTGGTTATTGTGAGCTTGCAAGTACATTTAATGTACTGACCTGGCGTGTCATGCCAGTTTGCAGGTCATGCCGTGATTGCTTGATTACTTGTCAGGGTTTCCATTCGTGCGAGCTAGGATAAGCATTCTAGCCAGAGTCCCTGCGGAGTGGAGTTCACCACCGTCGTCGTTGTTCCGCTGCTAGAGTTATTTCGCTGCATCGTGTTGTTCTGCTGGTTGCATAGAGCAACCGTGGCAGGCGGCGAGGGTTGCTGCTTGTCAGCGCGTTCCTTCTCCCCAGGAGCTCGTGGTGGTAGAGCCGGCCACGAGAGGAAGGGGGAGGGGTGAGGCCGAGGTCGTCGTGGCGCTCGGGGGAGAGGAGGACGGGGCGGCGCATCGGCCTCGCCTCCACCAACGATGCCTCCCTTGATGGATCACCGCGTCGGGGACCAGCCTCGCGAGTTCTTCATTAGGCTGCGTCGGCCATCATGTCGCCACCTCCGTCTCCCTACTGCATTCGCTCGGGAGATGGAGCTCGATCCACCCCAGACCCTCTGGTTGCACATGAAGGGTTGCGCGAGCGGCGGCACACGGGTCGACATCGACTTCCGCACTCCTCACGTCATGTACCTCCGCCGCGGATGGAAGACGTTCACTCGCATCCATAGCTTGATGGCAGGGCTTGTCCTCTACTTCAAGTTAACGGAGGGCAGCCTGCTCTCCATCAAGGCCTTTGAAGATTTCAGAACTCGCCTGAAGTGCTGCGTGGAGAGCTCCTCCGACGATGAAGATTCCTCTTCAAGTGGGAGCGATGAGGAGGGCAGCGACAGCGACGACGAGAGCGTCGAGCGGGGTAATGTCGACCTCGTCTCCGACTGACCGCGTCGCCCCACCCCACGCCGTGCGGCCTGCCGAGGGCCTTCCCCGTCAAGCTCTCCATCAAGGCGTTCCCCGTCGTCTCCTTGGGAGGCTGGCGTAGCAGGGCCGGAGGAGGCGAAGAAGGCGGGTGGCGGCCGTCAAGTCAGAGCCGGGTGCCACAATTAGATTACATGATCAAGATTATGCTAGGTAGCATTCCACATCAATTTTTTATCATTTACCTACTCGAGGACGAGTAGGAATTAAGCTTGGGGATGATGATACGTCTCCGTCGTATCTATAATTTTTTATTGTTCCATGCCAATATTCTACAACTTTTACATACTTTTGGCAACTTTTTATACTATTTTTGGGACTAACATATTGATCCAGTGCCCAGTGCCAGTTCCTGTTTGTTGTATGTTTTTTGTTTCATGGAAAATCCATATCAAACGGAGTCCAAACGGGATAAAAACTGACAGATATTTCTTTTGGAATATATGTGAATTTTTGGAAGAAGAATTAACGCAAGACGATGCCCGAGGGGGCCACGAGGCAGGGGGCGCGCCCCAGGGGGTCAGGCACGCCCTGGGCCCTCGTGGCCACCCCGTAAGGCAGTTGGTGACCTTCTTTCGCCACAAGAAAGCTAATATCCAGATAGAAATCGTGTTAAAATTCCAGACCAATCAGAGTTACGGATCTCTGGGAATATGAGAAACGGTGAAAGGGCGGAATCTGGGAACGCAAAAACAGAGAGAGACAGATCCAATCTCGGAGGGGCTCTCGCCCCTCCCGTGCCATGGAGGCCATGGACCAGAGGGGAAACCCTTCTCCCATCTAGGGAGAAGGTCAAGGAAGAAGAAGAAGAAGAATAAGAAGGGGGGCTCTCTTCCCCTCTCTCCCGGTGGCGCCGGAACGCCACCGGGGCCATCACTTCGACAACGATCCACACCAACAACTTCACCGCCGTCATCACCAACTCTTCCCCCCTCTATGCAGTGGTGTAACCCCTCTTTTACCCGCTGTAATCTCTACTTAAACATGGTGCTCAACGCTATATATTATTTCCCAATGATGTATGGCTATCCTATGATGTTTGAGTAAATCTGTTTTGTCCTATGGGTTAATTGATGATCGTGATTGGTTTGAGTTGCATGTTTTATTATTGGTGCTGTCCTATGGTGATCTCCGTGTCGTGTAAGCATGAGGGATCCCCGCTGTAGGGTTTGCAATATGTTCATGATTTGCTTATGGTGGGTGGCGTGAGTGACAGAAGCACAGACCCAAGTAAGTAGGTTGTTTGCGTATGGGATAAAGAGGACTTCATGCCTTATAATGCTATGGTTGGGTTTTACCTTAATGATCTTTAGTAGTTGCGGATGCTTGCTAGAGTTCCAATCATAAGTGCATATGATCCAAGAAGAGAAAGTATGTTAGCTTATGCCTCTCCCTCAAATAAAATTGTAATAATGATTACCGGTCTAGTTATCGATTGCCTAGGGACAAATAACTTTCTCGTGACCAAAAAGATCTTTACTAAAACTAACTTAGTTATTTATTTATCTAAACAGCCCATAGTTTTTATTTACGCGCTCTTTATTATCTTGTAAACCTATCCAACAACACCTACAAAGTACTTCTAGTTTCATACTTATTCTAGGTAAATCGAACATTAAGTGTGCGTAGAGTTGTATCGGTGGTCGATAGAACTTGAGGGAATATTTGTTCTACCTTTAGCTCCTCGTTGGGTTCGGTACTCTTACTTATTGAAAGAGGCTACAATTGATCCCCTATACTTGTGGGTTATCACCTAGCACAGGGCCTGGATGCAGCAACTAGATGAACCTCACCCCAGGTTCGCGGCCAAGAGCGTGTGCACATGCTACGAGATGTACAGGCGGATAGTTGACATAAGGAAGTGCCTCGTTACCCAAATCGACGAGCCCGGATCGAGCCACAAGCAGAGTAAGCGTCACAAGAAGTAGATGATGATCAGATGATTGTTTATGCTAGTTAATCATGCATGTAATATATAGTTTACTTTGTTGGTGTGTGGAAATGTCATGTGTGTAGTAGCCACCTATGTAATTATGCATGTAATAGTTTACTTTGGTGTGTGCAAATGTCATGGTTGTAGTAGCCACCTATGTAAGTGGATGTTTAATTTGGTTATGCAACCATGTCCTTATAAATGTGTGTGTGTGCATGTAATATATATATATATATATTGTTGTTCTGTATGCAATCCCATCGCACAACATACATGTCTTATTAGCAGCAACCATCTGTGTTATTATCGGTCTTCACACACATTTTTGATTACAGACCTGTTTGCCGTGTATCACACACATCTTGTTATATTGAACCATTTCTGTTCTCTTGTCTCAACACAAATAATTCATCCGAGTGAATCACATGCCGTATATTGCACACACCTTGATCTAGCCGACCGTTTCTTTTGTGTTACCTAATCAGAAAAAGTTCATCCGAGTGATCCGTATGCTGTATATCGCACACACCTTCATCTTACTGCCCATTTCTTTTGTTCCCCCTCATTGCAAACAGTTAATTGAGCTGAACCGTATGCCCTGCATTGCACACGCAACTAAAATCTGAACCATGTTTGATGCATCCTCCATAGCAAACGTGTTGCACCTTTTTTGATAGTTTTTTTACACCACCGTTTGCGATTATGGCATCGCACATAGTTTCATCGAAGGGTCTCTGATTGTAGTGTCGCATTAGCAGCATCCTGCAGTAGTGCAACCACCATATTCTATTCCACCTATACTGCTATATCCATGGCTCATGCTCATGTATTGCATGAAAGTTGAAAAAGTTTGAGAACGTCAAAAGTAAGAAACAATTGCTTGGCTTGTCATCGGGGTTGTGCATGATTTAATACTTTGTGTGATGAAGATGGAGTATAGCCAGACTATATGATTTTTTAGGGATAACTTCCTTTGGCCATGTTATTTTGGGAAGACATGATTGCTTTGTTAGTATGCTTGAAGTATTATTGTTTTTATGTCAATATTAAAATTTTGTTTTGAATCTTATGGATCTGAATATTCATGCCACGATAAAGAAAATTACATGGATAAATATGTTAGGTAGCATTCCACATCAAAAATTCTGTTTTTATCATTTACCTACTCGAGGACGAGCAGGAATTAAGCTTGGGGATGCTTGATACGTCTCCAACATATCTATAATTTTTGATTGTTCCATGCTATTATATCATCTGTTTTGGATGTTTTACATGCATTAATTGTTGGGAAACCTTGCATGGAAAAACAAAAAAAATATACGCTCACGCAAAGATATATCCATGGAGATGCATAGCAACAAGGAGGAGAGTGTGTCTATGTACCCTCATAGACCGAAAGTGGAAGCGTTTGATGAAGCGGTTGATGTAGTCGAACTTCTTCTAGTTCTGACCGATCAAGCATCGAACGTACGTCACCTCCGAGTTTTGCACATGTTCATCTCGGTGACGTCCCTCGCATTCTTGATCTAGCAAGGTGTCGAGGTAGTAGATGAGTTCTGTCAGCACGATGGTGTGGTGACAGTGATGGTGAAGTGATTCTTGCAGGGCTTCTCCAAAGCACCGCAAAACTATGACCGGGAGTGTAAACTGTGGAGGGGGCGCCGTTATTGGATCACGGGTTCCGGCAGACCCTTGAGGTTCTAACTCTGGGGTGCGCGCGAAGTTCTTTCCCTCCTATCGATCTACGCCCTAGCTTGCCAAGGTCTCGCGGACGAACTCGACGCACTCGCAACACAAAGACACAAGGTTTATACTAGTTCGGGCCAACGTTGTGATGTAATACCCTACTCCAGTGTGGTGGTGGTGGATTGCCTCTTGGGCTGATGATGAACAGTACAAGGGGAAGAACAGCCTCCTGAGGTTGAGGTGTTCTTGTGCTTGGTGTGCTAAGGGTCAGGGTGAGATGCCTCTGAATCCATCTTTCCTCTCCGGTCGTGGATAGTTCTACTTATATAGGCCCTGGTCCTCTCCCCAAATGTTGAGCGGGAAGGGAGCCAACCATGGCAGCCAATTTGAAAGGGGACATCTACTACAAGCTATCCTGAGAAAAGGTGGTCTTCGCCTGCCAAAGGTTCTGGTGGTGACGCCGTCCTAGGCTCCATGGTGACCTCCCTCCTGTCATCCTTCTGGTCTTGGTCTCGTTGCACTGATATGGAAACCTTTGCCTGATGCCTCGGTACTCCGCGCCTGCACTCCCCCCTTGGCACCAAAGAGGAAAAAAGGATGCTGCGCGCGCTGGTGCCTGCCTGGCGCCCGCCTGGTGTCGATCGTCATGGCTCATGTAATGTGAGCCTCGCGAGGTTCGCCCCGCCTTGATATCTTCGCTCCTCATGAGGCAGCCTGGTGAGGCCGCTCCTGAGGAGGTCTTGCGTCATCCGCCTTGCGAGGCTTGGCCCCTCGCGAGGGTCTTGAATGCCTTGTTGATGATGGTGGGTCGTACAGACCTGCCAGCACAGCCACGCCATGGGCCGCAGGCAGGCAAGTCTGGGGACCCCCATTCCCAGAACGCCGACAGTAGCCCCCGGGCCCAAGACGCGCTCGGGCTTGGCTTCAAGGCGAAGCCAAAGGATCCAGTGCGGAGCACCGTGGGCCCCAAAAGCCTACAGCCTCGGTTAACGTGTGGCAGTTGATTGGTCGTGGGCGTCGCCGCTTCCCCATGCCGCCTTGGCAACTGCCCGACTTGACAAGTCCCTGCGACATGCAAGGAAAATCATCATCACCTGTGATCGTGGGAGACGCCGGTTGGTCTTCTTCTACTATAAATGAGGATGGGAGGCGGAGCCCCCGTCGCCCATCTCTTCTTGGTTCATTTGCTTCCTCCTCCTTGCTCCTCCGCTTGCAACAATGGCGCTCATCCGAAGGTTCTCTACCGAAGAGAAAGGAAAGGCCCCCACGATGATCCAGAGCTGCTTCCACCGAAGAAGAGGTCGGTTCACCGTCGCAACGAAGCGGCGATGCAGGTGGTGACGAGGCCCTGGTGCGAGCAGCCTCCTCCAAGGTATCCGCTACCCTTGCACGTCAGAGCCGAGGGCTCAGGAAGGCGGAGCGACGAGCGGCACTTCCCGCGCCGCGGCCGTGGTCGCTGCGCCGCGGGGACACACGCCGTCGCCCCAGGGGTCCATGCCGCAGACTCATCGCGTGAGTTCGTGTTGTGGGCGGCGATGCCACCAAGCACCTGGATACACCTCCCACTGTTCTTCGCCGCCGAGGTGCCGCCGAGGGGCATTTGCGAACTTTGGTTGTAGCATCCTGACTACAACACCGCAGCAACCGGAGCGGAGGTTGGGACCGTCGCCTCCGGGAAGATCTTCATGACCCGAGGCTGGGGTGAGATTGCCCAGGTCTGCCGTGCGGAGGGCGCCCTCGCGATCCACTTTGAGTACGACGGCGCCTCCGTGCTGTTCTTCAAGGTCTTCGACGAGGAAGGCCGCCGCCTGGAGTGCTGCCCTGAAGGAGGTCACCAGGATGACGTCGTGGTGGGCGCGGGGCCCTCCACTGATCCTGCCTACAGCTCCTCCAACGACAGCGGCGACTCGTGGAGGTCCAGCGACTCTCCTGAGCCCTTGACGCCTCCAGAGACAAGCGACGACAACTACGTGCCGCCAAGCTCCCGCCGAGCCCGGAGCAGGGCCGCGACGCCCAGCCGCCGCCGACGCTGATCTAGATGGGGTCAGCGTCGGCCTCCTGTGGCCCACTGTTGATGATGGCGTCCGCCACGGGAGGGTGTAGATAGGATTCCTCTTAGTTCTCGTTCTGGTTTCCTACGAAGAATCATGAAGTACCCCGTGGGGGCGTGTAAAGGGTCTGTAATGTCTTTTGCGTATATATGGTCCTTGTTATGGAATTGCATGGGCGCATATCCTGCCGAGGCTCGACCTCCCCTTTCCAATCCTGCAGTGGCTTAATGCTCTATGCTGACAGGTCCCGGTCCCCAAGTAGGCTACAACCATCACTGGTATGCCAGGTCGCGATGCCGTGGTCAAGGCCAGGAGGTGAGCGGCCTGAGGTCCAGTAAGAGCCCCTGAGGCGCGATGCTCAGGAGGTCCCCTTTAGCGCTCAAGCGGTTGCCTTAGAATGGGAAAGGAAGAGAGTATCGCCACAGCAGGGCAGCGGAAAGAGTAAGGCCTGCTCTGGCTCGGTCTCCCCTTTCTATCCTCGTGACGTCTTGGTGCTCTACGCTGATAGGTCCCGGTCCCCAGGCAGGCTGCAGCCGTCGCTGGTATGCCAGGTCGCGATGCCGTGGTCAAGGCCAGGAGGTGAACGGCCCGAAGTCCAATAAGAGCTCCCGAGATGCGATGCTCAAGAGGTCCCCCTTAGCGCTCAAGCAATCGTGGAGAGGCGAGAAAGGGAGGCGACATTGCCGCAGCGAAGCCGCTGCGAAGGCCTCGTGTCGTGGCGATAGGTGGGTTTCGTGTGTGAACTTATCTGGTCTGTCTGGAGTCTACTCCTCGTGGCACGCCCGGACTCGTGCGTTGGTCGATGTAGCGTAGCCATGCCAGGCCCGTGCGGGTTTCCCCCTCCCCTCCATGCTCTTCTTGGTGCTCTGCGTCCTCAGGTCCCGGCCCTTGAGCGAGCTCAGCCGCCGCTAGTATGCCAGGTCACGATGCCGTGGTCAAGGCCAGGGGGTGAGGGCTGGAGAGCTAGTAAGAGCTCCTGAGATGCGATGCTCAGGAGCCCCCCTTTTAACACACAAGCGAATCACATGAGAGAAGAAGGAGAGCCCATGGTACCGCCCGCCATGATCCTCAGGGAGCCCCTGCAAGTTAACGCGAAGAAGGGCGCCGGACCGCTGGTTTGCTTCTGGAGAGGGCGAGGGGACTCCCTGCTGCGGAGAGCCCTCGGGGCGTGTACAGCCCCTCCCCGACACGTGGCTGGCATGACAGGGTTTAGCGAGGTGTGCCTGGGCACTCGTGAGCCAGCGCGGGGCTCACAAGGCCCTACCTCAAGGCGGGTTGCGCCTGGTCTCGGCCCTTGTTCATTGTCTTGGTCCTGCGAGATGGTCAGACAACACAAAAGGGGCCCTGAATAAGGGTGCCGGCGCGCGGCTCCCGCACGGGGCAACAATCAAGCAAGTGATAGCCATAGGCAGGTTAAGCATGGAAGGAAAATCAGCTTGGGTAAATGTAGAAAGATTGATGCCACCGGGTCAGGCCCGAGCGGCTTGGGGATGATGCAGCCCGAGGGGCGCCCCCAACAGGGTAAACTAAAGGCATAAGGAAAAGAGATACATGCCACAGGGACGGACCCACGCGGCCTGGGAATAATGCAGCCCGAGGGGCGCTCCCAGCTAAATGAACATGGAAAATGTCACCTGGTTCTGTCGACGAAGGAGAGTTGGTGCAGCTGAAGGCACTCGGCGAAGGAATGGCTCCTCACGAGCCACCAGGGCCCTGAGCCTCGAGAGGCTCTGGGGGCTCATGTGGTTCCCTGAGGACCGTCTCCATTTTTGCCAGGACGGCGTGGTGTCTGGCCTCCTGAGCCGCCAGGACACGCTGCAGGTTGCGCTGATAGGCTGACGACACGCTCGGCAAGCCGAAGGGCATGCGAACGTAGCTGTGTGGTGACCCTCGCAACGGCCCACGCGCGAAGGCCAGAAAAGCTCCTGAGATGCGGCCCTATTGAGCCCTGGTAAGTCGACGCAGACACGCAGCCCGACATCCTCGCCTGGATGGGGAGCTGCGCCTCGTGAGCAGCGGTCGCCGCACATGGCCCTTGTGTCTTGCGGTTCCTGAGTGATCTTGGTGATGAACTCCTGAGCGGTGGGCTCTCCTTGCCCTGTGTTCTCCTGAGGGAAACGTGTCGCGAAGCACGCCTCCAACTGGTGCCCGAGCGCCTCCCTCGCGATGTTGGCAAGGTCTGAGGCCCTCTAGAAGAGAGCCCCTGAGCCCTTCCCGAGGAGGGCGCTGGGCGCGCCTTCCTATGCGATGGAGGGAGGCGCCCCTGGAGCGGGCGCTGATCCTGACGAGGTTCTAGCCGCGACGGCACCCTGCTGACGAGGGTCTTGGTAACTTGCACGTTGCTGATGACTGGTGAACAAAGTATCGGGAGGGCGCCAACGGTGGCTGCGCATTTGAGCTGATCTACCGAGCTGAAGGTGATGGCGCACTGGGACCACCTGAGCGGGCGCGTGGCCTCGAGCTTGGGGAGGACTGCATTTACCTCCCGAGTGAACTGTTTGAAGCTACACTGCGAGGCTGGGGCCTGTGCGCCACCCAAGATGTAGGCGATTGTGCGTGGCTCCTAGAAGCCCCCATCCCCCTCGTCTTGATGGTGGTCATCATTCCTTCTTGGTGGTGGCGGCAGCGGGGGAAGACCGGCATTGCCCTGAGGGTGATCCTCACGAGGCTAGTCCCTCTAGGCGCCCTCGCGAGGATGATGCTGCCAGCGGTCCTCACGAGGCCTGTCACGCCATTCCTGGCGCGGGCCATGGTCGTCCCAGCGTCCTCCTCCTCGGCCGTAGCCCCGGTCGCTGCGCTCGGGGCGTCGACCGAAGCGTCCTTCGTGAATGGCTCTGACTTCTTGACAGTCACTGGTGTTGTGGGTGTTCAGGTTGTGGAAGGCACAGAATGGTCGACTGTTCTTGGACGACTCGGGATGATCTCTGCCTCGCTTGGTGTCCGGCTCCGCTGCGAGCACGGCTACTTCTTTGTGCTTCACGTCCTTGGCTTTGGCCTTCTTCTCCTTTGCGCCCGCAGCTGGCAGCTCGAGGAGGGAAAGACGCCCCTCCTCAGCCCTTGCGCACTTGGTCGACAGGTTGAACAACTCCTGAGATGTGCTCAGGTCCTCGTGAATAGCGAGCTCCTCTTTCATCTTGATGTCGCGGACACCGTCAGAGAACATGGAGATGATGGCCTCGTCCGTAACCTTGGGGATCTTGAGGCGAGTGTTGTTGAACCGCTGGATGTATTTCTGGAGGGTCTCTCCCAGTTGTTGCTTGATGCGGCGCAGGTCACCCGCGGCCGGCGGGCAGTCGCGAGTGCCCTGGAAGTTGGCGACGAAACGGTCGCGCATCTCATCCCAGGAGGAGATTAAGCCGTGCGGCAGGTTCAGGAGCCAGGAGCGGGCACCATCCTTGAGAGCCATAGGAAACCAGTTCGTCATGACTTTCTCGTCGCCGTTGGCTGCTTCGATGCTTAGCTCGTAGAGCTGCAGGAACTCCGCGGGGTCGGGGGTGCCATTGTAGCGAGGAGGCAGATCCGGCTTGAACTTGCCCAGCCAGGCGACACTACGCAGCTCGGGGGTGAAGGCGCGGCAGTCGGTCGTGGTCGGCGGGGCCCATCTTGGAGGTGTAGCTTGGACTTGATGAGGCCCGCGCGCCACCGCCGCGGGTGGCGCGCGGGCTTGGCGAGGCGGCGCAGGGAGCGCAGGTGCAGCTTCTCGCGGCCGAGGGATCTCTTGGCAGCTTCTCTCTTCGTGCGCGGGCACCGGGCGTGGCGGATCGCGCCGTGGGGCCGTGCGGCTTGGCGCCAAGGCACCGTCTTGGGGCAGAGGTGGTGGAGGCGCTCCATGAGCCACGTCGCCTGTGGCTGGAGGAGGGCGAGGCAGAGAGGGGGATGGCGCTCGGGAGCCCCCTGCGGCGCGGACGAGCTCGGCGATGCAGTCGAGCCGGTCCTTGTAGAAGTCGTCGATCGGGTGGTAGCACAGGAGCTCGTTCGCCATGAGGAGCGCGGCCTGTGCGTCCATGGGAGCGCGACATGCATGGGACGAGGAACCATCCGGGGTCAGCGATGGGGTGGCGGTGCGACCGTCCTGCCGCATCGATGGGTGCAGCGAGGATGCTTGCTGCTCGTTCCCCGCCGGGCTGGTGGCGGCGTTGGCGGCAAGCGACGGGGAACAATGAGGTGGCTCCCCGATGGGAGCCGTCTGAGCAACGCGGGCAGTGAGGGCAGCCCGGCGTTCAGCTCGAGCGCGGCGAGCATCTGCCATGGAGACGATGGAGCAATGGAGCGCCGATCGATGGAAGGGAAGCTACGGCGCACCCCTACCCGGCGCGCCAAATGTCGGATCACGGGTTCCGCCAGACCCTTGAGGTTCGAACTCTGGGGTGTGCGCGAAGTTCTTTCCCTCCTACCGATCTATGCCCTAGCTTTCCAAGATCTCGCGGATGAACTCGACGCACTCGCAACACAAAGACACAAGGTTTATACTGGTTTGGGCCACCGTTGTGGTGTAATACCCTACTCCAGTGTGGTGGTGGTGGATTGCCTCTTGGGCTGATGATGAACAGTACAAGGGGAAGAACAGCCTCCTGAGGTTGAGGTGTTCTTGTGCTTGGTGTGCTAAGGGTCAGGGTTAGATGCCTTTGAATCTGTCTTTCCTCTCCGGTCATGGCTAGTTCTACTTATATAGGCCCTGGTCCTCTCCCCAAATATTGAGCGGGAAGGGAGCTAACAATGGTGGCCAATTTGAAAGGGGACAGGTAGTACAAGCTATCCTAACAAAAGGTGGTCTTCGCCTGCCAAAGGTTCTGGTGGTGACGCCGTCCTGGGCTCCATGGTGACCTCCGTCCTGCCGTCCGTATGGTCTTGGTCTCGTTGCACCGATATGGAAACATTTGCCTGATGCCTTGGTACTCCGCGCCTGCGCTCCCCCCTTGGCACCAAAGAGGAAACAAGGACGTTGTGCGCTGGCGCCCACCTGGTGTCAATCGTCATGGCTCACGTCATGTGAGCCTCGCGAGGTTCCCCCGCCTTGATATCTCCGCTCCTCGCGAGGCAGCCTAGTGAGGCCACTCCTGAGGAGGTCTTGTGTCGTTTGCCTCGCGAGGCTTGGCCCCTCGCGAGGTTCTTGAATGCCTTGTTGATGATGATGGGCCGTACAGACCTGCAAGCACAACCACGCCATGGGCCGCAGGCAGGCAAGTCTGGGGACCCCCGTTCCCAGAACGCCGACAGCTGCACATGGCTAACAATTGATGTTTGTGTGTTCTAGGTGCCCCCCTCCCCACATATATATAGGTGGAAGGGGAGGAGAGGCAGCCAAGGGGCGCCCCAAGTAGGCCGAATCCTACTTGGGATCTTCCCCAATTCGGCCTCCCCCTTCCATAATTACCGGAGGGGGAAAAGGGAAGAGAAAGGAGAGAAGGAAAGAGGGAGGCGAACGCCCTCTTTCCCTTCTCCCACTCGTCCTCCTTCCATGGGGGGGGGGGAGCCACCCCTTGTGGGCTGGTGTGCTCCCCTCTTATGGCCCATATAGCCCATATCTTTCCCCTGGGGGTTCCGGTAACCCCTCCAATAAATACCCAATACACTCCAGAACACTTCCGATGTTCGAATACTATCATCCTATATATCAATATTTACCTCTCGACCATTTCGAGACTCCTCTTTATGTCCATGATCTCATCTGGGACTCCGAACAACATTCGATCACCAAATCACATAACTCATATAATACTAAATCGTCATCGAACATTAAGCGTGCGGACCCTACGGGTTCGAGAACTATGGAGACATGATCGAGACACCTCTCGGGTCAATAACCAATAGCGAAACCTGGATGCTTATATTGGCTCCTACATATTCTACGAAGATCTTTATCGGTCAAACCATTTATGACAACATACATTATTCCCTTTGTCCATGGGTATGTTACTTCCCTGAGATTCGATCGTCGGTATCTTGATACCTAGTTCAATCTCTTTACCGACAAGTCTCTTTACTTGTTCCATAATACATCATCCTGTAACTAACTCATTAGTCACTTTGCTTGCAAGGCTTATTATGATGTGCATTACTGAGAGGGCCCAGAGATACCTCTCCGATACTCGGAGTGACAAATCCTCATCTCGATCTATGCCAACCCAACAAAGACCTTCGGAGATACCTGTAGAGCATCTTTATAATCACCCAGTTATGTTGTGATGTTTGATAGCACAAAAGGTATTCCTCCAGTATCCGGGAGTTGCATAATCTCATAGCCGAAGGAATATGTATTTGACATGAAGAAAGCAATAGCAATAAAACTGAACAATCAATATGCTAAGCTAACGGATGGGTCTTGTCCATCACATCATTCTCCTAATGATGTGATCCCGTTATAAAATGACAACTCATGACCATGATTAGGAAACCTTAACCATCTTTGATCAACGAGTTAGTCAAGTAGAGGCTCACTAGGGACATAATATTTGTCAATGTATTCACACATGTATTCGGGTTTCCGATCAATACAATTCTAGCATGAATAATAAATATTTATCATGAATAAGGAAATATATAAAATAACAAATTTATTATTGCCTCTAGGGCATATTTTCTTCATTAATATGCTATTTTATATTATTTTTGGGACTAACTTATTAACCCAGAGACTAGTGCCAGTTTCTGTTTCTGTTTTTTTCCTTGTTTTTGAGTTTCGTAGAAAAGGAATATCAAACGGACTCCAAACGGAAAAAAACTTTGCAATGATTTTTCTTGGACCACAAGACACCCGTAGGACTTAGGCTCCAAGTTAGAATACCCACGAGGCGGCGGCAAGGGTGGAGCGTGCACCCTAGGGGGGGCCTACCTTGTGGCCCCCTCGGGAGTCCCCTGACCTGCCTCTTTGTCCTATAAATTCACATATATCCCAAAACCCTCAGGGGGAGCCACAAAAACACTTTTCCACCACCGCAACCTTCTGTACCCGTGAGATCCCATCTTGGGGCTTCGATCATGGAGGGCTTCTACATCAACCACATTGCCCTTCCGATGAAGCATGGGTAGTTTACCTCAGACCTACGGGTCCATAGCTAGTAGCTAGATGGCTTCTTCTCTCTCTTTGATTCTCTATACCATGTTCTCCTCGATGTTCTTGGAGATCTATCCGATGTAATCTTCTTTTGCGGTGTGTTTGTCGAGATCCGATGTATTATGGATTTATGATCAGATTATCTATGAATATTATTTGAATCTTCTCTGAATTCTTATATGCATGATTTTATATCTTTGTATTTCTCTTCGAATTGCCAGTTTGGTTTGGCCCACTAGATTTGTTGGGGATATTACTACTGGAGGTAAACCGGCCTTATGTAGCCGGGTTGACTCCTTGAAGATTAGAAGCCCATAAAGATGCAAGGATGATGGCGCTTCATGGAGGCCCAAGGCCCAAAGGCGGGTTAAAGCCTGTAAATGTAAACCGGCTTAGTCATGTAACTTGTATTGTAAGATAGGAAGGATAGAGACCGGACTGGATACGTTTATGATCCGGCTTCGGGACTCTGTAAACCGGCAGGCGTCAACCTATGTATATAAAGGGACGACCTGGCAGCGGTTTAGAGACAGACAACAACTCGAGAGCCAGACAAAGCGGTTTCGCTCCCTGGCCTTCGAAACCCTAGCAATACCAATCATAACTAGACGTAGGCTTTTACCTTCCTCGAAGGGGCCGAACTAGTATAAAATTCCCCATGTCCCCTTGTCCAGTTTAACCCCTTTAAGCTAACCCGTAGCGATGGCTCCTCGACTAAGTCCTTTCACAAGGACATCTACCGTGACAAACCCACGACAGTTGGCGCCCACCGTGGGGCCATCGCACGATGGTTTTGAGTTCTTGAAGGGCAGCTTCGATGGACTTAAGGGATACGCTGTGGGCCGGATGACGAAGAGTCGTCGCGGCAAGCTCTACATCGACAACACAGGATGGGGTCCCGAGGCTGATTCAATCGAATACGGGTACCGGGTCCCCTTTGGTGGGATTCACGTCTTCATCGACAAGATCGGCGGACCGGCCCCTGAGCCGGACATCTGCACCGACATCATCAAGACGGCTCGGCGTGCAGATTCTTTACCGCTTTAGCCCGAAGCAAGGCATGTTTTCGTGGGTGTCGTCCATGGGTACGAGGACGGGCCGGCATCCGATGGAGAGACCGTGGTCTGCTCTGATGACGAGTCTTCTGGAGAGACCGAATCACTTTACCAGTTGCAGGACAGCCGGATTGATGGAGGATCCGAGGGCAACAGTATTCCAGATTCCCCTGATTTGCCAAACCGGGCAGCCATCTTCATGGCTGGCACACAATCGGCGCTTCATTCATCTACCGCCGTAGCAATGCTCTCCGATTCAACAACGGCCACACCGGCAGGGGCAGGAAGCTCAGCGCCGCCTCCAGCCCAAGTATTGTCTGATTTGTTTGACGCTTTGGCAACGTTGATGGCCGCAGAGGTGGATGCAACAGCCAGGTATCAACACAATGCGGAGATTGCAAAGGTGAAAGATCAGATAGCCCAGGCTAAAGCGGACCTGATGACAGAGAATGCTAGGATGGCTATAGAGCGGGCTGAATTGGAAGCACATGCCTACCAGATTAGGCTGGATCAGAATGCTTCAGAGGAAGTCATGAGAAGAAGGTATCGATCACGTCTCCCGTCGGTTTATGAGCCGCAGAATCTCTTCAACACACCAGGAGAAGGAGCTGGTAGCCAACCCATACTAAACCGGGCGGAGGCGCCAGGAACAGGAGCGCCGGTTCAACCGCGCACGACGAACCCGCCTCGCCAGAAAAACGTTGTGCCACGGTATGTACCAATGCCGCCCGGACATTATTCCAACCCGTTGGACAACATTGTGGCCGCCGCTTCATGCCTGGCGGCCCTCCCAACCGACGGCGAGTCACCAGTTGCAGTGGAAGCACGTCGGGCCAGGGATCTCCTTCAAACAGCACTAAATCAACAGAAGGCGTATTCACACAGTCGTGAGAGGATTCATTCCACTCCCCATCCAAGACGGAGCTATAGCAGACACGTGGAGGACGAACCGGCCGTGTACAGTAGTGCACGTTGCCGAAATTCACCACGAGGAAACAACCCGGCTGGGGGAGGCGCTAATGCACAGGATGGTGTGGACCATGGCCGCGCACGTCGGGAGGCCGAGTTGGCAGCTCGACACGAAGCATGACAATATACTCTGGTTCACCCCACGGCCTCCATGGAGCCAGGTGTGGTGTTCAGTTCCTTAGGGGTGCCGTGTCTAACCCCCGCTTTACGTAATGTGAGACTGCCCAAGGATTTCAAGGGACCTCGTAAGGTACCAAATTACACCGCCGATTTGCAACCAGAGGCGTGGGTGGAGAGCTATGAGATGGCAATGGAGATGTTAGATGTGGATGAGGCAGTGTGTGCTAAATATTTCACCATGATGTTGGAAGGAACAGCTCGCACTTGGTTGAAGAGCTTGTCGACCAACTCTGTTGGATCATGGGCTGAATTGAAGCACCGGTTTATCCAGAACTTCAAAGATACGTGTAAGCAGCCGATGTCAATCGTGGATCTGGCCGCTTGTGTCCAAGAGGAAGGGGAGTCCATGACCCATTGGGTCAAACGGGTCTCAGCAATTTTGCATTCATCAGATCGTATCAATGTAGACACCGTAGTGTTAACATTAGAGGGCAATTGTCGTTTCTTACCGCTAAAACAGAAATTGGGAAGGCTCAAACGTCACTACAATGATATGTCAACACTCATGGCCGCTTTGGTTAAATACGCCGATTCAGATAATACCAAGGATCCGAATTCAGAGGAGGACAAACCGGGGAAAGGTAAGAAGAACGGCAATGCCAAGGGTCAACAGCATAATCCGGCAGGCCATGGAAACGGTGGTAAGCGCAAGGCCGACAGTAGCTTGGACTTTGTTGCAAATACCAATGCACAGGAGAATGGCCAGCGCCGTAAGGGCAAGCAGCCCCAGAGGGGTGGAGGTTCAGGCCCCAATTTGGAGTGCTTGTTAAATCAGCCCTGTCTAAAGCATGGATCGAAGGAGAAGCCAGCATCACATCTTTGGAAGGACTGTTATATCATGCGGGATTTCAAGAATTCCAATATGTTCCAATATGACAACGGCCCGCCCGGCGGTTCAGGAGGAGGTTTCCACGGGCCGGGTTACGGAGGTGGTGGTTCCGGTTCAGGGTTTCAAGGCAACCAAACCAGACACGTCAATCAAGGGCACCAAGGCAACCAGGGAGGTTACAACCATCAGGGGAATCAACAGCAGCAGCAGCAGTCGGGTTATCAGAGCAATCCCAAATAGCTGAACAGCGGGCAATATCATGTCTTCACTACTAGTTTGTGTAAATGTGATCAGAAGCTTCACAAAAGGGCAGTAAACTCTGTTGAGACGGCAGTACCTCAGTATTTACGCTGGTCTGAGCAACCTATTTTGTGGAGTAGAGATGATCACCCACCCCGGGTTGATAATCCAGGTCACTTGGCCCTGGTGGTAGCCCCTCAAGTTGGGGGATACAAGTTCACTAAAGTGCTCATGGATGGGGGAAGTAGTATCAATATTTTGTATTATGATACATTCCACCGTATGGGGTTGATAGATAAGGATCTTAAACCGTCAAATACGGTCTTTCATGGTGTGTTGCCTGGTAAGTCTGCATATCCTGTTGGCAAGATAGCTTTGGAGGTAGCTTTTGGAGATGACTATGATTCAAGGTCAGAAACATTGACATTTGAGGTGGTAAAGATCAAAAGTTCGTACCACGCCTTGTTTGGGCGGCCGACTTATGCTAAGTTTATGGCAAGGCCATGTTATGTTTATCTACAGCTTAAAATGCCAGGTCATAAAGGGACTATCACAGTACATGGAAGTAGAAAGATTGCTTTGGAGTGTGAGGAAGGTGATGCGGCTTATGCCGAGTCGGTTTGTGCCACAGAAGAGTTGAAATTCTATAAGGAGCAAGTTGATCCGGCAGACATGACCTCTTTGAAAAAGCCAACTACAGAACATGATCTAGCGTTGAAGTTCAAATCGGCTACAGACACTAAGATGGTTGACTTTGTTCCTGGCGATTCATCCAAACAGTTCAACATCAGCGCTCACCTGGATCCCAAATAGGAAAGCGCGCTCATCGAGTTCATCCATGAGAATCGGGACATCTTTGCATGGAAACCTTCTGACATGCCAGGTGTACCGAGGGAACTCGCTGAGCACACACTCAACATTGATCCTAAGTTTAAACCGGTCCGGCAGTTCCTCCGCCGCTTCAATGAAGAGAGACGTAAGGCTATAGGTGAATAGGTAGCCCGTCTGTTGGCCGCAGGGTTTATTGTCGAAGTTTTTCATCCAGAGTGGTTAGCTAATCCGGTGCTGGTTCTTAAGAAAAATGGCACTTGGCGCATGTGTGTGGACTACACAGATTTAAACAAGGCTTGCCTTGCAGACCCCTTTGCTCTCCCTCGCATTGATCAGATAATTGATGCTACGGCGGGTTGTGACTGTTTGTGTTTTCTGGATGCTTACTCTGGTTATCATCAGATCAAAATGGCGGTTAAGGACCAGGAGAAGACAGCTTTCATAACTCCCTTTGGAGCCTTCTGCTATGTTTCCATGCCTTTTGGACTCAAGAGTGCCCATGCAACTTACCAGCGATGTGTTCAGACTTGCCTTCATAAGAAAATTGGGCGCAATGTTCATGCATATGTGGATGATATTGTGGTAAAGTCCAGAAAGGAGGAGACATTCATAGATGATTTACGAGAAACCTTTGACAATCTCCGGGTTTACAAGATGATGCTCAATCCGGAGAAGTGTGTCTTCGGTGTCCCGGCAGGCAAGCTCTTGGGCTTTCTGGTATCAAACAGAGGCATTGAGGCTAATCCGGAAAAGATTGCAGCAATTACATCCTTGGCTAAACCGGCGTGTATTAACGATGTTCAATGTCTGGCCGGCCGGATTACAGCCTTTAGCCGATTTATCAGTCGCCTTGGACAGAAGGCCATCCCTTTATATCAGATGCTCAAGAAAATAGATAACTTTGTCTGGAGCGAGGCAGCTGATAAAGCGTTCGAGGATCTGAAGAGGCAGCTAGCTGAACTGCCCGTGCTTGCAGCGCCGGTTGATAAAGAGCCATTATTACTATATGTGGCCGCTAATGCTCGAGCTATTAGTGTAGCTATTGTGGTCGAGCGCAAGGAGCCTGGCAAAGAGTATCCGGTTCAGCGGCCGGTTTATTATATCAGTGAGGTGCTCATTGAGTCAAAGCAGAGGTATACACATTGGCAGAAGTTGGTGTACGGAGTGTTTATGGCAAGCCGGAAGCTTAAACACTATTTTCAGGGCCATCCCATCATAGTGGTCAGTTCAGCTCCTCTGGGAGATATCATTCAAAACAGAGAAGCAACTGGCCGGATTGCCAAGTGGGCTATTGATCTTGGACCTCATGGGCTCAAATATATACCCCGCACAGCAATCAAATCCCAGGCACTCGTGGACTTCATCAATGATTGGACGGAGTTATTGGCACCTGAAGAGAAGCCAGATAATACATATTGGACTATTCATTTTGATGGGTCCAGACAATTGGAGGGCTCGGGGGCTGGAGTCATATTAACTTCCCCACGAGGTGACAAGTTTTGTTATGTCCTCTGTTTATTGTTCCCTTGTACTAACAATGCAGCTGAATATGAGGCTTTGCTCCACGGTCTTCGGATGGCTAAGGAGATGAATTTGAGCCGGGTTAAGTGCTTTGGCGATTCAGATCTAGTGGCTCAGCAGGTGTCTGGCACTTGGGATTCTAAAGACCCACTCATGGCTGCATATCGGCGAGAGGTGGACATGATGGCTGGTCACTTTAAGGGTTATCAGGTGGACCATATAGACCGGCGGAAGAATGAAGCGGCGGACGCTTTAGGTCGTCTTGGTTCCCAGCGTAAACCGGTCCCGCCCAACATCTTTCTTGATGTGTTGCATAATCCATCAGTCAAAGTGCCAACCGAAGAAGAATTGGCTATTCCTGATCCGGAGGCTCAGTTGGTAGCAGCTCTGCATGCCATACCGGATTGGAAAATCCCGTATCTGGCTTACATGAACCGGGGCGAGTTAGCAGATGATGAAACGTTGGCCAGACAGGTAATCCGGCGTTCCAAATCCATGACCATACTCAACGGGGAGTTACATCGTTACAGTGTTTCAGGAGCAATTCAGCATTGTGTTTCTCCTCAAGAGGGTTGTGAGATTTTGCGCGAAATCCATGAAGGGGACTGCGGTCACCATGCCGGTTCAAAGTCTTTGGTGGCTAAAGCTTTTCGCCATGGTATTTACTGGTTGATGGCGCATGCTGATGCAGAAGATTCAGTCAAGAGATGTGATCGATGTCAAAAATTTGACCGCCGTGCGCACGTTCCGGCTCAAGAATTGCGGATGATTCCAATTATGTGGCCGTTTGCAACTTGGGGGCTTGATATGATTGGACCCTTCAAGCGTTCTAAGGACAAAAGACCCACCTGTTAGTAGCAGTTGATAAATTCACTAAATGGGTGGAGGTAGAGCCAGTCAGCAAGTCTGATGCAGCCACGGCGGTTCAATTCATCAAGAAGGTGATATTCCGGTTTGGCTTTCCACACAGCATTATAACAGATAATGGTACTAATCTGTCAAAAGGGGAGATGGAAGAATTCTGTCAACGTGAGCACATCCGGCTTGATCTAGCTTCGGTGGCTCACCCCCAATCTAATGGTCAAGCAGAGAGGGCAAATCAAGAAATTCTACGGGGTATCAAACCAAGGCTTATGGTTCCCTTAAAGTGGACGCGGGGTTGTTGGGTTGAGGAGCTACCTTCTGTGTTATGGAGCATCAACACCACACCCAATAGGTCTACGGGTTACACACCTTTCTTCATGGTCTATGGAGCGGAGGCGGTTCTTCCTAGTGACATCCGTCACGATTCGCCCCGTGTGGCAGCTTATGTTGAAGCTGATAATGAGAAGGCACGTCAGGATTCTCTGGACCTATTGGATGAAGAACGTGATCTTGCAGCAGCACGATCGGCGATTTATCAACAAGATCTCCGACGTTATCAAAGCCGCCGGGTTAAAACCAGAACCTTTCAAGAAGGTGATTTGGTGCTCCGGCTCATCCAGGATCAGACTGATATGCACAAGTTATCCCCACCTTGGGAAGGACCCTTCATGGTCAGCAAAAATCTGCACAACGGGTCTTACTACCTCATTGATGTTTGAGAGCATAAAGACTCACGTCAATCGGAGGAGGAGAACAAGCGGCCATGGAACATAGCTCTTCTTCGGCCTTACTATACTTGAGCCATAGGCTCTTCCTATGTACATATTTATGATAATGTATATATTATAATAAACCGGAGCCTCCATTAAGCGGGGTCTCTGTTCTTTTTACATCATGTGTGTGCTCACAAGAGTTTCTACTAACAAAGCGGAGTTTTTTGTTAAACCGGTCTCTACAACCGCACAGATGTAAAGAATATCACTAGGGGGCTTGGTCATATCTGAACCATAGCTGCACCTCTTGGTCGGTTTGAAATGACAAAGGGATATCACTAGGGGGCTTGGTTGTTATCACACTACAACTACACCTCTTGATAGGCGTTTAGCCAGAAAGGAAATTATGTGGGGCCAAAGAGAGTGTTACACAAAGCACAAACTCAAACATGGGCACCCACTGAGCACAGCTCACAAAGTTACTTGGGGGCTCTTTGTGCAAAGCAACAAAGAGTTTGAAAGGACCCTTGTAATTGGCTATCAAGCCACGACTTGGAAGCCTGGTGTATTCACCTAAAAACTCGGGTTAACCTGCCTTCATCAAGTAAGCCACTCCTGTCCAGGTAATCCTGGTATGACCCATCGAACGTTTGACAAGTCAATCTTTTACAGACCCTGAACTTGTCAAAGTTAAAACGATGATTGGTTAATTGGAGGCCCATCTTAAAAGGCTTTGTTAAATGGTTTAACTCAAAGGCCTGGCAGCCCATGAAAAGCCTCGATTTGGAGCCTGGCAGCTCGTAAAAAGCCTTGCATATTTTCCTGTTTGAATTTTGTTTGTTGAAAATCATAAGTATTTTTTGATAAACCGGCGTCCTTGACCCGGCTTGCTTCTCAACTACAAGTTGTTGGCACATAATCAGTTATAAACCGGTGTTTATTGACCCGGTCTGGTTTGACTAAATCACCAGTGTTATAAAGAAAGCCCGGTAGTTATCCCGGTCCGGTTTAAACCGGGAATACAGAGATAAGGTTATCAACGTTCTGGATTGGTATTAACACCTTTGCCGTATGCACCATTGGTCAACCAAAGAGGTATGTTATGTATATTCTGTTTTGTACAAACACTTTGATTATTTCATCTATATCCTGTACACTTCTTGGATATATTGACCCGTCTAGCGGTACACCGCTAGACACTCTTAAGTTGTTGAACCCAGGAACACAACTCATCATGGGTTATGCATAAATAAATCCCAAAGGGTGGCACAAGTTGTCATGAGGCATTACAAAACATGCTCGATGGCATGGCAGATAACGGAGTTTCGGCTATCCTATTACATGAAGCTTCAAAGCGGCTCCAATAGTATCATTGTTTTTCACAGTAGCCATATAAACCGGCGACCAGATCATGACTCTTCATTGCGATGGTTTGATGGTTGAGGGTCAGTTGGTGTGGACACTTCTTCATCCCTCCCCAGACGCTGGAAATCAGCCGTTGACCAATCGATTCCAGTTAACGCTTGGAACACTGCTTCCTCATGGATAAGATTGGAAGGGTTAATATCAGGGGCATAAGTGTGCTTACGAATCGGAGGCACAAGTTCTTCGACTTCATGGATGTCGGCCGGCTGTCTTTTCCCTTCCGCATCATAAAACGGTTGAAAATGGGACAAATCAGTATCATCAGCCAACTTGCTGGCTGCTGGCCGCATCTGTTTGGTCAGCCGCCGAAGATCATCATTGTTGAAGTTTGAACCGTCTTCTTTAACGCCTGGGTATCCTTTAATGATATCCTCCGCTTCAAGGTCTGGAATCCAGGCTTTGGCTCGAATAAGGGCGGTTAAAGCTCCTGCTCTGGCAGCTGCTCTCTTCAGCTCGGCAATACAGGCTGGTAACATGCCCAGCTTCTCAAGGGTCTCCTTAATCAAAGTTGGAGCCAGTTTGTTATAAGCTGTCGTGCTAATAACCCGCTGAGACCCAGAGTATAGCTGTTCAACCAATGTGTATGCCGCTTTGAGCTTCATCCGCATATCTGTACCAAGATGAGCGATCCGAGTGCCTGCCAAAGATTTTATCAACATTTTGGTCAGTTATAAGATTCATCGACTGGCGCAACACACATAAGCAGACACTTACCAAAGATAGCAGAGGTCATAGCATTGATTTGGCGTTTCAAACCAGCTAGTTCTTCAACCACTGGCTTCAGGGCTGCCTCGGCGTCTACAGCTCTTTTGGTTAAACCGGATTTCTCGGTTTCCCATTCAGCACGCTCTTGGTTGAAGGATTCTTTCAGCTTTTCCATTATGGCCAGGGCCTGGGTCAGCTCCTCTTTGGCTTTTGCAGCCTCAGCTTGTTGTGACTTCACATTTTCTTGCAAGTCAGAATTTCGGGCATCTTTGCTTCTCAGTTCAGCCTGCAACATTGAAGGTATATTCAACAAACAACATATATATGTGCTAAGTATAAAGCATATAACAAGTTATACACTTCATACTTGGGGGCTAATGCCTATTTGTTCTGAAGTGCTACATTTTATACAAGTCTCCAGAACAATGCAAGCATGGTCCTTGACACTTGTGGGATAATGTGCAGACTAAAACCCTGATTAACTTTCTAAGTTAAACCGGCCTTTGGGGGCTATGCTGCAGAACATTATCTAATTATTTCAAGATGAGTCTTATCTATTATTAGAGACCTGCCATTGCAAGGATCAATGATGAGAAGTGTAAAGTGTCACAAAGACCCGGTTTATGATTAGTAATCATATAAACGGCCCTTGGGGGCTACTTGGGATAGTAATTCAGTTGTAAATCAATCAACAAAGGGAGAGGAATTTACCTCATATCGTTCTTTCATCAAGTTCACCAAGACGGCTTCATAATTCCGGTTTGAGTGCAGGCGGTTCAGGAAGCCAGAATGAAGCTCATCAGCGTTAAGATGAGCATAGCTTGATAAGTCGCTGCTCCATTTACCTTTATCCCGGGCAGCTTGCTCTTCTTTGGCACTGTGCTGAGCCAAAATGACGGGATGGCCAGGAGAGCTATGGCCCATTCCAGTAATAATAACATCATCACCTTGGCCTTCAGGATTTTGGTTGATGATACTGGAATTTCAGTGTCTTTCACCGGACTAGCCCGGTTTGATTCTGCCGGTTCAGTGTCGGGCGCGGCAGGCTCAGCATCTGTTGGTTCATCGGTATGTTGGCCTTCAAGGGGTGGATCATCAGAAGTAGCTTCAGGATGAGGGCCTTCTGGTTCACAAGTCTGTTCCGGTTCACCTCTTGGTTCTTCTTCTTCGGCGATAGGGTCTTCTGGAGGATTGGTGACCCGAGCTTTTTTGCTGGGTCTGGCTTTGGCCCTGCAAACAGAATAAAAGAGGATTAACATCCTATTCAAAGGATTTATGACACATTGAAAGGAAAGGTTTTTACAACTTACCCAGCCACAGTTTTCAAAGGAGGGAGTTGAGTTGCTGTCGATTCACCAGAAGATGAAGGAGGTGTCACCTGATAATTTGAATCGGACGGATTAAGAGGCTGTCTGAAATAACCTGCCTTGGGGTAAGAATGGTCAGAAGTGGGAGAGACCTCAGACCAGCGCTTCCGAACCGGAGTATCAGGTAAACCGGCTGAAGTGACCTGTTGGCCACTGTGCCGGGTTGTCCGGCGAGCTTCATGCTGCTGAGTCTTCAAAATAAATGTTGGATCCAAGTGAGCAAAAGGATGATAAAAGCTTACTTTCCGGACTGCTTGGCGAGTTTTTTGTGTTGTCATAGAGTTTGAACCGGAGGAAAGGGTAATTACCTCTACGTCATCAGCTTGACTAGCTTCTGCGTCCTCCTGAGGAAGATCATTGTTAATGAGATGCATGAAAAGAGAGCCAGGTGAGTCAAGTTCTACCTCAACTTCTGGATCATCAGTATCACCATCAAGCTCCATGTTAATCCGGTCATCCATTTTCTGTTTTGATGTCCGTTTTACGGCTTTGGTTTTTGGGCAGGATGGCTTGACCGCTTTGTCTCCAGTCGGCTTTGCCGCTTTCTCTACGGTTTTCCATTTCCAGAAGGGGTCATCACCCTACATATAAAGAAGAAGGGTTACAGGTTGCATAAGTTAAAGATATTAGAGATGAAGAGGAAGTATAATGCTTATAGCAGGCGGTTTGTTCTTGGCATAGAAGGGACTCAGACCGGTTTGACTGCAGATCAGTTCCGATTCATTCAGAATCATCTTTACACCTTCAGTAACTTCTTCCTCAGATAATTGGATGTTGCAATGGCGTTGAGGGTCGTCAACCTCGCCGGTATATTCACACATTAAACCGGGACGTCGACTTAGCGGCGAGATACTCCAGGATATCCAACAGCGTACAAAGTCCACGCCTGTTAAACCGTTCGCCATAAAGGCCCGGAGTTTGGCGAGTTGAGGAGCGTATTTTGCCCTTTCTAAAGAGCTCAGGCGTTTTGGCATTGGGTGAGTATTGGATAGTCTGTGATCACGAAAGCCGGGGAGGGGATTTTCATCTTCAGGCGAAGTGTCTCTACAATAAAACCAAGTTTGGTTCCATTCCTTTGGGTTCCTATGATGTTTGGCATGAGGAAATTCAACTTCTTTCCGCTTTTGAATCGAGATGCCACCAAGTTCTGTGTTCGGGCCATTTACAAACTCTATGCGCTGGTTTAAGTGAAAGAAATCCCGGAACAGTTCTGCAGTTGGTTCTTCTTGTAAATATACTTCACAGAAGACCTAGAAGTTGCATAGATTGGAAACCGAGTTGGGACCGATATCTTGCGGATGAAGTTGGAAGCTGGCAAGTACATCTCGATAAAACTTTGACCCTAGCGGTTTGAAGCCACGGCCTATATGGTCAACAAAGACCACCACCTCGCCCTGCCTGGGGGTTGGAGGATTTTCTGTTCCTGGAACTCGCCATTTGATTTCAGTTTTCTTAGGCAGGGAGCCGATGGTAACCATCTCATTCAACTGAGTCTCAGTAACCCGGGAACGAGCCCAGTTGCAGGCAGTGAATTGTTTGGCCATTGCGAAACAAACAAGCTGAAAATGAAAGGCCGGTTTATAAATTACGCATGAGTATATGCAAGATACAAGGGAGTAAGAAACATACTGATATGTGAAATGGTGTAAACCGGAGACTAATGCAATAAGGGAAAAAGGTAATACTAGCACAAGATTACTCAGACACTGTTAAATTGGAGCATAATTATGAAGGTAAAATGCTCCTCCGGTTTATCAGACGGCTAATGGCATAGACTGCTTATACAAGGTTAAACCGCCTATGTTGGCGTAAGGAGAAACAGATCTCACAGGGACATAGAAACAGATCTCACAGTGACATATGAAATTTTTGGATCTAAGATAAGACAGAAAATTAAAATTAATTGGATCTAGAAGGGGTGCAGAACCGAAGCAACTTATGAAGGACTAAATCAGTTCTTTGCGCATAAGGGTTTGTGGTGACAACGGAAGGTTAGCTACGGCAAGGAGTATGTCAGATACGAAGTATTCACCTAAAGGCCATGAAAGAGCAACACTGAAAGCTCTGATGAACCTCAAGAAAAGCGAAGAACAAGGAAACCCTAATGGATCTAAGAAAGAAAGGGGAAAAGACTTACTGCAACGGCGGAAGTAGCGGAAGGGCGCTGTGGAACTCTGGTGCGAATAGGTTGATGCAGCAGCCAACGGCGAAGCAGAGGCGGAGTTTGAAGATGATAGCGGCGCTCGGGTGCACAGTCGTCGAGAGGAAGAAGAAGAGATGAATGGGTAGCGGAAAGAAAAGAAAAGGGGTCCGTTGTCCCTATTTATAAGGCAAAGAGATGAAACGGCAAGTGCGGGAATCGAGGAGCCCAAAAATGGATAAGTTAATAAGGTGTCGCCTCGATGGCTGAAGACATATTAAATGAAGGTAATCTTCGACATCAACGGATGGATGACATCAGGACGGTTTATCATAATCTTGAAGTGTGACGTCACGACGGTTTACAAGATCGAGGTGAAGATATGAGGGAAGAATTTTTCTAACTATAGAAGATTGACATGAACGAGTTCAAACCAATCTGGAGCCTAATGTTGGGGATATTACTACTGGAGGTAAACCAGCCTTATGTAGCCGGGTTGACTCCTTGAAGATTAGAAGCCCATAAAGATGCAAGGGTGATGGCACTTCATGGAGGCCCAAGGCCCAAAGGCGGGTTAAATCCTGTAAATGTAAACCGGCTTAGTCATGTAACTTGTATTGTAAGATAAGAAGGATAGAGACCAGACTGGATACGTTTATGATCCGGCTTCGGGACTCTGTAAACCGGCAGGCGTCAACCTATGTATATAAAGGGACGACTCGGCAGCGGTTTAGAGACAGACAACAACTCGAGAGCCAGACAAAGCTGATTTCCTCCCTGGCCTTCGAAACCCTAGCAATACCAATCATAACTAGACGTAGGCTTTTACCTTCCTCGAAGGGGCCGAACTAGTATAAAATTCCCCGTGTCCCCTTGTCCGGTTTAACCCCTTTAAGCTAACCCGTAGCGATGGCTCCACGACTAAGTCCTTTCACAAGGACATCTGCCGTGACAAACCCACGACAAGATTGGTATTTCTTGCAATGAGAAAGGTGCTCAGTTTTGGGTTCAATCTTGCGTGATTTCACCCAGTGACAAAGTAGGGCTAGCGATACACATATTGTATTGTTGCCAACAAGGATAAAAAGATGAGGTTTTCATCATATTGCTTGAGTTTATCCCTCTACATCATGTCATCTTACTTAAGGCGTTACTCCATTCTTTATGACCTTAATACTCTAGATGCGTGCTGGATAGCGGTCAATGTGTGGAGTAATAGTAGTAGATGCAGGCATGAGTCGGTCTACTTGACACAGACGTGGTGCCTATATGCATAATCATTGCCTTGGATATCGTCATAACTTTGCGCTTTTCTATCAATTGCTCGACAGTAATTTGTTCACCCACCATATTATTTGCCTTCATGAGAGAAGCCTCTAGTGGAACCTATGGCCTCGGGTCTATTTTCTATCATATTTGCTTCCGATCTACTATTTTGCAATCTTTTATTTTCAGATCTATAAACCAAAAAACCCAAAAATATTTAGTTATCTCATACATCTCCAATGTATCTATAATTTTGGATTGTTCTTGCTATTATATTATCTGTTTTGGATGTTTTATATGCATTATTATGCTATTTTATATTATTTGGGGACTAACCTATTAACCTAGAGCCGAGTGCCAGTTTCTGTTTTTTCCTTGTTTTTGAGCTTCATAGAAAAGGAATACCAAAGGGAGTCCAAATGGAATAAAACCTTCGCGGTGATTTTTCTTGGACCAGAAGACACCCAAGAGATTTGGACAAGTCGGAAGAGCCAGGAGACGGCCACAAGGGGGAGGGCACGCCCAGGGGGGGGGGGGTAGGGCGCGCCCCCTGCCTTGTGGGCCCCCCGTAACTCCCCTGACCTACTTCTTCCTCCTATATATTCACATATATTCCCAAACCACCAGAAGCATCCACGAAAACACTTCTCCACCACTGCAACCTTCTGTTCCCATGAGATCACATCTAGGGGCCTTTTCCGGCATCCTGCCGGAGGGGAATTCGATCTCGGATGGCTTCTACATCAACTCTATTGCCCATGCGATGAAGCGTGAGTAGTTTACCATAGACCTACAGGTCCATAGCTAGTAGCTAGATGGCTTCTTCTCTCTCTTTGATTCTCAATACCATGTTCTCCTCGATGTTCTTGGAGATCTATCTGATGTAATCTTTTTTGCGGTGTGTTTGTCGAGATCCGATGAATTATGGATTTATGATCAGCTTATCTATGAATATTATTTGAATCTTCTCTTGATTCTTTTATGCATGATTTGATATCTTTGTAATTCTCTTCGAATTAATGGTTTGGTTTGGCCAACTAGATTGGTTTTTCTTGCAATGGGAGAAGTGCTTAGCTTTGGGTTAAATCTTGCGGTGTCCTTTCCCAGTGACAGTAGGGGCAGCAAGGCATGTATTGTATTGTTGCCATAGAGGATAAAAAGATGGGGTTTACATCATATTGCTTGAGTTTATTCCTCTACATCATGGCATCTTACTTAATGTGTTACTTTGTTCTTCATGAACTTAATACTCTAGATGTAGACAGGAGTCGGTCGATGTGTGGAGTAATAGTAGTAGATGCAAAATCATTTTGGTCTACTTCACATGCACACGATGCCTATATTTCATAATCATTGCCTTAGATATCATCACAACTTTGTGCTTTTCTATCAATTGCTCAACAGTAATTTGTTCACCCACCGTATTATTTACCTTCAAGAGAGAAGCCTCTACTGAAACCTATGGCCCCCGGGTCAATTTTCCATCATATAAGTTTCCGGGTCTATTTTCCATCATATTAGTTTCCGATCTACTATTTTGCAATCTTTTTACTTTCCGATCTATAAACCAAAAAACCCCAAAATATTTACTTTACCTTTTGTTTAGTTTCATCTATCTCTATCAGATCTCACTTTTGCAAGTGACCGTGAAGGGATTGACAACCCCTTTATCGCGTTGGGTGCAAGTTGTTTGATTGTTTGTGCAGGTATTGGTGATTTGTGCGTTGTCTCCTACTGGATTGATACCTTGGTTCTCTAACTGAGGGAAATACTTATCTCTACTTTCTGCATCAGCCTTTCCTCTTCAAGGGAAAAACTAATGCAAGCTCAAGAAGTAGGATTATCTTTTATTTAGTTTTATCTATCTCTATAAGATCTCACCTTTGCAATTGACCATGGAGGGATTAACAACCCCTTTATCGCGTTGGGTGCAAGTGTTTGATTGTTTGTGCAGGTGCATAGATTGGGGACTTGCTTGTACCTCCTACTGGATTGATACCTTGGTTCTCTAACTGAAGGAAATACTTATCTCTACTTTGCTGCATCACCCTTTCCTCTTCAAGGGAAAAACCAACGCAAGCTCAAGAAGTAGCAGGCTCCTGCCCTGGCCGCGCTCCCCTTCCTTCTATGGCGCCTGGGGAGAAGGAACGAGGGGAGCCCCCCCATTCTTTCTCTCATGTGGAGGGGAAGGCAGGAGGGGCTAGCCCTCCTCCCTTTCCTTCCCTAGGGCCGACAGCCTAGAGGTGGGGCGCACCAGCCCCTTGTGTGTTGGTGTGCTTCTCTCGTTGGCCCAATAAGCCAAATAACTCCCCGTGGCCTTCTTGGAACCCCTTCCGGTGATCCTATAATTACCCGGTGCATTCTGAAACCTTTTCGGAGACCAAATAGTATCATCCTATATATCAATCTTTACCTCCGGACCATTCTGGAGTTCCTTGTCATGTCCGTGATCTCATCCGGGACTCCGAACAAAATTTGGTCATTACTTCACATAACTCATATAATACCATATCGCCAATGAACAAGAAGTGTGTGGACCCTATGGGTTCAAGAATAATGTAGACATGACCGAGATGCTTCACCGGTCAATAAACAATAGCAGGACCTGGATGCCCATATTGGTTCCTACATATTCTATGAAGATCTTTATCGTTCGAACCTTTATGACAACATACCACTGGTGCGCGTCGGTCCTAAACAAACGGTTTTTAACCCCTTTCCGTGACGACATTTGGAACCGTCACCAAGTGAGTGTGGGCGATAGGGGGGGTCCTTCCCACACGACTTAGAAACCATCGGGGATAGGGAGCCTTCATGCATACAGTTGTCCCTACATAACCATTTCTGATATCTCGAATATCCCAAACGCTTCATCCTTGCTACTCGTTTGTGCTCGCATTTCCATCACAGTTGGAGTTTTGTGGTTCTGCCTAAAACCAGGCAGATTCCAGGCATGGGAGTTTTCCAGGAAGATTCTAGGCACGGGAGTTTTACGATGCCTGGCACATCACAAACAGTTTATGATTATAAACCGTGTACGATAGGTAGATAATGTCTGACATCACACACGCTTTGCAAACGGCAACTGTGTGCATGCTTGCACATGTTTCCTCTCTGTGAACCGTCTCGGATTATGGTGTATCTCGCAAACATGTGTGTTTTACCAACCGTGTGTGCCGTAATGACCTGCACAACGTAATTTCACCCTCATTTAATTGCTGCTATTTAAAACTGTACCCAATTTAAACTTGAAAGTAGGCTATATTCATATCCATCAGGTTCAAACAACCAATGCATTATTCGATTCACATGTACATATGTCTAAGAATTACATAAGCATCAAATAAAGAATGATGTACCAGGGTTCTATACTTGTACTATTACAGATGGTAAAGAAAGAGGCGACCGACATTCCAGTTGCTGAACAAGGTGTAGCGGAATGGCCCTATTGTGCTCTCCTGGATGCAGAAGGCATGCAAGACTCTAGTCCAACCCCTTGTGATTGCTGGCCGCCAATCATGTAGTTTGAGAGGTAATCTTGAGTAAACTGCTTCAGGATCCACTACAAAAGAAAACAGCTTCACATAATGGCATCTAAAACAACTCATTACGGACAATAAAAAGAAGGCTACATGACTCTTACTTACCATCTTGCAGTTCACTGTTGTCTTGCATAAAGTGCAAACAAATAGTTTGATTGACATCTTTTGACCCATTTTAATAACAATCTTTATCAGTTTCCTCACTTGATGCTGGTTCATGAATATCTCATTGCCCCATATGCAGAGAGGGTCGAAGTGTGGATCTTTGGCAATGATATATGTACCTAAAAGCACCAAGTTAATATTAGAAGCTAAACAACAATTAAAAAATGATGTAGTACAACACTCCATCCATCCCATTATATAAGATTTTATTACATGTATATCTATACATCATCAGAACATTAAGGTAACACTCTTCCGTGTTGCTATGTAGCCTGAGATTGCATATTTAGTCATTCAGTACAATGCATGTTGCTAAACAACAATTGAAAAATGAAAAGGCATGTTAACTGCAATATCCTTAACAGCAACCAAATATCGTAATTTGTTGAAACTGTTATTGATGAAATTGAACTACATGATACGTCTCCGTTGTATCTACTTTTCCAAACACTTTTGCCCTTGTTTTGGACTCTAACTTGCATGATTTGAATGGAACTAACCCGGACTGACGCTGTTTTCAGCAAAATTGCCATGCTGTTATTTTTGTGCAGAAATAAAAGTTCTTAGAATGACCTGAAAATCAACAGAGAATTATTTTGGAATATATAAAAAATACTGGAAGGAAGATCCACGTTAGGGGGGCCTCCACCTGTTCAGGAGGGTGGGGGCGCGCCCTACCCCCCTGGGCGCCCCCTTCCTCTTGGGCCCCGTGACGCTCCACCGACCTCAACCCTGACTCCATATATTCACTTTCAGGGAGCAAGAACCGAGGGAGAAGGATTCATCATGTTTTACGATACGGAGCCGCCGCCAAGCCCTAAACTCTCTCGGGAGGGCTGATCTGGAGTCCGTTCGGGGCTCCGGAGAGGGGAATCCGTCGCCATCGTCATCATCAACCATCCTCCATCACCAAATTCATGATGCTCACCGCCATGCGTGAGTAATTCCATCGTAGGCTTGCTGGACGGTGATGGGTTGGATGAGATTTATCATGTAATCGAGTTAGTTTTGTTAGGGTTTGATCCCTAGTATCCACTATGTTCTAAGATTGATGTTGCTATGACTTTGCTATTCTTAATGCTTGTCACTAGGGCCCGAGTGCCATGATTTCAGATCTGAACCTATTATGTTTTCACCAATATATGAGAGTTCTCGATCCTATCTTGCAAGTCTATAGTCACCTGCTATGTGTTATGATCCGGCAACCCCAAAGTGACAATAGTCGGGACCACTCCCGGTGATGACCGTAGTTTGAGGAGTTCATGTATTCACTACATATTAATGCTTTGGTCCGGTACTCTATTAAAAGGAGGCCTTAATATCCCATTGTTTCCAATAGGACCCCGCTGCCACGGGAGGGTAGGACAAAAGATGTCATGCAAGTTCTTTTCCATAAGCACATATGACTATATTCGGAATACATGCCTACATTACATTGATGAATTGGAGCTAGTTCTGTGTCACCCTATGTTATGATTGTTACATGATGAACCGCATCCGGCATAATTCTCTACCACCGATCCACTGCCTACGAGCTTTCCATATATTGTTCTTCGCTTATTTACTTTTCTGTTGCTATTGTTATCATCACTACAAAACACCAAAAATATTACTTTTGCTACCGTTACCTTTTACCACCATTACCACTACTATCATATTACTTTTCTACTAAACACTTTGCTACAGATATTAAGTTTCCAGGTGTGGTTTAATTGACAACACAGCTGCTAATACTTGAGAATATTCTTTGGCTCCCCTTGTGTCGAATCAATAAATTCGGGTTGAATACTCTACCCTCGAAATCTGTTGCGATCCCCTATACTTGTGGGTTATCAAGATTATTTTCTGGCGCCGTTGCTAGGGAGGGAAGGACAAAAGATGCCATGCAAGTTCTTTTCCATAAGCACGTATGACTATATTCGGAATACATGCCTACATTACATTGATGAATTGGAGCAAGTTCTGTGTCACCCTAGGTTATGACTGTTACATGATCGATCGCATCCGGCATAATTCTCCATCACTGATCCATTGCCTACGAGCTTTCCATATATTATTCTTCGCTTATTTACTTTTCCGTTGCTATTGTTATCATCACTATAAAACACCAAAAATATTACTTTTGCTACCGTTACCTTTTACCACCATTACCACTACTATCATATTACTTTGCTACTAAACACTTTGCTGTAGATATTAAGTTTCCAGGTGTGGTTGAATTGACAACTCAGCTGCTAATACTTGAGAATATTCTTTGGCTCCCCTTGTGTCGAATCAATAAATTTGGGTTGAATACTCTACCCTCGAAAACTGTTGCGATCCCCTATACTTGTGGGTTATCAAGACTATTTTCTGGCACCATTACCGGGGAGCATAGCTCTATTCTTTGAGTCACTTGGGATTTATATCTGCTTATCATTATGAAGAACTTGAAAGACACAAGAACAAAAATTTATCCCTCAACTACGAGGGGAGGTAAGGAACTGCCATCTAGCTCTGCACTTGATTCACCTTCTGTTTTGAGTAAGCTTGCGACACCTAAACCCGCTTCTGCTATTAATTCTGATATGCCGCATGTTATTGATGATGCCACTTCTGCTATGCATGATACTTATGATGAAACTACTTCTATGCTTGATACTATTGTGCCACTTGGTGAATTTCTTGATGAACAACTTGCTAGGGCTAGAGAGAATGAAATTATTGAAACTGGTAATATTGATGAAAGTGATGATGAAGATTCTCCCCCTAGATATGAATTACCTGTTGTGCCTGAGGGCTATGTTATGGATGAAGAAACTGCTAGAGATTTTCTTTCTTGCAATGATAGGAGTGATCTTAAGAAACTATTAGCTAAGCTAAAACAAAAAACTTTGAATTCTAGAATGAAATATGATCCTGCTTATGCTACTTCACCTATCTTTGTTACTGATAAGGATTATGATTTCTCTGTTGATCTTGAGATAATTACTCTAGTTGAATCTGATCCTTTCTATGGCTATGAGTCTAAAACTGTTGTGGCACATCTTACTAAATTAAATGATATAGCCACCCTGTTCACTAATGATGAGAAAACTCACTATTATTATATCCTTAAATTATTTCCGTTCTCATTAAAGGGTGATGCTAAGATATGGTTTAATTCTCTTGATCTTGGTTGTCTGCGTAGTCCCCAGGATATGATTTATTACTTCTCTGCTAAATATTTCGCCGCTCATAAGAAACAAGCTGCTTTAAGGGTGTCGGTGGGAACGACACCTATGGGATCACAAGAATCCCTACTACGGTTGCGGGGCGCGGGGTCGTGAGAAGAGCGGATCAAACAGATAGCACACGGTTCGTTTATCCAGGTTTGGGCCGCGGGGATGTGTAAAACCCTACTCCTGCTTTGGTGGATTGTATATCTGTGTTCTTGAGCTAGCTATGGGGCGTGAGGAGCTCCAAAAAGCCGAATCCTCCTCCTGGTCGCCTCGGGCCTCCTTTTATAGGAAAGGGGTTGCCACAGTGGCACACAGGAGGTGGAAAGGGTATAGTGATGCGAGGTTATCCCTTGCATTACATGACAAGGCGCATTTAATGCGTCCAGCTTAGGTGTCCTTGCTTTATCGGGGACGGGGGAGAGACATGTCTCGTCCGTCGCCGCTCCCTCTCGTGTCGACACGCGCCTTGGCCAGCGGCGCCCGCGGTGCCATGTAGGCAGGAAGGCAGCTGAGGTGGCACAGTGGTGAGTCTCCATGAAGATCCGCATGCCGCCACGCAGGTGCCTGCCCAGCTGGTTGGGTCGGCAGCTGCATGCAAACGGTGGTGGAGGTTTGAGGCGTGGGCCTGATGGTGGCCCTACGGGTGTTCTTGGCAAGGGCCTTTGTCGGTGTCAAAACCGGCGGATCTCGGGTAGGGGGTCCCGAACTGTGCGTCTAGGCTGGATGGTAACAGGAGGCAAGGGACACGAAGTTTTACCCACGTTCGGGCCCTCTCGATGGAGGTAAAACCCTACGTCCTGCTTGATTAATATTGATGATATGGGTAGTACAAGAGTAGATCTACCACGATATCGAGGAGGCTAAACCCTAGAAGCTAGCCTACGGTATGATTGTTGATGTGTATGTTGTCCTACGGACTAAAACCCTCCGGTTTATATAGACACCGGATAGGGTTAGGGTTACATAGAGTCGGTTACAATGGTAGGAGATCTAAATATCCTCATCGCCAAGCTTGCCTTCCACGCCAAGGAAAGTCCCTTCCGGACACGGGACGGAGTCTTCAATCTTGTATCTTCATAGTCCAGGAGTCCGGCTGAAGGTATAGTTCGGCCATCCGGACACCCCCTAATCCAGGACTCCCTCAGTAGCCCCTGAACCAGGCTTCAATGACGACGAGTCCGACGCGCAGATTGTCTTCGGCATTGCAAGGTGGGTTCCTCCTCCAAGTACTTCATAGAAGATTTCGAACACAAAGATAGTGTCCGGCTCTGGAAAATAAGTTTCCACATATTGCCATAGAGAGAATAATATTTACACAAATCTAATCTGCTGACGTATTCTGTAGTGTGACATCACACCACGGCCAAGTTTTTATTCGAACCGTTTTACTGTCCCATCTCAGCGCGTTATGCGAGGCGGTTTCCTTGGCACGTCTTGTTAAAGTAGAGATCGTGTCCCCTTATTCCGGGATTCTCATCAATACGGGCGTGGGTAACCCAACCGCGCCTTTGATTACGGCGCTTGGGAGATAAGCGAGTTTTACCAGGATGGTGGGGACATGTAGTTGCGTCCAGCCATATAAGGGGATAAGGATCCACCTTTTCACCTACGCCTTCTTCCTCCTTAGCTTATCCATTCTTGCGCACTCGAGCTCCAGCGCCCAAGTCTGCACTCCTCACCTCGACCTTCTCCAGCCATGTCCGGAGCGGGAGGCAAGTGGATGGTCTCCTCCGTCACAGAGGGACACATCAAAAAGCTGAGGAAGGCCAGATACCTGTCTAACGACATCGCGCACCGGCTCCCCGAAAAGGGGCAGCTCATCCCCAACCCAAGGCCCCATGAGAGGGTGGTGTTCCGCCCCCATTTCCTCCGCGGACTGGGCTTCCCTCTCCACCCATTTGTCCAGGGGCTCATGTTCTACTACGGCCTTTATTTCCATGATGTGGCCCCGAATTTTGTCCTCAACATCTCAGCGTTTATCGTCGTGTGCGAGGCTTTCCTCCGCATCCGCCCCCATTTCGGCCTATGGCTCAAGACTTTCAACGTCAAGCCGAAGGTGGTGCGCGGCAACCAGGCGGAGTGCGGAGGAGCCATGGTTGGCAAGATGGCCAACGTCCTCTGGTTCGAGGGCTCCTTTGTAGAGACCCTGAAGGGGTGGCAATCGGGGTGGTTTTACATCACCGAGCCACGCGACACCGAATGGGTGGCACCCCCGAGTTCCGGTCCGGACCCCCAACGCGGCTCATGTCCTAGAAAGAGACAGGCCTATCGTGGGGTAAAAAAGGAGAGCTGACCGGACTCCAAACATGCATCAAAACCCTGGTGGACAAGAAGCTCAAACTTGTCAATGTAGTCCAGGTTATGTTCATCCGCTTGATCCTCCCGTGCCAACAACGGGCTTTCAACCTGTGGGAGTTCGACCCGGCGCGACACCAAACTTTGAGCAGGCTCTTTGACACGATGTATGAAGATGCCTGGAAGGTGCTCTTTAAGGGCGCCGTGGCCCCCGCATCCGCTACTGAGGATTGCGGATTCAGTGCACAGCATGACGCTCTTGCGGTAAGCTGTTTTTTCCTTTTACAGGGTATCAGTGTTTCATAGTTTGACTCTATGCAGAGTCTAAGCTCCCTTTCCTTTGACAGGATTGGCAGGTGACGTCCAGATAGATCAACTGTCCGGCTCCTTTGCCCGAAGGCCCAGCGGACGCTCAATTGGCGAAGCTGCTGGTTCCGGCACCCTATGTGGTGCCGGAGAAGAAGGCCAAGAAGAAGGCCACGGGGACTCGAAAGAGTGCCCGACGCCCGGAGGTGTCGGATTCATCATCCGACGAATCCAAGACGCACTCCTCCCACGAAGATGAGGAGGAGGAAGAAGAGACCCCTCCCCCTCCAACGGGGGAAGGGAAGAAAAGGAAGGCCACCCCAATTGGGGAGGCCGAAGGGTCCAAGAAGGCGAGAACCCCTCCTCCGGACTACTCCACCAACGCCGACGACGGCGAAGAAGAGTGGCTGCCCAGGGCCAAGCCCCTGGCGAAATCGTAAGTATCTGGATATCGGAGTGATTTCATAGTATTTGATTATTGCACAGCTTTCCCTTATGTCGGATATATTTATGCAGCCCACCCAAAGACCGGCTCGATGCGTCATCGAGCGGCTCACTGGACTCGTCGGACGTGAACTCGCTTCCGACGGCTTCCTCCCCCCGCCCTACGGACTACATCGAAGTGTTGTCCCAGCAAGTTCCAATCCGAGAGGAGGTGGTCCTGGAGGCGCCGCAAGGCGACCTCCCGGACTCCAGGAGTAAAGGGGACAAACCCCCCCAGGGCTCCAAGTCCGGCCCTAGGCCGGACACCGCTCCGGAACCTTCAAAGGTTCTAGAGTCCAGTGGGGGACCTCCTTCCAAGAGGAGCAAGCCCGCCGCGCCGGTGACCTCCGTCCATCCGGAGGCACCAAACAATCTGTTGGAGGCGCTCCAAGGCGCCTCCCTTGACGAGGGGCACCGCACTATTATGAGTGCGCTGGTCCAGAAGGTTCAGTCCGCCAAGAGCGGACTGACTAAAGCTTGTACAAGCCTTTTAACAGGCTTTGAGGTAAGTAAAGAATGTGTAAATAACATTACCGCATAGACAGTAGCCCCTGATGCTCTGTTTGGCGTTCGGGAAGAAAAGCCGAATAGAGGATCAAATAAAATTCGCAGGAGTCTAACAAAAAGAAGTCAATATGCGTGTGCAGGCTTCCTTGCTGGTGTCCGCCGCACTGACTGCGGAAGTGGACGTGCTAAAGCAGGACCTCGAGCGGTCCGAGCAAGAGCTCGGACATGCCAAGAAGCAGCTCGAGGATAGTGAAGGTAAGAAAATACCTTGTATAAATGTGTATAAAAAGGTGCAAAAATGACATGAGTATCGTCGCTATTGTAGGGGCCACGTCTGAGGTGGCGACCCTGAAGCAAGCGCTGCTCGAGGCCGAGAAGAGATCGGCCGCGGAGCGCACTGAGCGAGAAAAGTATGAGGCCAAGGCTGGCAAGGTGCAGCAAGAGCTCCAGGCTCTCATGGAAAAACATGAGAGTTTGGAGCGTGACTCAAGGACGCGAGCGTCCGAGCTCGCGGCGGCTACTGAAAGTGCCAAGTCTGCCAAGGCCGAATTCCAGAAGACCCTCCAGGAGTTGGATGAGGTGAAGAAGATAGCGGCGGGTAAGGCATTCTTTATGCAAAGTAAACACATAAGCGTGAGTTACTTGTTACTTACCCGAATCCGGAGTTCTCCAGGCGCGTTCGCAGATCTTCCCCGGAGTATATCTGATGCCGCCACATTCTATAGAGCCGAGGAGGGCAGCTCGACGGAGAAGGTGTTCTGGTCTCAGTATGCTGAGGCCGGACACCCCGTGCCCCTGAGCGACCAGTTGAAGCAACTGGTCGAGCTCCACAAGGCGGCCGAACAGGCCATGAAGGGCCTCATAGTTCAGCTGTGGCCTGGAGAGGCTCAGCCTGGGAGCTATTTCAGGCTGGTGCGGCGGCTGGTGGAGGCCTGTCCAAGGCTCGAAGTTATCAAGCGCTCCATCTGCATTGAAGGTGCCCGTAGGGCCCTTGCCCGTGCGAAGGTGCACTGGGGCAAGCTGGATGCTGAGAAGCTTGTGAAGGACGGGCCACCGCGGGGAAAGAGCATCGCAAGCCCAAAAATTATTATAAGGATGTTCTGAAGGGTGCCCGCCTTGTGGCGGATGAATGTTCTATGGATGTAATTTTTGAATAAAACTCGCTCATTTTGTCCTGTGCGCTGAAAACTTGTTCATATGCTCTTAAGCAATGCTGTTTGAATTTAAAATATTACATTCTGTGCGGCTGTTTATCAATTCTGAGAGATGGCAAGTCGTCGGCTTCTGCCCCCGGGCCGCTGGTGCTGGGGTGTTCGGGGATAAACCTGAGGGCTCTTTTTCCCATGTTTGGGTCCTTCGAGGGAGGCGCTCAGCCCAACGAACAAGGCAATCAGACTATAATGCGTGAACACTCTCACTTAGCCCATAGAATTCTATAATTTTAAATTTCGGTGAAGTCCCTGGTATTCGGAAGACCGAGTTCGGGGCACTATCCATGCCTTGGCCGGACAGAACCGGCTCCTCGCCCTAAGCGGCATAAGTCTTTAAGGACTCGAAAAGACCTCTCGAACAGCGACCAGCTCTCGCCTCATCATGACGGTCAGTTTTAGCTTTCTCCACTGAGGTGCTCAACCCAGCTCAACTGGGGCACAATCGCAGTGGTTCTCCTAGTGCTACCTTAGCCGATATAGCAGAACGTAAGGCACCAAAACATAGGAGCCGGGCAAACCCAACTATTGACTCAAGACATGATTCGGAGCCGATGCATATAATGCTATAAGTTCGGGGTGCCATACTTGTTAAAGTGTTCGGACTTCTCACACCATGTTGAGGGGTACTAAAGCCCCTGGCGTATTTTGGCCGTACCAAAGTGTACGGGTGCAACATGTCGTTAAGGAACATATATAAATATAAAGAAAAAGAGTAATGCAAAAATAGACAAAAGCTATGCATTGTTTATTAAAAAGAGTTGCGATCAAAGCAGAATGATACAAATAATGCGATAAGCAAAAGGTTGGACTATGTAACATGTCCGCTCCAGGGGCAAGCTACGGAATAATATGCGAAACAAGTATACTGCTCGTGATAGAGACCACCTGGGAGTTCCATAATGCGCGGCGGCTCGTCTGCTTCCCTGGTTCTTGCATCGTTTGTGCGGCAATTGAACTGCCGAACAGGCCTTCTGAAGAGTGGAGTCCTGAAAATAAGAGAAAATTAAAAAATAGGCAGCCCCTGGTACGGTTGAAACCGTGTTTTGATCGTGCCGTGATGGTGCCTCTCCCCCTGTGCCCACGGTATCTCTAGAGCGTAGTTATGTACGCGAAGTACTGACGTCGCCTTTTTGCGAGGGTTGGAGTTGGGGCCGCATTGCTACGCCTGCTCGGATCGTGCCAGGCGGTCTTGTTGTAGGTCACTCTGGGCGTGCTTGACGGTGTCCGGTCGTTTAGTGGCCGGACTAGAGAAATGCCTGGAGAGGCTGCTTTGTACTTCCGCTGCAAGGGCCGCCATGTGCTCCTCCGTTCGGAGGGACCGTTCGGTGTTTCCATTGACCGTAATTACTCCTCGAGGGCCTGGCATCTTGAGCTTAAGGTATGCGTAATGCAGTACCGCATTGAACTTAGCGAATGCGGTTCGCCCGAGCAGTGCATGATAACCACTGCAAAACGGGACTATGTCGAAGATTAACTCCTCGCTTCGGAAATTATCCGGAGATCCGAAGACCACTTCAAGTGTGACTGAGCCTGTACAGTTGGCCTCTACACCTGGTATTACGCCTTTAAAGGTCGTTTTGGTGGGCTTAATCCTCGAGGGATCTATGCCCATTTTCCGCACTGTATCCTGGTAAAGCAGGTTTAGGCTGCTGCCGCCGTCCATAAGGACTCTAGTGAGATGAAATCCGTCAATAATTGGGTCTAGAACCAATGCGGCGAAGCCGCCGTGACGGGTGCTAGTGGGGTGGTCCCTTCGATCAAAGGTGATCGGGCAGGAGGACCATGGGTTGAACTTTGGGGCGACTGGCTCTATCGCGTATACGTCCCTTAACGTGTGCTTCCGCTCCCTCTTGGGGAGGTGGGTTGCGTATATCATGTTCACCGTCCGCACTTGTGGGGGAAAACCCTTCTGTCCCTTGTTGTTCGGCGGCCGGGGCTCCTCGTCGTCATCGCTATGTAGCCCCTTATCTTCGTTTTCGGCGTTTAGCTTGCCTGCCTGCTTGAACACCCAACAATCCATGTTGGTGTGATTGGCCGGCTTTTCAGGGGTGCCATGTATCTAGCATAAGCGGTCGAGTATTCGGTCCAAACTGGACGGGCCCCTAGGATTCCTTTTGAATGGCTTTTTCCGCTGACCGGATTTAGAGCCTCTGAATCCGGCATTAACTGCCGTATAATCTGCATTGTCGCCGTTAATGCGGCGCTTCTGTTTGTTGCGACGCGACCTGCCACTACTGTCCCTGGTGTCCGAATTACCAGGGTTCTTGGTTATATTGTTGCTACGAGCAAGCCAGTTGTCTTCTCCCGCGCAAAAGCGGGTCATGAGTGTCGTGAGTGCTGCCATAGATTTCGGATTTTCCTGTCCAAGGTGCCGGGCCAGCCACTTGTCACGGATATTGTGCTTGAAGGCTGCTAGGGCCTCGGCGTCTGGATAGTCGACTATTTGATTTTTATTTGTTAGGAACCGTGTCCATAATTGCCTGGCCGATTCATCTGGCTACTGAATTACGTGACTTAGGTCATCGGCGTCTGGGGGTCGCACATAAGTGCCCTGGAAATTGTCGAGGAATGCGGCTTCCAGGTCCTCCGAACAACTAATTGATCCTGTTGGCAAGCTGTTAAGCCAATGCCGAGCTGGTCCTTTAAGCTTGAGTGGGAGGTATTTGATGGCGTGGAAATCATCGCCGCGGGCCATGTGGATATGAAGGAGATAATCCTCAATCCATACCGCAGGATCTGTTGTGCCATCATATGATTCGATGTTTACGGGTTTGAAACCCTCGGGGATTTGATGATCCATTATTTCGTCTGTGAAGCAGAGTGGGTGTGCGGCGCCTCTGTACTGGGCTATATCATGACGTAGCTCCAATGAGCTTTGTCTACTGTGTTCGGCCCTGCCGAATTTGTGGCCAGCATGACGGATGCCGTCTCGAGCCGTGGGGCGCCCACGCGATCCGTAGATCGATCTTGTTTGTCTAGCCTTGTCCTCCAACATGTCTCGTAGGTCCGGCGCATAGTCCCGTGCCTTGGTACGGGGTGCGGCTTGAGTGGAGGGCCGAGAGGCCTCTCTGTCGCGGCCACGAGGTGGCCGGTCGGCCGCATCAAGTGCTTCCTCCTCTAATTAGGGTAGCAACCTGCGCTTTGGGTAGCTCTTGGAGGGGCGTTCGAGTTTATGCTCTTCGGCCGCAAGGACTTCAGTCCATCTGTCGACTAGCAAATCTTGATCAGCTCTAAGCTGTTGCTATTTTTTCATGAAGCTTCTTGCCGTGGCCATAAGCTTGCGTTGAAAACGCTCTTGCTCGACGGGATCCTCTGGCACGACGAATTCATCGTTGTCGAGGCTTGCCTCGTCTTCGGAGGGAGGCATATAATTATCGTCGTCGACCTCTCTGTCTGCCACTCTCTCATGAGGGCTGGTTTCTCCATCCTCCTGTGCTAAATCTTGTTGGAGGGGGTTTTCTTCGGCGCTTTTCGGAGTATTATTATCTCCCGTGCTGGAATCACCGTGTTTGTCTTGGCGCTGGTTCTTCATCATCTCCTTCATCGGCGTCCATACCATCGATGTCTTCGGAGTCGAAGTCGAGCATGTCGGTTAAGTCATCGACAGTGGCTACAAAGTGGGTGGTGGGTGGTTTTTGAATTTCTTCATCGTCCGAATCCCAATCTTGCTGGCCGTAGTCCGGCCAGGGCTCTCCTGATAAAGAAAGAGACTTCAGTGACTTCAGAATATCGCCAAAAGGCGAGTGCTGAAAGATGTCCGCGACAGTAAAATCCATGATCGGCGCCCAATCGGATTCGATTGGCCGGGGCGCAGAGGGTTCGGAGTCCGGAAAGGAGTCCGGCTCCTTGGAGTCACGAGTCTCGCGGAGTGCGGGGCTGGTGTTCGGCTCAATCGCCGTTGGGATTGTAGCCCCCAAGGCAGCGTCCAACCGCCCATCCTCGATCGGCGCAGTTGGCTCCGAATTAAGGATCGGAGCCGATGCGGGTGCGGCCTCCAGGGCACTGTTCGGCGGCAGAGCTAGATCATGCTCGTCGGGACAGTGCGGCGCGATCGGCAGTGGCTCGAATCCGTCGAGGATCAAGTCCCCGCGGATGTCAGCCATGTAGTTTAAACTTCCGAATCTGACCTGACGGCCAGGGGCGTAGCTTTCGATATGCTCCAAGTGGCCAAGTGAATTGGCCCGTAGTGCAAAACCACCGAAGACGAAGATCTGTCCAGGGAGGAAGGTCTCACCTTGGACTGCATCGCTATCGATGATTATAGGAGCCATCGAGCCTGACGGCGACGACACAGAGGAACTCTCAATGAAAGCACCAATGTCGGTGTCAAAACCGGCGGATCTCGGGTAGGGGGTCCCGAACTGTGCGTCTAGGCTGGATGGTAACAGGAGGCAAGGGACACGTAGTTTTACCCAGGTTCGGGCCCTCTCGATGGAGGTAAAACCCTACGTCCTGCTTGATTAATATTGATGATATGGGTAGTACAAGAGTAGATCTACCATGAGATCGAGGAGGCTAAACCCTAAAAGCTAGCCTACGGTATGATTGTTGATGTGTATGTTGTCCTACGGACTAAAACCCTCCGGTTTATATAGACACCGGATAGGGTTAGGGTTACATAGAGTCGGTTACAATGGTAGGAGATCTAAATATCCGCATCGCCAAGCTTGCCTTCCACGCCAAGGAAAGTCCCTTCTGGACACGGGACGGAGTCTTCAATCTTGTATCTTCATAGTCTAGGAGTCCGACTGAAGGTATAGTTCGGCCATCCGGACACCCCCTAATCCAGGACTCCCTCAGCCTTGCCGGGGCCCCCGGCAAGGGTCTTGCCGTGGCGCCTGCTGTCTTCCCCGGCAAGGCTCTTGCCGGGGGCCTTGTGGTCCTCCTTGGCTGGGATCCCGCCAATGATCATCATCTTCTAAAGGGTGTATCTGATCTTGAATGTCTTCACAAAGATCTGCATGCCACCACGGGAATGTCTCCCGAATCCTTGCCACATGGGGGCAGTGGACTCAAGGGTGACTCACTCCGTAGGTGTGGGGCGAGCTACCACGGCAAGGGTCTTGCCGGGTTTGCTAAAACCGCCTCCCGGCAAGGATCTTGCCGGGGGGGGGGGGTCCGCTTCGTCCCCTTTGCTCTTTGTGGTCTTGGTCTTGGCATCGTTCTGCTTCTCCTGAGCTTCGGCCTTACCTTGGCTCACCTCCCTTGCCTTGCTCAGTGTGGTGGTGCCCGTGGCTCAGACTGCCCGTGCACAGTTATAGGGGTACAAAAAGTGTACCCCTCTTTTTGTACACCGACAAAGGGAAATATATATTTTTTTGCAAATTGAAGAAGAGAGTCTCCCAAAAGCTTGGGGGAGGCTTCTCCAATTACTTAATGCTTTGCCTGATCATCTTCTCAAGAAAAATGAAATACTTGATATCTTTTATAATGGACTAACCGATGCTTCCAGAGACCACCTGGATAGTTGTGCTGGTTGTGTTTTCAGGGAAAGAACACCAGATGAAGCTGAAATTTTATTGAATAATATGCTGACTAATGAAAATAATTGGACACTTCCTGAGCCAACTCCGAAGAAAAGGGGTATTCTATTTCTCAGTCCTGAAGATATGCAAGAGGCAAAGAAATCTATGAAGGAAAAAGGTATTAAAGCTGAAGATGTTAAGAATTTACCCCCTATTGAAGAAATACATGGTCTTAATTTACCGCCTGTTGAAGAAATACATGGTTTTAATCCATCAACTATTGAAGAAATACGTGGTCTTGATAACCCGACACATGTAGTAAAGGTAAATTCTCTCTATAGATACGATAAAGCTGAAATCCCATTTACTAAGTTTGCTAGCCCATGCTTGGATGACTTTGATGACTTTATGGTTAAACAAGAAAACTTCAATGCTTATTTTGGTAGAGAATTAAAACGCAATGCTGATATGCTTGAACACTTGGGTGATTATATGGCTAATGTTAATGGTGAACTTAAACTTATTAGTAAACATGCTTCTATGGTCACCAGTCAAGTAGAACAAGTACTTAAAGCTCAGAATGTTTTTCTCAATGAATTGAATAGTAAGAAAAATGATAATGTTGTTAGAGTTATGACTAGAGGTGGTAAAATGACTCAGGAACCTTTGTATCCTGAAGGCCATCCTAAGAGAATTGAGCAAGAATCTCAGAGAAATAATATTGATGCACCTAGTCCTTCTAAGAGGAAGAAAAAGAAAAATGATAGGACTCTGCATGCTTCTAGTGAACCTGTTATTGACACACCTGAGAATCCCAATGATATTACTATTTCTGATGCTGAAACACATTCTGGTAATGAACATGAACCTAGTAATAATGTTAATGATGATGTTCATGTTGATGCTCAACCTAGCAATGATAATGATGTAGAGATTGAACCTGCTGTTGATCTTGATAACCCACAATCAAAGAATCAACGTTATGATAAGAGAGACTTTGTTGCTAGGAAGCACGGTAAAGAAAGAGAACCATGGGTTCAGAAACTCATGCCTTTTCCTCCTAAACCATCCAAGAAAAAGGATGATGAGGATTTTGAGCGCTTTGCTGAAATGATTAGACCTATCTTTTTGCGTATGTGTTTGACTGATATGCTTAAAATGAATCCTTATGCTAAATATATGAAAGATATTGTTACTAACAAAAAAAGATACCGGAAGCTGAAATTTCCACCATGCTTGCTAATTATACTTTTAAGGGTGGAATACCAAAGAAACTTGGGGATCCTGGAGTACCAACTATACCATGCTCCATTAAAAGAAACTATGTTAAAACCGCTTTACGTGATCTTGGAGCCGGTGTTAGTGTTATGCCTCCCTCTTTATATCATAGACTTGATTTGAATAAGTTGACACCTACTGAAATATCTTCGCAAATGGCTGATAAATCAACTGCTATACCTGTCGGTATTTGTGAGGATGTGCCTATTGTGGTTGCAAACATTACTATTTTAAAGGTCTTTGTTATTCTTGATATTCCCGAGGACGATAGTATGTCTATTATTCTTGGAAGACCCTTTTTGAATACTACAGGGGCTGTTATTGATTGCACCAAAGGCAATGCCACTTTTCATGTTAATGGCAATGAGCATACGGTACACTTTCCGAGGAAACAACCTCAAGTTCATAGTATAAACTCTATTGGAGAAATTCCATCGATTATTTTTGGAGGTTTTGAATTTCCTATTCCTACTGTCAAGAAGAAATATGATATTCTTATTGTTGGGGATGTGCATATCCTCGTTGAGGTAACCTAGTGTTATTCGAAAATCCTCCGGTTCCATGTTATTCGGAATGAGTTTGAGACCTGATAAACCTTGTTAGTGGATTCCTTTTGATGAACATGAGATGGATGAATTTAGAAAACACAACTCTGTGTACCCTCTTTTTACTTTCTGTTATTTATATTAAATAAAGCAAAATTTGTAATTTCTGTCTATTTTCTGAATTATCCTTGCAATAAAAAATACCCCGAAAATAAAAGTTCTCCAAATGCCCTGAAATTTAAATATGATTTTTTCTAGAATATTTGAGAATATCTGGCATTGAGAACACAGCAGGGGAGCAAGCACCTGGCCACGAGGGTGGAGGGCGCGCCCTACCCCCTAGGCGTGCCCCCTGCCTCATGGGCCCATGGTGCTCCCCTACACTTATTCCAGCTACCACACACTATTTCTTCCTCCCACAAACATCACTAACCAACTCAAACCCAAGTCCAAGCTCATTTTGCTACCATTTTCAATCTCCTTGCTCAAAGCACCTCTCACAAAACTGCTTTGGGGGATTGTTCCTTGGTATGTGACTCCTCCAATGGTCCAATTAGTTTTTGTTCTAGTGCTTTATTCATTGCATATTTTTGCTGCTTAGGTGACCCTGTTCTTGAGCTTGCATGTCAAATTTATATGGTCAAAAGTAGTTTTGATGCATGATATTGCCTCTAGGCACTTGCAGGAGTAGTTGCTATCAATATTGTTGAGTTTGGTTCACTTTTATTTTGAAGTTACTAAAATTTCAGAAATTTTTCAGAGGAAGAAATATGTTTAGGAAAATGTACCAAGGTGGTCCTTCAAGGAAGCAAGGACCCATGCTCGCAATATGCGATGCCGACGATGAACCACCGAGGGAAGCTCAAGTGCGGGCTTGTGAATGGCCTTCAAAGGAGTTTATGGATCGAGCAGGAATTAAGGAAGAATTTAACGTGTATGTGCGTAACGCCGATCTAGAGAGCTCCAAGGCAGATAAGTGCCGCCAGTACCACTATCTCACTGATTCCTTTGTGAGAAGGTTTGAATTTTCATCATCACGCAATTCTCAAACTATCCTGTTTGATCTTTATGAAAATTCTTATACTATGGACTTAGAGGATTTTAATACGGCTTGCAAACTTCCACAAAGGGGCAGCACTAGTGAGCCTCGCAAATCTGAGTTTAGAGATTTTTCTTGCTAGTATAACTGTGGGGGAATCTATAGATATAACACAAGCTACCATAGGGAGCATTCATTTTCCTGCTATACATTATTTTGCTCTCTTCATAGGTAGATGCATTAATGGTAAAGATGAAGCATGTCACATGTGTGTGCCTGATCTTAGCGTTCTCAGAAGCGCTGTTTTAGGAGATAAACAATACAACTTGGGGGCTATCGTTGCACGTAGGTGTCGGATGTGGGGTTCCAGCAAACCCTTAAGGTTCGAACACTGGGGTGCACGCGAAGTCTCTTCCTCCCACCGATATACGCCCTAGCTCGCTAAGATCTTGCGGACGAACTCGACGAACTCGCAACACAGAAAGACACGGGATTTATACTGGTTCGGGCCACCGTTGTGGTGTAACACCATACTCCAGTGTGGTGGTGGTGGATTGCCTCTTGGGATTATGATGAACAATACAAGGGGAGGAACAGCCTCCTAAGGTTGAGGTGTTCTTGTGCGTGGCTAACTTGTGTGGGTGAGAGAGTGGTCTCAGATGCCGTCCCCTCACCCCCGGTGGTGGCTAGTCCTACTTATAAAGGCCTTGGTCCTCTTCCCAAATATTGAGCGGGAAGGGAGCCAACAACGGCGGGCTAATTTGAAGGGGGACAGCTAGTACAAGCCATCCTGACAAAAGGTGGTCTGCGCCTGCGAAAGGCTCTAGTGATGACGCTGTCTTGGGCTCCACGATGACCTCTGTCTCGCCGTCCTTCTGGTCTTGGTCTTGCTGCACCAAAATGGCAACCTTTGCCTGATGCCTCGGTACTCCTCGCCTGCGCTAGTTTCCTTAGCACCAAAGAGGAAACAAGGACGTGTGCGTGCTAGCGCCCGCCTGGTGTCGATCGTCATGGCTCACGTCACGAGAGCCTCGTGAGGTTCGCCTCGCCTTGATATCTCTGATCCTCGTGAGCCTTCCTGACTAGGCCACTCCCGAAGAGGTCTCGTGTCGTCCGCCTCACGAGGCTTGGCCCCTCGCGAGGGTCTTGGGTGCCTTGTTGGTGAAGATGGGCCATACGGCATCCTGGCTCAGCCAGGCAGCGGGCCGCGGGCAGGCAAGTCTGGGGACACCCATTCCCAGGACGCCGACAGTAGCCCCGGGGCCCAAGGTGCACTCAGGCTTCGCTTCGCGGCGAAGCCAAGGGCCAAGTACGAAGTGCCGCGGGCCCCCAAAGCCTACGGCCTTGGCTGACGCGTGGCGGTTGATCGGTCGTGGGTGTCTCCGCTTCCCCACGCTGCCTCGGCGACTGCATGACTTGACGAGTCCCTGCGCCTTGCAAGGGAAACCATCATTACCTGCGGTCGTGGGAGGTGCTGGTTGGCCTTCTTTTACTATAAATGGGGAGGGGGCGGAGCCCCCATCGCCCATCTCTTCCTCGCTTGCTTCTTCTTCTTCCTCGCTCCACTGCTAGCACGAATGGCGCCTATCAGAAGGTTCTCCGCCGAAGAAAAGGGGAAAGCCCCCCCAGGATGTCCCGGAGCAACTCCCGCCGAAGAAGAGGTCGATCCACCGCTGTGAAGAAGCGGCGATGCAGGTGGTAGCGAGGCCTCGGTGCGAGCGGCCTCCTCCAGGGTATCCGCTTCCCCTGTACGCCCAAGCCGAGGGCTCAGGAGGGCGAGGCGACGAGCAGCGCCGCCGGTGCCGCGCTCGGGGTCACCGTGGCACGGGCGATGCGCGCCGTCTTCCCCCGGAATCCACGCCGCGAACTCCTCGCGTGAGTTGGTGCTGTGGGCGCCGATGCCGCCAAGCTCTTTGATCCGCTTCCTGTGGTTCTTCTCCGGCGTGATGCCACCGAGGGGGCCTCCCGAGCTCTGGTTGCAGCACGCCGACTACGGCGCTCCTGCGACTGGAGTGGAGATCAAAGCGGTCCCCTCCGACAAGATCTTCATGACCCGCGGCTGGGGCGAGATCGCGCGGGTCTGCCGCGCGAGCGACACCCACGTGATCCATCTTGAGTACGACGGCGTCTCCATGCTCTTCTTTAAGGTCTTCGACGCCGAGGGCCGCCGCCTGGAGTGCTGCTCCGGAGAGGGCGCAAGGCTGATGCGCGCTCCGCTCGCGACCACTCCAGTAGTAGCAGCCCTTGGGAGTCCAGCAGCTCTCCTGAGCTCTACCAGACTCCGGAGACGAGCGACGATAGCTACGTGCCCCTGAGCTCTCGCCACGCTTGGAGCAGTGCTGCCGCGTCCGGCCGCCGCCGCCGCTGATCTGGATGGGGTTGGCGCCGGCCTCCCGTGGCCCACTGTTGATGATGGCGTCTGCCAGGGGGGGTGGGGGTGTAGATAGGATCCTCCTCAGTTTTAGCTTTTGTTTCCTGCGAAGAATCATGAAGCGCCCCATGGGGGCATGTAAGGGTCTGTAATGTCTTTTGTGCTTTTCTTCCCTGTTATGAAGATTTGCTGAACACGCGTCCTGTTAAGGATCGGTCCCCCCTTTATTTCCCCGCGATAGCTTGTTGCTCTACGCCGACAGGTCCCGGTCCCTAGGCAGGCTACAGCCGTCGCTGGTATGCCAGGTCGCGTGCCGTAGTCAAGGCCGGGAGGTGTGCGACCCGAGGTCCAGTAAGAGGTAAGAGCCCCTGAGGCGCGATGCTCAGGAGGTCCCCCTTAGCGGTGAGGCGGCCATGGTTAGGGAAGAAAGGGAGTTGACGTGGCCACAACGGGATTGTGGCAAGGCGTGCGTGTCCATAAGGCCCAGACATTTAGCCGATCCGAGGGCGAGACTTATCTTGCAAACTTCATGATGATTCCTGACGTTGCGCTGGGGCTGCGCGCCAACTTGTGCGGCATAGCCGGGCCGGCCCATACAAGTTTCCCTCCTCCCATGCTCTCCTTAGTGCTCCGCGTCCTCAGGTCCCGGCCCTCGAGCGAGCTCAGCCGCCGTTGGTATGCCAGGTCGCGATGCCGTGGTCAAGGCCAGGGGGTGAGGGCTGGAGAGCCAGTAAGAGCTCCTGAGTCGCGATGCTCAGGAGCCCCCCTTTTAACGTGCAAGCGAATTGCACGATAGAAAAGGAGACTCGCGGTGCCGCCTGCTATCCTTCCCGTAGGGTCCCTGTGAATAGGCACAAGAAGAACAGGGTTTGCCGTTAGAGCCGTCAGCCTGCCGCTGGTTGGTCCGAATGAAATGAAGGCACTTAGGGCCTGGTGAGGTGACGTGCGCGGGGCGTGCCACGAGCCAGAGCTTGACCGCTCAGGTTTGTCAACGTGGCAGGGTCGGACCCATGCACCAGCGTTGTGCCTATGAGGAGGCCCCGTGGGAGGCGATGATCGGGCAGATGATGACCGTAGGCAGGTTAAGCAGGGAAGGCAAATCAGCTTGGGTAAATGCAGGAAGATACATGCCACTGGGTCCGGCCCGAGCGGCTTGGGGATGATGCAGCCCGAGGGGCGCCCCCAGCAAGGTAAGCTAAAGACATAAGCAAATGGGATACATGCCGTAGGGACGGACCCACACGGCCTGGGAATGATGCAGCCCAAGGGGCGCTCCCAGCTTAATCGAGCTTGGAAGATGTCACCTGGTTCTGTAGACGAAGCAGAGTTGGTGCAGCTGAAGGCGTGCGTTGAAGAAGCGACTCCTCATGAGCCACCGGAGCCCTGAGCCTCGGGAGGCTCTGGGGGCTCAGGAGGCTCCCTGAAGACCGTCACCGTTCCCTCTAGGACGACGCGGTACCTGGCCTCTTGAGTCGCCAGGTCACACCGCATGGCGCACTGATAGGCCGATGCCGTGCTCGGCAAGCCGAGGGGCATGCCAACGTAGCAGTGTGGCGGGCCTCCGCAACGGCCCACACGTGAAGGCCAGAAGCACTCCTGAGACGCGGCCCTGTTGAGCCCTGGAATGTCGATGCAGACACGCAGCTCGGCACCCTCGCCTGGGTGGTGAGCCGCGCCCTGTGAGCGGCTATCGCCGTGCATGGCTCTTGCGTCTTGCAGTTCCTATGTGGTCTTGGCGATGAACTCTTGAGTGGTGGGCACCCCTTGCCCTATGTTCTCCCGAGGAAAACGTGTCGCGTAGCACGTCTCCAAGTGGTGCCCAAGCGCCTCCCTTGTGAGGTGGGCAAGGTCTGAGGCCCTCCAGAAGAGAGCTCCCGAGCCCTGCTCGAGGAGGGCGCCGGGCGCGCCGTCCTATGCAATGGAGGGAGGCGCCCCTGGGACGGATGTTGATCCTGACGAGGCTCCTGCCACGACGCCATCCTCCTGAGGTCCTGCGTGGCGCAGCTTCTTCTTCTTGGGGATGGCCTCCGGAGGACCCTCACTTCTGCTGTCGGGGTCGTCGATTGCTGTAGCTTGGAAGGCGCGCTCGAGGGAGCACACCGTATCCCTTTCTTCACATGGGACCATGATGACCCCACCACTTCCAGGCATCTTGAGGACGTTGTAGCCGTGGTGGGTGACCGCCATGAATTTCTCCAGGGCCGGATACCCAAGGATGGCGTTGTACGGTAGGCGGATGTGCGCGACTTCAAAGTCGATGAGCTCAGTGCGGTAGTTGTCGCGTGTGCCGAAGGTGACAGGCAGGCGGACCTTCCCTATCGGTGTGGTGGAGCCGTCGGTCACTCCCGGGAAAGGTTTGTTAGACTGGAGCTGCTCATATGGCACTTGGAGGTTGTCGAAAGTGTTAACGGACAGGACATTGAGTCCTGCACCGCCGTCGATGAGAGTCTTGGTAACCTGCACATTGCTGATGACTGGGGAACACAACATCGAGAGGACGCCGGCGGTGGCCGCGCACTTGAGCTGATCTGCCGAGTTGAAAGTGATGGCGCACTGGGACCACTTGAGCGGGCGCGCGGCCTCAAGCTTGGGGAGCGCCGCATTCACCTCGCAAGCGAATTGTTTGAAGATGCGCTGAGAGGTTGGGGCCTGGGTGCCGCCCAGGATGCAGGCGACTGCACGCGGATCCTGAAAGCCCCTAGCCCCCTCGTCCTGATGATGGTCGTTGTTCCTTCTTGGTGGCGGCAGTGGAGAAAGACCGGTGTTGCCTTGGGGGCGATCCTCACGAGGCTGGTCCCTCCAGGGCCCCTCGTGAGGATGGTCCTGCCAGCGGTCCTCACGAGGCCTGTCGCGCCATTCCTTGCGTGGGCCGCGATCATCCCGGCGTCCGCCTCCTCGTCCTCCTCCACGGCCGTATCACCGGTCGCCGCGCTCGGGGCATCGACGGTAGCGTCCCTCGCGTAGGGCTCGGAGCTCTTGGCAGTCGCTGGTGTTGTGGGTGTTTAGGTTGTGGAAGGCGCAGAACAGTCGGCTATTCTTGGATGATTCGGGCTGATCTCTGCCCCATTTGGTGTCGGGCTCCGCAGATAGCACTATCGCTTCCTTGCACATCACGTCCTTGGCCTTGGCTTTCTTCTCCTCTGTGCCTGTGGCTGGCAGCTCATGGAGGGAAAGGCGCCCCTCCTCAGCTCTTGCGCACTTGGTCGCTAGGTTGAACAGCTCCTGTGACGTGCAGAGCTCCTCGTGGATGGAGAGCTCTTCCTTCATCTTGACATCACGGACACCGTCGGAGAACGCGGAGATGATGGCCTCATCCGTGACCTTGGGGATCTTGAGGTGGGTGTTGTTGAAGCGCTGGATGTACTTCTAGAGGGTCTCCCCTAGTTGTTGCTTGATGCGGCGCAGATCGGTCGTGGCCGGTGGGCGGTCGCGAGTGCCCTAGAAGTTGGCGACGAAGCGGTCGCGCATCTAGTCCCAGGAGGAGATAGAGCCGTGCTGCAAGTTCAGGAGCCAGGTGCGGGCCCCATCCTTGAGAGCCATGGGAAACCAGTTCGCCATGGCTTTATCGTCGCTGTTGGCTGCTTCGATGCTCAGCTCGTAGAGCTGCAGGAACTCTGCGGGGTCGGCGGTGTCGTCGTAGTGAGGAGGCAGATCCGGCTTGAACTTGCCTGGCCAGGCGACGCTGCGGAGCTCGGGGGTGAAGGCACGGCATCCGGCCGTGGTTACTGGGGCCCGCCTCGGAGGTGGAGGTTGGTCTTGTCGAGGTCCCCGCGGCGCCGCCGCAAGCGGCACATGGTCTTGACGAGGCGGCGCGGGAAGCAGGAGTGCAGCTTCTCGCGGCCATGGGATTTCTTGGAAGCTTCTCTCTTCGCGCGCGGGCACCGGTCATGGCGGATCGCATCGCGGGGCCGCACGCCTTGGTGCCAAGGCGCCGTCTTTGGGCTGGGGTGGTGGAGGCGCGCCTCGGGCCTCGTCGCCCGTGGCTGGCTGAGGGTGAGGCCGAGAGAGGAATGGCGCCGGGGAGCCCCCTGCGGCGCGGACAAGCTCGGCGACACGGTCGAGCCACTCCTCATAGAGGTCGTCGACTGGGCGGTAGCGCAGGAGCTCGTTTGCGGTGAGGAGTGCGGCCGCACCTCCATGGGAGCGCGGTGTGCGTGAGACGAAGAACCGGCTGGGGCCAGCGATGGAGTGGCGGTGCGGCCGTCCTGCCGCACCGAAGGATGCAGTGAAGACACTTGCTGCTCGTTCCCCATCGGGCCGGTGGCTGTGTTGGTGGCGGGGGATGGAGAACGACGTGGTGGCCCGCCGATGGGAGCTGTCTGAGCAACGCGGGCGGTGAGAGCAACCCGACGCTCAGCTCGAGCGCGGTGAGCGTCCGCCATGGAGACGATGGAGCGGTGGAGCGACCAACTGGTGGAATTAAAGCTTCGGCGCACCCCTAGCTGGCGCACCAATTGTCGGATGTGGGGTTCCGACAAACCCTTAAGGTTCGAACACTAGGGTGCGCGCGAAGTCTCTTCCTCCCACCGATCTACGCCCTAGCTCGCTAAGATCTCGCGGACGAACTCGGCAAACTCGCAACACAGAAAGACACATGATTTATACTGGTTCGGGCCACCGTTGTGGTGTAACACCCTACTCTAGTGTGGTGGTGGTGGATTGCCTCTTGGGCTGATTACGAACAATACAAGGGGAGGAACAACCTCCTGAGGTTGAGGTGTTCTTGTGCGTGGCTAACTTGTGTGGGTGAGAGAGTGGTCTCAGATGCCGTCCCCTCGCCCCCGGTGGTGGCTAGTCCTGCTTATAGAGGACCTGGTCCTCTTCCCAAATATTGAGCGGGAAGGGAGCCAACAACGGCGGGCTAATTTGAAGGGGGCAGCTAGTACAAGCCATCCTGACAAAAGGTGGTCTGCGCCTGCGAAAGGCTCTGGTGGTGACGCTGTCTTGGGCTCCACGATGACCTTCGTCTTGCCGTCCTTCTGGTCTTGGTCTTGTTGCACCAAAATGGCAACCTTTGCCTGATGCCTTGGTACTCCTCGCCTGCGCTAGTTTCCTTAGCACCAAAGAGGAAACAAGGATGCTGCGCGCGCTGGCGCCCGCTTGGCGCCCGCCTGGTGTCGATCGTCATGGCTCACGTCATGAGAGCCTCGTGAGGTTCGCCTCGCCTTGATATCTCCGCTCCTCGTGAGCCTGCCTGGCTAGGCCACTCCAGAAAAGGTCTCGTGTCGTCCGCCTTGCGAGGCTTGGCCCCTCGCGAGGGTCTTGGGTGCCTTGTTGGTGAAGATGGGTCATAGGGCCTACTGGCTCAGCCACACAGTGGGCCGCAGGCAGGCAAGTCTGGGGACCCCCGTTCCCAGGACGCCGGTAGTAGGTTGCCTAATAATAGATTTAATGGAGATTTCTTCGGTGGAATTTATGCAACCCGTCTAGCTAATTTTCTTGATATACCCATACGTGGGTATGATATTGAGTTGCCTCCTATTTATTTAGATTATGAGGCCATGGTTCGTCATCAGTTTGTTGAGAGGAACGACCAGTTCCTCTAGTACCGACTAATCTTTGACAGACGACGCACCTATCACGTCACTCTACCTGCTCCTGCTTTCTTTGACTCTCAGGCAAAAGGGAGATATATTATAACCAGGGAGGAGGCAGACGAGTATAAGAGGAGGACGGAGATGGCCCGTCTCCAAGCGGCAGCTCATGACGCAATAGCTGTTGCATCACAGTACGACCCCAGCTATAACTTTGGATATCCGCCAGACCAGCTGTGGCCATGGACCAACTTAGGCTAAAAGCCTAAGCTTGGGGGAGTACGTATTTCTCACCGACATTACATTCCTGTTCACACACTCATGCTAGGTGTCGGTGCTCATACTTTTTCATTGTATCATCCATGCTAGTTTATTTTCCTTTTTTATGCTTTCTTCTTGTGTGTTTAATAAACCTTAAGAAAAACAAAAAAAAATAGTTGTAGCTTTTAATTAGTTTAATTTGCATGCTTGAAGTAGTAACTAAAAAGAAAACCCAAAAATATTTCTCGTTCTTCTTTTGCTTGTTGGGAGCTTTCCCGTGTAAATAGTTTTATTTCTTTTCTTGTTCTTTGGGGGTCGAGAGGAGAAGACCATAATTAAAATGTTGAGTGGCTCTTATATGCATTATTTTTGATCTAACAAAGAGCCCATATTACCTTGTCTTCTCTCTTGAATTGAATACTTGCAGATTCCAGCTTAGTCCAATGCACGTGCACTATTATTATTATCCACACTATTCGGTCGTGCAAGTGAAAGGCAATAATGATGATTATATGATGAACTTATTGAGATGAGAAAAGTTGGTATGAACTCTACCTCTCTTGTTTTTGTAAATATGATTAGTTCATCGTTCCTGATTTAGCCTATTATGAATGAACATGTTTGCAATGACAATTAGAGAATGTAGTTGCTTATGTCATGCTTAATTAGCTAGGAGCTTATAATGGTTCACCTTGCGTGCCAACATGCTATTAAACATGTTTGCAATGACAATTAGAGAATGTAGTTGCTTATGTCATGCTTAATTAGCTAGGAGCTTATAATGGTTCACCTTGCGTGCCAACATGCTATTAAAATGGTTGTGATGTGGTATGATAGGGTGGTATCCTCTTTTGAACGATTCGAGTGGCTTGACTTGGCACATGTTCATGCATGTAGTTGAAACAAAATCAACGTAGTCTCTACGATATTTATGTTCATGGTGCATTATATCCTACTCATGCTTGCATTCGGTGTTGATTAATTTTAATGCATGTGCATGGCTGTTGTCGCTCTCTAGCTGGTCGCTTCCCAGTCTTTTGCTAGCCTTCACTTTTACTAAGCAGGAATACTGCTTGTGCATCCAATTCCATAAACCCCAAAGTTATTCCATATGAGTTCACCATACCTACCTATATACGTTATCTACCTGCCGTTCCAAGTAAATTTGTATGTGCCAAACTCTAAACCTTGAAATAAGCATTCTGTTTTGTATGCTCGAATAGCTCATGTATCAACTAGGGCTGTCCGTATCTTCCATGTTAGGCGGGTTATTCTCAAGAGGAGTGGACTCCGCTCCTCACTCACAAGAAAATAGCTGGTTACCGAGATGCCTAGTCCCATGCTTTATGCAAATCAAATCAAAATAATTGCAAACAAAACTCCCCCGGGACTGTTGTTAGTTGGAGGCACTCGTTGTTTCGAGTAAGCCATGGATTGATGCTTGTTGGTGGAGGGGGAGTATAAACTTTACCATTCTGTTTGGGAACTGCCTATAATGTGTGTAGCATGGAAGATATCGCCATCTCCTGGTTGTTATGTTGACAATGAAAGTATACCGCTCAAAATATTATTCACCTTCCGTTTCAAAACCGAGCTCTGGCACTTCTACAAATCCATGCTTCCCTCTGCGAAGGGCCTATCTATTTACTTTTATGTTGAGTCATCATCCTCTTATTAAAAAGCACCAGTTTAAGAGCACTACTGTCATTTGCATCCATTACTGTTAGTTTACATTGAGTATGACTTGACTGGATCTCTTTTACCCTGAATTACAATATCTAGTCAGTCCTTGATCTTTAAAGGTGCTCTACATTTATGTTTTGCGGTCTCAGAAAGGGCTAGCGAGATACCGTCCTGTTATATCATATCATGATTGTTTTGAGAAAGTGTTGTCATCCGAGATTTATTATTATTGCTCGCTAGGTGATTATGTCATTGATATGAGTAAACATGAGACCTAAATGTTATTGTGAATATGGTTAGTTCATAATCTTTGCTGAAAACTTGAAAGCTGGCTTTACATACTTACAACAACAAGAGCAAATAGAGTTTGTAAAAGTTTTTCTTTATCACATTTAGTTTATCAACTGAATTGCTTGAGGACAAGCAAAGGTTTAAGCTTGGGGGAGTTGATACGTCTCCGTCGTATCTACTTTTCCAAACACTTTTGCCCTTGTTTTGGACTCTAACTTGCATGATTTGAATGGAACTAACCCGGACTGACGTTGTTTTCAGCAGAATTGCCATGGTGTTATTTTTGTGCAGAAATAAAATTTCTCGGAATGACCTGAGAATCAACGGAGAATTATTTTGGAATATATAAAAAATACTGGAAGGAAGATCCACGTCAGGGGGGCCTCCACCTGTCCACGAGGGTGGGGGTGCGCCCTACCCCCTGGGCGCGCCCCCTGCCTCGTGGTCCCCCTGACGCTCCACCGACCTCAACCCTGACTCCATATATTCACTTTCAGGGAGAAAAACCGAGGGAGAAGGATTCATCGCGTTTTACGATACAGAGCCGCCGCCAAGCCCTAAACTCTCTCGGGAGGGCTGATCTAGAGTCCGTTCGGGGCTCCGGAGAGGGGAATCCGTCGCCATCATCATCATCAACCATCCTCCATCACCAATTTCATGATGCTCACCGTCGTGCATGAGTAATTCCATCATAGGCTTGTTGGACGGTGATGGGTTGGATGATATTTATCATGTAATCGAGTTAGTTTTGTTAGGGTTTGATCCCTAGTATCCACTATGTTCTGAGATTGATGTTGCTATGACTTTGCTATGCTTAATGCTTGTCACTAGGGCCCGAGTGCCATGATTTAAGATCTGAACCTATTATGTTTTCATCAATATATGAGAGTTCTTGATCCTATCTTGCAAGTCTATAGTCACCTACTATGTGTTATGATTCGGCAACCCCGAAGTGACAATAGTCGGGACCACTCCCGGTGATGACCGTAGTTTGAGGAGTTCATGTATTCACTACGTGTTAATGCTTTGGTCTGGTACTCTATTAAAAGGAGGCCTTAATATCCCTTAGTTTCCAATAGGACCCCGCTGCCACGGGAGGGTAGGACAAAAGATGTCATGCAAGTTCTTTTCCATAAGCACGTATGACTATACTCGGAACACATGCCTACATTACATTGATGAATTGGAGCTAGTTCTGTGTCACCCTATGTTATGACTGTTACATGATGAACCGCATCCATCATAATTCTCTACCACCGATCCATTGCCTACGAGCTTTCCATATATTGTTCTTCGCTTATTTACTTTTCTGTTGCTATTGTTATCATCACTACAAAACACCAAAAATATTAATTTTGCTACCGTTACCTTTTACCACCATTACCACTACTATCATATTACTTTGCTACTAAACACTTTGCAACAGATATTAAGTTTGCAGGTGTGATTGAATTGACAACTCAGCTGCTAATACTTGATAATATTCTTTGGCTCCCCTTATGTCGAATATATAAATTTGGGTTGAATACTCTACCCTCGAAAACTGTTGTGACCCCCTATACTTGTGGGTTATCACTACACGGCAAATAGTTGCACATATAGTGCATCACACTGTGAAGAATTGAAATAAACAAGTCATAAGGACATCTTTAGGCGATCCTTAAAAAGTTAAAGGACTAAAACCCTTAGTGGATATATATATAGTGTTACTATTCATCACTCAGGGTGCAGAATAAGTTATTCTTCACCCGAGGTAATCTTACGATCGCTTTCTAAATAAATTACATTTCGAATATAAATAGTTACATGCATATTGATTCAATATTTAAAATTTTGTATAAAAAAACAAAAATATAGGTTATAAGACTAGAAAAATCACATTTTATGTATGTTTTACACTATGTTTTTATACTCGTTACATAACATAAAATATTTTTTACGACGAGTACATATTTTCTTACGTTCTCTTTTTATGTATGAAATAAGACATAATTTACGAAACGTAAAAATATGGTGCATTGATGTCAAAATAGAGAGGGGGTGAAGAATAACTATTCCTCACCCAGGGTGACGAATAGCGTGACCCTATATATATACTCCAACAATTTTTGGCCGTTTCTAGTCGATCCCCTAAACTTAAGGTTGTAAACTTCAATTTGATCAAGTTCAAAGCAGGTTCAACCGAAAGTAGCATGCATTCAAACATAAACATAGATAGTTTTGCATAACCGAACATAAAACATAAATTTAAACTAAGGACCCCTACTTTCGGTCGAAGTAGAGGTCGAACCAATCCTTCCTCGTCATGTACAGTGTGCCGCGAGCCGGGTCCGGGCCAGTACCGTCGTTGGGATCGTCAGGGAAGACACTCCTCCACTCGTCGACGTCGATCTCCTCGTCCTCGAGGCCTGCCTCGACGCCCTCCGCGCCGTCGTCGCCGCTGCCTTTGACCTCGTCGTCAGAGAAGAGCGCGATAACCTCGCCGCCCTCTGCGCCGCCGTCCTCGCCGCCTTCGACCTCGTCATCGGAGGAGAGCGCGATAACCTCTCCACCCTCCGCGTTGGCAAAGATCGCCCGCTCCGCCTCCACGAGCTCTGGGTGCTACCGGCGGAGCTCTTGCATGTAGGCCTCGTCGGCGGCCTTGGCCTCGAGGCGCTCCCACGCCTCGCAGTCCTCTCGCGCCATAGTCGAGCTCACCACCCCTAGCTCCGGCAGAACAAGGTCGACCGGACATGTGCCGAAGTGGAAATTGAGCCTATCCGCCGTGCCATGGTAGAGGACCTGCCAGCGGTCGTACTCCACGGCCTCGAGCTTGGCCGTGTGGAAGCTACCAAGCCACCAGCGGGTGTGGGTCTCTCGATCTGTAATCACGGTGACCCACGTCCCCCAACCGCCACTGCCGGACCCCGAGGTAGGACTTCGTCGGCTGCCAGGTCCGGGGAGGATGGGGAAGTCCTCGAGCCGGTGTAGGGGCGCGGTGGCGGGCGGATCAGGGGACCGGCAACAGCGGATTGGGCCCGCAGAGACGACGGGGATACCTCGGCGGCCACCTCATCGGCGTTGGGCGAAAAGGCCGCGATAAACCTCCTTTTGGCCATTGGCTCCTCGAGCTCCCCGGCACAAAGGCATAGGTTGAGGATGGAGGCGCCGGCGATGGTGGCGACCTACCAATGGTTTCGAGGGTTGTGTGTGTATGTGTGAGCGGAGGTTGTGTTTGAGGAAATACCGCGGCAACTGAAAATTTTACTAGGCGGGAGTAACAAGGCGGGGCTACTGAAAATTTGGATCAAGAGCGAGCAGATATTTTTAAGATTGCGAGGGATGCAGAGGCGGGAGTAAAATGCCGGGGCTACTGAAAATTTGAATCAAGGGGCTGAAGCAGAGCGGGAGTAACAGACATCGCACACGGTCCGCACATACTAATTATGTGCTATCAAACATTAAAACCTTCCAGGCGGTAGATATTTAGAGATTGCGAGGGATGCAGAGGCAGGAGTTTTTGGGGAGCGGGCTAGTGTGCTTGACACGCCGGTTGTGGATTGTAGCCGACACACCTTCTCGCGTAAGCCATAGGCGTACTATACACCGACGGTTCTCCAAGATATTTTGTACTACATCTCACATAGTTGGTGATAATAAACTGTGTGGGATCTACTTGATTTGAATTACAAAATGGGGTCACAACGGCAATGGACGATGTTTGAATTGCTAGACCTTTTATCTGCAGTGAACATGCAACTATATGTGTGTCATAAAAGAATTGGAATTATTCAGGGTTCGTTTGGACATTTTATACTGGTTTCTAGCCATTTCAGGTGCACAATTCAAAATTAAACTACATGCACATGCTCCGGTGCATACGAATTGGTTAAAAAAAATCAAATTTGTGTCCTTCAGTGCATGCTTAGGTCCCTTGCAAGAAATGGGAATGAATTTTTCGGGGTTCTTTGGCATTTTTTATACATTAACTGGGTTGTCTAGGCATTTTATGTGCATAATTCAAATTTGAACTACAAGCAGATGCTCCAATGCACTAAAGTTGGTTGAAAAATCACATGTGTGTCCTTGGGTGAATTTCTAGGTCCCATGCAAGAGATGGGAATGAATTTCAAACACCAGGGCACTGTTGATTGCCGGCAAAACGTTGAGATACTTGGTTTTTAAATTCTAGTAAATCCAAAACTCGTCTAAAATTCATGAAACTTGGCATGCTATCATGGAGAGGCATCAACATGCCGTGGTGAAAAATTTGTCCCATTTGGGGCTGGTTTGGGTAAAAGCTTCTCACAAACCAGAGCTTCTCACAACAAGCATGATGGTTCCAATAGGGAATGTACCACCTTTGGGGACGGGACGATATCCGTTGCCTCTTATTGCTTTAAAAAAATTCTAGTGTCAACATAGAACAACAGGAGTGTTGTGTTTAATCTTGGAATTGTTCGGGGTTTGTTTGGCCTTTTATACATTAACTGGCATTTCTAGGCATTTTATGTGCATAATTCAAATTTGAACTACAAGCACATGCTCGAATGCACCAAAGTTGGTTGAAAAATCACATTCGTGTCCTTGGGTGAATTTATAGGTCCCATGCAAGAGATGGAAATGAATTTCAAACACCAGGGCACTGTTGATTTCCGGCAAAACGTTTAGATACCTGGTTTTTAAATTCTAGTAAATCCAAACTCTTCTGAAATTCATGAAACTTGGCATGCTATCATGGAGCGGCATCAACATGTCGTGGTAAAAAAATTGTCCCATTTGGTGCAGGTTCGGGCATAAGCTTCTCACAACAAGCATGATGGTTTCGATAGGGAACGTACCACCTTTGGGGACGGCACGATATCCATTGCCTCTTATTGCTTTCAAAAAGTTTCTAGTGTCAACATAGAACAACAGGAGTGTTGTGTTTAATGTTGGAATTTTTCGGGGTTTGTTTGGCCTTTTTTACACATTAACTGGGTTTTCTAGGCATTTTATGTGCATAATTCAAATTTGAACTACAAGCACATGCTCCAATGCACTAAAGTTGGTTGAAAAATCACATGTGTGTCCTTTGGTGAATTTCTAGGTCCCATGCAAGAGATGGGAATGAAATTCAAACAGGAGGGCACTGTGGATTGCCAGCAAAACATTGAGATGCCTGGTTTTTAAATTCTAGTAAATCCAAAAGTCGTCTCAAATTCATGAAACTTGGCATGCTATCATGGAGCGGCATCAACATGCCGTGGTAAAAAAGTTTGTCCCATTTGGGGCAGGTTCGGGTATAAGCTTCTCACAACAAGCATGATGGTTTCGATAGGGAATGTCCCACCTTTGGGGACGAAATGATATTCATTGCCTCTTATTGATTTCAAAAAATTTCTAGTGTCAACATAGAACAACAGGAGTGTTGTGTCAATTTTTGTGATTTTTCGGGGTTCGTTTGGACATTTTTAGGCATCAACTGGGTTTTCTAGGCATTTTATGTGCATAATTCAAATTTGAACTACAAGCACATTCTCCAATGCACCAAAGTTGGTTGAAAAATCACATGTGTGTCCTCGGGTGAATTTCTAGGTCCCATGCAAGAGATGGGAATGAAATTCAAACACCATGGCACTGTTGATTGCCGGCAAAACGTTGAGATGCCTGGTTTTTAATTCTAGTAAATCCAAAACTCGTCTGAAATTCATGAAACTTGGCATGCTATCATGGAGCGGCATCAACATGCCGTGGTAAACAATTTGTCCCATTTGGTGTAGGTTTGGGTATAAGCTTCTCACAATAAGCATGATGGTTTCAATAGGGAACGTACCACCTTTGGGGACGGGACGATGTCCATTGCCTCCTATTACTTTCAAAAAAATTCTAGTGTCAACATAGAACAACAGGCGTGTTGTGTTTAATCTTGGAATTTTTCGGGGTTTGTTTGGCCTTTTTATACATTAACTGTGTTTTCTAGGCATTTTATGTGCATAATTCAAATTTGAACTACAAGCACATGCTCCAGTGCACTAAGGTTGGTTGAAAAATCTAATATGTATCCTCGGGTGAATTTCTAGGTCCCATGCAAGTGATGGGAATGAAATTCAAACACCAGGGCATTGTTGATTGCCGGCAAAACATTAAGATGCTTGATTTTTAAATTCTAGTAAATCCAAAACTCATCTGAAATTCATGAAACTTGGCATGCTATCATGGAGCGGCATCAACATGTCATGTTAAAAAATTTGTCACATTTGGGGCAGGTTCGGGTCTATGCTTCTCACAAACCAGAGCTTCTCACAGCAAGCATGATGGTTTCGGTAGGGAACGTCCCACCTTTGTGGACGAAACGATATCCATTGCCTCTTATTGCTTTCAAAAAATTTCTCGTGTCAACATAGAACAACATAAGTGTTGTGTCAATTTTTGGGATTTTTCGGGGTTCGTTTGGACATTTTTATGCATTAACTGAGTTTTCAATGCATTTATGTGCATAATTCAAATTTGAACTACATGCACATGCTCCATTGCATATAAATTGGTTGAAAAATCAAATCTGTGTCCTTGGGTGCATGTTTAGGTCCCATGCAAGAAATGGGAATGAATTTGAAACACCGGGGCACCGTTGATTGCCGGCAAAACATTGAGATGACTGGTTTTAAAATTCTAGTAAATCCAAAACTCGTCTGAAATTCATGAAACTTGGCATGCTATCATGGAATGGCACCCGACATGCTGTGGCATTTTTCGTGTCCATTTTGGGAGAAGGCGCACTTGAATAATGACAGCCAACAAAGGCATTTTGAAAAAATAGCTGCCACTTTAATATCTCAAACGTTTGTATAATACAAACCGTGTGTGTTCTGTTAACCATTCATGTGATGCCACGTGTCCAGGTTTTAATGGTTGTAGGACGTGCTGTGCGGTCAGCTTCTGGACCATGACTGAACGGGAGGCGTGTGAGCGCAGTCCGGTGTGAAAGCTGACCAAGAGGCATGCAAGCTGTCCTCCAATGCGCAAGCTCACCGGGAAGCGTGCGAGCTGTACGCTGCGCAAGCTCACTGGGAAAGGGGGCCCTTTGACTTCCATGGCCGCCCACCTTCCTCTCCATTAATGGCGCCCGAGCCGCTATTTAATACGGTCGGCCTTATTGTTCGCCTCCCATTCCCCTCCCTCTCGCAGACCTCCACCAACGCCATGGCGCACAATGATCATCTGCCACTAGTCTTCAAGTTTGGTGAAGTCGACTCTGAGCCAGAGGAGATAGAAAATAAGGAGGAATGGGGCCTCATGGACATGGCCCAGAACAAGCTGGCCGCGGCGGTTGCTGCCCCTGCTCCCATCCCAGCTCCCATCCCCGCGCCCGCGCCAACGACCATCCCCGTAGCATTGACGAGCTGGTTGCCAAGCACTATCATAGAGATGGAAGCCGCGGGCGTCAGCGAGGTCCCCGCGGACCCGTGTGAGCTCGTGTACATGCCAGCGCCAGCGCCCATGCCCATGCGCGCCCCTCCACCCATCGTGGCGCCGACCCCCGTGCATTTGGCTGCACCTGCCGCGCGCGTGCCCCTGCCCGTGCCCGCCCCTCCACCCACCGCGGTGCGGGTCCCCATGCCTTGGGCTGCCACCTGCCGCGCCCGTGCCCATGTGCCCCCCCTCAGCGGCATGGGGTGCTGCCGCCGACCGCTACCTCTCAGCGGTGCCAGTTACCGTCCTCCCGCGCCTCGCCCATCGATCGCGAGACAACATGATGTTTGATTTACAAGTGAAGAACATTTTGTGCTACCTTGAAGACTTCAACAACGGCGTCCCAGAGGACGACAACGACAACGACGGACGCCGCCTCCGCTGCCGCCGGAAATAGTTTTTTTGGGGGTTTAACACTGTATCTCAAATTCTCGATCATATGAATATAAATTCGCAGTGTGACTGAATGAAAGATATGGTTTGAACAAACTTGCGTTTTTCTCTCTTAATGTACAGACTTATCAAATGATTTTCTTTTGAAAAAACATCAATGGTTTTTAAATATGAAACACTCATCGCAAACGTTTTAGTTAGAACGCCCGTATGCAAACCGACAGCTTCCCCAGGAAGCCAAGGAAAAACGCGCCGAGCAGGATTTCTGCATCCCTTCAACGCAAACGGTTGTTTTGCATGACCTGTGTGCAAGGACGTACAAACAATTGGGTAAGATTTACATATCTGTCATTTTGGGTATGTTGCCATTTGTCAAACTAGAAAGATTACATTTGTTTATCTAGTAACATTGCTATTTGTCAACCTTGTAACACTGCGATTTGTCAAAATATGCAGCTACAAATCACTAGAACTTTCTAATTTTTGCAACTAAAATCACTAGCACAGTTCATATGGACACCACTAGCAGGCGTGAGTTGATGGACGCATATCCAAATGTACCATTGATTACATAAAACAAGTCATCAACCCACAAGGACAACGAGGATACACGTTGGATTATAGATCATTTCCAACAAAACATTCTAGTAATGTTTTTCTCACACAACAAATAACAAAGCGATGAAATGAACTTCAGCTCAACCACTCATCGGCGTTGGAAACACTTGCTTTGAACCAGAAGTGATTCTCTGGGAAGGGCCAGCTACTGTCAATCTCGAGACCAACACAGGACTGATCATCGAGGCTGAAGCGGCCTATGTCAGGACCCATATTGGGATGGTAGGGAAGCATAGTAATGTCCGAGGTATAGATATAGTTACTTCTCATAAATGGTAGTAACGTTGTGTCAACAGCAGCTGGATCGCCTTCCACCATCATTGGATAGTTTTGTACAAGGAAGAGTGAGTTTCCTCCAAGACTTCCAATACTGAACCAGGGAGAAGGTGTCGGCGCTAGTACACTAGTATCCATCCCAAATACCCTGCAACGGATGTTGGAATAGAAGAGGTGATCCATAGGAATAAGTTGCCAGGCGCCATTGAGTATATGGGTCCTGCTCGTCCTCATGCTCGTAAAAAATTTCAAGTATAGGTGGTGGAATGCTCACAGGACCTTGGAAACACAAGAAGGTTAATTAGTAAAGGGAAACTAGCTAACCCGCATGCATGTGGATGAAACAATTATAATTACGGTGGAAGACAAACGTACCGAAAGCATCATGATTCCATGCAAAAATAGTGCCACGAGTGGTGGCAGCAAACACAAGACCCTCGTATTGAATTGCATCACAGTACTCATCCGTGTACAGAAATTGATTTTTGAGCAATATCCATCGAGGCGTGGAAGTAAGGACGGCAACAAGCTTGTCGAAGATAGCAACAACTTCATAGTTCGTGTAATCCCAAGAGCGGCTGGGAACTCGACAAAATGCTATCTTTCGTAGACAACGGTCAGCATGATCATATTTGAACTCACGTAGAATACCAGTGTACTTAGCCTCCGGGCAGTCATCTAAGATTTTTGGAAGTGGAACCCGATGACGAGTGTACACATTCACAAGTTCCCACTCGTAGTTGTACCCAATATAAACAACACAATCTCCATTTGTGCCTGCCCAAGCCTTGCCCTCAAGCGATGGCATCTTAACATCATACGTATCATTATCAAGCGGCATCAACTTACACAAGGCGAGGCTTCCCTTGTCCCCGCGCCAGTCAGCAGGGTCACGGCAAAGAAGATAGGGGAGATCAAACCGCTCTTAGACCCTTGGGTTCCTTGTAATGATGTTACTAGTTGAGTTGAGAATGGTCTTGAATGAACCTGCCATGCTAGCCGAGGTGATGACGTCACACCGATCAATGAGTTCCTCCACCGTGTCATCATTCAGATCGGGGCAAGAATAACGGGGTCATTTCCGGCCTGTTCCCTCCATGGAGAAGACGATCGAACAATGGTAGAAGGAAGGGTGAAGGCAAATGTAGGAGGGAGGAAGAGCTAGCGTGCGGCAGCGGTTCCAAATTGAGAGGGAAAGGCAAAGACTCGGTGGACGGTTGCCACAGTACACGAAGAGGCACCTGGGGAGCGAACGGTTGCCACAGAGGTCACACACTGGCAATAAGGGCCGAGTGAACCGCATGCGTATATCGCACACACCTTGATCTGGTTAACCGTTTCTTTTGTGTTGCCTAATCACAAACAGTTCATCCGAGTGAACCGTATGTTGTATATCGCACACACCTTCATTTGGCTGCCCGTTTCTTTTGTTCCTCCTCATCACAAATAGTTCATCCGAGTGAACTGTATGCTGTGTATCGCACACACCTTCATCTGGCTGCTTGTTTCTTTTGTTCCTCCTCATCGCAAATAGTTAATTGAACTGAACCGTATGCCCTTTATCGCACACGCAACTAAAATCTGAACCGTGTTTGATGCATCCATCATCGCAAAAGTTTTATACATTTTTGACGGTTTTCATACAACACCGTTTGCGATTATTGCATCGCACACAGTTTCTCGAAGGGTCTCTATTCGAAGTGTCGCATTAGCAGCATCCTGCGGTAGTGTACGTAGTTCCCTTTGTTTGTCCGGATGTTACTTGCGCGAGATTCGATCTTTGGCATCTCCATACCTAGTTCAATCTCGTTACCAGCAAGTCTCTTTACTTGTTCCATAATACATCATATCGTAACTAACTCCTTAGTCACTTTGCTTGCAAGCTTCTTATGATGCTGTATTACCGAGAGGGCCCAGAGATACCTCTCCGATATACAGAGTGACAAATCCCAATCTCGTTAGATGCCAACTCAATAGACACCTTCGGAGATACCTCTAGAGCATCTTTATGATCACCCAGTTATGTTGTGACGTTTGATAGCACACAAGGTATTCCTCCAGTATCCGGGAGTTCCATGATCTCATGGTCGAAGGAATATGTATTTGACATTAAGAAAGCAGTAGCAATAAACTGAATGATCATATGCTAAGCTAACAGATGGGTCTTGTCCATCACATTGTTCTCCTAATGATGTGATCCCGTTATCAAGTGACAACACATGTCTATGGTTAGGAAACCTTAACCATATCTTGATCAACGAGCTAGGCTAGTAGAGGCTTACAAGGGACACGGTATTTGTTTATGTATCCACACATGTATTTAAGGTTTTCTCCATACAATTCTAGCATGAATCATAAACCTTTATCATGATTAAGGAAATATAATAATAACCACTTTATTATTGCCTATAGGGCATATTTCCAATAGTCTCCCACTTACACTAGGGTCAATAATCAAGATTACATAGTAATGAATCAACACCCATGGAGTCTTGGTGTTGATCATGTTTTGCCCGCGGAAGAGGTTCAATCAACGGGTCTGCCACATTCAGATCTGTATGTACTTTGCAAATTTCTATGTCTTCAACCTTGACCTTTTCATGAATGGAGTTGAAGCGCCTCTTCATGTGTTTGGTTCTCTTGTGAAACCTGGATTCCTTTGCTAAGGAAATTGCTCCAGTGTTGTCACAAAAGATTGTCATTGGACCCGATGCACTAGGTATTACACCTAGATCATATATGAACTTCTTCATCCAAACTCCTTCATGTGATGCATTCGAAGCAGCTATGTACTCCACTTCACATGTAGATCCCGCCACAACGCTCTGCTTGAACTGCACCAACTTACAGCTCCACCATTGAATATAAATATGTATCCGGTTTGTGACTTAGAGTCATTCGGATCTGTGTTGAAGCTAGCATCAACGTAACCCTTTACGACGAGCTCTTCGTCACCTCCATAAACAAGAAACATATCTTTGGTCCTTTTCACGCACTTTAGGATATTCTTGACCGTTGTCCAGTGATCCACTACTGGATTACTTTGGTACCTCCTTGCCAAACTTATGGCAAGGCACACAACAGGTCTGGTACACAACATGACATACATAATAGAACCTATGGTTGAGGCATAGGGAATGACTTTCATTTTCTCTCTATCTTCTGCCATGGTCGGACTTTGAGTCTGACTCAATTTCACACCTTGCAACACAGGCAAGAACCCTTTCTTTGACTGGTCCATTTTGAACTTCTTCAGAACTTTGTCAAGGTATGTGCTTTGTGAAAGTCCTATTAAGCGTCTCGATCTATCCCTATAGATCTTGATGCCCAATATATAAGCAGCTTCACTGAGGTCTTTCACTGAAAAATTCTTATTCAAGCATCCTTTTATGCTATCCAGAAATTCTATATCATTTCCAATTAGTAATATGTCATCCACATATAACACCACAAATGCTATAGAGCTCACATTCACTTTCTCATAAATACAGGCTTCTCCGTAAGTCTGTATAAAACCATATGCTTTAATCACATCATCAAATAATATATTCCAACTCCAAGATGCTTGCACCAGTCCATAAATGGATCGCTGGAGCTTGCACACTTTGTTAGCACCTTTAGGATCGACAAAACCTTCTGGTTGCATCATGATACGTCTCCAATGTATCTATAATTTTTGATTGTTCCATGTTGTTATATTATCATTCTTGGATGTTTTATAACCATTTTATAGCAACTTTATATCATTTTTTGGGACTAACCAATTGACATAGTGCCCGGTGCTAGATGTTGTTTTTGCTTGCTTTTTTACTTCGCAAAATATTAGTACCAAACAAAGTTCAAACGTAGCAAAACTTTTTGGAGATTTTTTTGGACCAGAAGACACCTTATGGGCTAAGAAAGTACCAAAGGGAGGCCCATGGGGAAAACAATCCACCAGGGCGCGCCTAGGAGCCCAGGCATGCCCAGGGGGGTTGTGCCCTCCACGTAGCCCCCCCTACACCGCCTCTTTGCCCTATAAATTCCCATATATTCTAAAAACCCTAGGGGAGTTGAAGAAACACAATTCCAGCCACTACAAGTTCCAGAACCACGAGATCCAATCTAACGCCATCACAAAGGGGTTCATCATCCTCATTGGTGCCTCTCCGATGATGCATGAGTAGTCCACCATAGACCTGCGGGTTCGTAGGCAGTATCTAGATGGCTTCCTCTCTCTCTCTCTCTCTCTTTTGGTTCTCAATACAATGGTATCTTGGAGATCTATTTGATGTAACTCTTTTTTGCGGTGTGTTTGTTGGGATCCGATGAACTTTGAGTTTATGATCAGATCTATATCCATGAATATTATTTCAGTCTTGTTTGATCCCTTATATGAATGATTATTTATAGCCTCGTATTTATTCTTTGAATCCTTGGTTTAGTTAGGCCAACTAAATTGATTTTTCTTGCCATGGCAAGAGGTGCTTTGTGATGGGTTCGATCTTGCGGTGTTGTTTTCCTAGTGACAGAAGGGGCAGCAAGCCATGCATGTATCGTTGCTATTAATGATAAAAAGATGGGGGATGTTCCTACATGAATATATCTCATCTACATCATGTCATCGTTCTTATTGCATTACTCCGTTTCTCCATGAACATAATACACTAGATGCATGCTAGATAGCGGTCGATGTGTGGAGTAATAGTAATAGATGCAGGCAGGAGTCGGTCTACTAATCTTGGACGTGATGCCTCTGTATTGATCATTGCCTTGGATATCGTCATAATTATTCGATCTTCTATCAATTTCCCAACAGTAATTTGTTTACCCACCATGTGCTATTTGTCGAGAGAAGACACTAGTGAAATATACGGCCCTCAGGTATATTCTTTATCATATTTGCCTTGAGATCTATTTTTATTTGCTTTTATTTCATATCTATATTTCTAAAAACCTAAAAATACCTTGCTGCACTTTTTATTACTTATTTTATTTCACGTTTTATCGAGATCTATTTATCCAATCTATCACAAATTTATCTATCTTTTTACCGTGGAGGAATTGACAACCCCTCTTACGTGTCGGGTTGCAAGTATTTGTTCTTTGTGTGTAGGTACTGTTTACATAGGCTTGCTTGGTCCCTACTGGATTGATACCTTGGTTTTGTAACTGAGGGAAATACCTACCGTAGTTGTGCTGCATCATCCCTTCCTCTTTGGGGAAATACGGACGCAGTTTCAAGCGACATCACATCATATATAACTCTTTTTTAAGAAATCCGTTAAGGAATGTAGTTTTGACGTCCATTTTCTAGATTTCATAATCATAAAATGCGGCAATTGCTAACATGATTTGGACAGACTTAAGCATCGCTACGGGTGAGAAAGTCTCATCGTTGTCAACCCCTTGAACTTGTCAAAAACCTTTTGCGACAAGTTGAGCTTTGTAGACAGTGATATTACCATTAGCGTCTGTCTTCTTCTTGAAGATCCATTTATTATCAATGGCTTGTTGATCATCAAGCAAGTCCACCAAAGTCCATACTTTGTTCTCATACATGGATCCTATCTCAGATTTCATGGCTTCAAGCCATTTATCGGAATCTGGGCTCATCATAGCTTCTTCATAGTTCGTAGGTTCGCCGTTATCCAACAACATGACTTCCAGGATAGGATTACCGTACCATTCTGATGTGGTATGTGCTCTGGTTGACCTACGAGGTTCAGTAGTAACTTGATCTGAAGTTTCATGATCATCATCATTAGCTTCCTCTCTAGTTGTTGTAGACATCACGGGAATAGTTTTCTCTGATGTACTACTTTCCAATTTGAGAGAATGTACAATTACCTCATCAAGTTCTATTTTCCTCCCACTCACTTCTTTCGAGAGAAACTCCTTCTCTAGAAATGATCCATTCTTAGCAACAAAGATCTTGCCTTCGGATCTGTGGTAGAAGGTGTACCCAATAGTTTCTTTAGGGTATCCTATGAAGATGCACTTCTCTGATTTGGATTCGAGCTTATCAGGTTGAAGCCTTTTGAAATAAGTGTCGCATCCCCAAAATTTAAGAAATGACAACTTAGGTTTCTTGCAAACCGTAGTTCATATCGTATCGTCTCAACGAATTTAGACGGTGCCCTATTTAACATGAATGCAGATGTCTCTAATGCATAACCCCAAAATGATAAAGGCAAATAGGTAAGAGACATCATAAATGCACCATATCTAATAAAGTACAGTTACGACGTTTGGACACACCATTACGCTGTGGTGTTCTAGGTGGCGTGAGTTGTGAAACAATTCCACATTGTTTTAAATGAAGGCCAAACTCGTAACTCAAATATTCGTCTCCGCGATCAGATCGTAGAAACTTTATTTTCTTGTTACGATGATTCTACACTTCACCCTGAAATTCTTTAAACTTTTCAAATGTTCCATACTTGTGTTTCATCAAGTAGAGATAACCATACCTACTTAAATCATCTGTGAAGGTTAGAAAATAATGATACCTACCGCGTGCCTCAACAATCATTGGACTGCATACATCGGTATGTATTATTTCCAATAAGTCATTAGGTTGCTCCATTGTTCCGGAGAACAGATTTTTAGTCATCTTACCCATGAGGCATGGTTCGCGAGTATCAAATGATTCATAATCAAGTGATTCCAAAAGTCCATCCACATGGAGTTTCTTCATGCGCTTTACACCAATATGACCTAAACGGCAGTGCCACAAGTATGTTGCACTATCATTATCAACTTTGCATCTTTTGGCATCAATATTATGAATATGTGTATCACTACGATCGAAGGTGCATGACCATTCATCAAAGGTGCATGACCATAAAAGATATTACTCATATAAATAGAACAACCATTATTCTCTGACTTCAATGAATAACCATCTCGCAAACAAGATCCAGATATAATGTTCATGCTCAACGCTGACACCAAATAACAATTAATGAGGTCTAAAACTCATCTCGAAGGTAGATGTAGAGGTAGTGTGCCGACGGTGATCACATTGACCTTGGAACCACTCCTGACATGCATCGTCACCTCAATGACCATAAAAGATATTACTCGTATAAATAAAACAACCATTATTCTCTGACTTCAATGAATAACCATTTCGCAAACAAGATCCAGATATAATGTTCATGCTCAACGCTGACACCAAATAACAATTAATGAGGTCTAAAACTAATCTCGAAGGTAGATGTAGAGGTAGTGTGCCGACGGCGATCACATTGACCTTGGAACCACTCCTGACATGCATCGTCACCTCGTCCTTAGCCAATCTTCGTTTATTCCACAGCTCATGTTTCGAGTTACAAATATGAGCTATCGAACCAGTATCAAATCCCCATGTGCTACTACGAGCATTAGTAAGGTACACATCAATAACATGTATATCAAATATACCTTTGTTCACTTTGCCATCCTTCTTATCCGCCAAGTATTTGGGGTAGTTCGTGACCATTTCCTTTGCAGTAGAAGCACTCAATTTCAGGCTTGGGTCCAGCTTTGGGCTTCTTCATGGGAGCGGCAACTTGCTTGCCATTCTTCTTGAAGTTCCCTTTCTTTCCCTTGCCTTTTTTCTTGAAACTAGTGGTCTTGTTAACCATCAACACTTGATGCTCCTTCTTGATTTCTACCTCCACCGATTTCAGCATCACGAAGAGCTTGGGAATCGTTTTCGTCATCCCTTGCATATTATAGTTCATCATGAAGACTTTGTAGCTTGGTGGTCGTGACTGCAGAACTCTATCAATAACACTCTCAACTGGAAGATCAATTCCCAACTGAGTCAAGTGGTTATGATACCCAGACATTTCGAGTATGTGTTCACTGACAGAACTGTTCTCCTCCATCTTACAGCTATAGAACTTGTTGGAGACTTCATATCTCTCAACCCGGGCATTAGCTCGAAATATCAACTTCAGTTCTTGGAACATCTCGTATGCTCTGTGGCGTTCAAAATGTCTTTGAAGTCCCGGTTCTAAGACGTAAAGCATGGCACACTGAACTATTGAGTAGTCATCAGATCGAGCCTGCCAGACGTTCATAATATCTGTAGTAGCTCCTTCAACATGTCTGTCACCTAGTGGTGCATCAAAGACATAATTCTTCTATGCAACAATGAGGATAATCCTCAAGTTACGGACACGGTCTGTGTAGTTGCTACCATCATGTTTCAACTTAGCTTTCTCTAGGAATGCATTAAAATTAAAGGGAACGGTAGCACGGGCCATTGAACTACAACATAGATATGCAAAAACTATTAAGACCAAGTTCATGATAAATTTTAGTTCAAATAACTGAATTACTAATGAACTCCCACTTAAATCAACATCCCTCAAGTTGTCTAAGTGATACATGATCCAAATGAACTAACCCATGTCCGCTCATCACGTGAGATGGGGTAGTCGTCAATGGTGAACATCTCTATGTTGATCATATCTACTATATGAATCATGTTCGACCTTTCGGTCTCCAGTGTTCCGAGACCATGTCTGTACATGCTAGCTAGGCTCGTCAAGTTTAACCCAAGTATTCTGCATGTGCAAAACTGTCTTACATCCGTTGTACGTGAACATAGATTCTATCACATCCGATCATCATGAGGTGCTTCGAAACGACAAACTTTGGCAATGGTGCATACTCAGGGAGCACACTTTTATCTTGAAATTAAGTGAAGGGATCATCTTATAATGCTACCGCTGTTCTAAGCAAAATAAGATGCATAAAGGATAAACATCACATGCAATCAAAATATGTGACATGATATGGCCGCCATCATCTTGTGCTTTTGATCTCCATCTCCAAAGCATCGACATGATCTCCATCACCACTGGCATGACACCTTGATCTCCATCGTAGCGTCAGAGTCGTCTCGCCAACTATTACTTCTACAACTATTGCTAACGCATAGCGGTAAAGTAAAGCAATTACATGGCGCTTAGTGATTGGCATGCTGGTCATACAATAATTAAAGACAACCCTAAGGCTCCTACCGGTTGTTGTACTCATCGACATGCAAGTCGTGAACTTATTACAAAACATGATCATCTCATACATTAACATATATCAGATCATATCTTAATCATATCACATCACAATATGCCGTGTAAAAATAAGTTAGACGTCCTCTACTTTGTTGTTGCAAGTTTTATGTGGTTGCTATGGGCAACAAGCAAGAACCGTTCTTACCTACGCAAAACCACAACGGTGATTATCAAGTTTGCTGTTTTAACCTTCTGCAAGGACCGGTTGTCGGCGTTCTGGGAACGGGGGTCCCCAAACTTGCCTGCCTGCGGCCTGCGGTGTGGCTCAAAGGGGGGCCCAGCGCGGCCCATCTTCACCAACACAAACCCAAGACCCTCGCGAGGGGCCAAGCCTCGCGGGGCGGACGACGTGGAGCTTCCTCAGGCACGGCCTCATCAGGCTGGCTCACGAGGAGGCGGAGAGATCAAGGCGGGGTACCTCACGAGGTGCCCATGACGCAAGCCATGACGACCAAGGGCGCCAGGCGGGTGCCAGCCCGCACAGTGTCCTCCTTTCCTCTTTGGTGCAAAGGGGGGCAAGCGCAGCCGCGGAATACCGAGGCATTAGGCAAAGGTTGACATTTCGGTGCAACAAGACCAAGACCAGGAGGACTGCAAGACGGAGGTCATCGTGGAGCCCAAGACGGCGTCACCACCAGAGCTTTGTGCAGGCGAAGACTACTTTTGTCAGGATAGCTGGTACTAGCCGTCCCCTTTCAAATTAGCTCTTCATTGTTGGCTCCCTTCCCGCTCGATATTTGGGAAGAGGACCAGGGCCTCTATAAATAGGACCAGCCACCCGCAAGGGAGGGGTATCGATCAATCGATTGAAGGATCAAGAGAGAGAGAGGGAGGGAGAGAGAGAGAAGGGTGACTGAACTCCTCCCAGCAGTTCATCCCCCCAGCCAAGAACAGACCCTCGCAAGGCTGTTCTTCCTTGTATTGTTCATCATCATTAGCCCAAGAGGCAATCCACCACACCACACACTGGAGTAGGGTATTACACCACAACGGTGGCCCGAACCAGTATAAACCTTGTGTCCTTCGTGTTATTCCTTCCATAGCTTAGACCTTAGCGAGGCGGAGGGGTGCAGGTAGGTAGGAGGCTAAATCTCCGCGCGCACCCCAGTGTTTGAACCTCAAGGGTCTGCCGGAACCCGAAATCCGACATTTGGCGTGCCAGGTAGGGGTGCGCTAGAATCCACCTTCTACCGCTTCGTGCCCCGTCGCGTCGTCATCACCATGTCCGGCAACCAGGCGGGCAACCCAGATCCATGGGCGGCGTGGCCCGCCCGCGCAGAGCTGCTCGCCTCGGGCGACCCCGTGCCCCAGGCAGCTCGCGGTCCGCAGGGCGCTGCGGGCCGCGGGTGACGCGGACAGGCTTCGACAGCTCTCACACCGCGGCAGGCGCGGTCGGCAGCCAGGGCCTCCAATCACGCCGTGACCACGACACCGTACACCCGCAGGGAGCAGGCGAACTCGAGGGCCGCGCTCACAGTGGCCTGAGAGCTGCTGCAGTGCAGGCTGCTGGAGGGCGGCCGCGACGTGCTGCTGGAGCGAGTGGCAGAGCTCCTGGGCTTCGCCGCCTCGGGGGCTCACCCCTTCTGCACCCAGCTCCCATCTCAAGCCCAGGGCGGCCCGCGCGGGGGCTCCGCGCGCGCCCGCGGGCTCCAAGGCTACTCCAACGCCAGCGAGGCTGTCAGCACCGGACCGGCGGCGGCGCTGCCCCCGTTCCCGGTCCGCGAAGAAGAAGGACTCGATGCGACCCGCGGCCCCAGTGGACAGCCGCGCTGCCACCCCACGGTGGGCGCATCAGGCAGGACCGCGTGGCATGCGGAGCATTACGGCGTGGCATTCGGGATGACGGCGCCAGAGGAATACGTGCCCCTCATGATGGACCAAGGACACCCACGCGAGAGCGAACAAGGCTCGCTCCACAGCCCAAGCTGGGGGGACGAGGCGCCAGAAGCTGAGCCTTTCCAGGAGCCACGGGACGGCCCCACTGGCCACGCTGGAGGCAACAATTATCGGGTACCGCTAATTCTTTAGGAGCTGGCATACGCTAACCATGGATCACAGGAGGTGCAGGTCGCCATGGCGAGCAGCTGCCCCGCTCCCACAGTCTCCTGCCCCTCGGGAGGAAGGCGCAGGGGGCTGCAGGAGAGGGGCCGGGATCCGACATCACCACCGCGGCGTTCGGAGCAAGGCGTTCTCAGGAGGTAGGCCCTCCGCTGGGGAGGTGCCCCAGGGCCTGCCCCCGGCGGAGGACCCGTGGTCGTCGGGGGAACCGCTGGTGACCACTCTACCCCATCGGCGGCGTCCTGGTTTCCAGTCGTTGTTGATGGCACTAGAGTGAGGCGCAAGGCGGGGCCCTCATCTGGCGATATGAAGCAAGGCCGGTACCTGTGAAGAAGGCCCAGTGCCTGTAAAGCTCGCCGCCCCGTGACACTCTCACGTAATAATGAGTGGGGCTGTACACGCCCCGGAGTCTCAGGGGTGCCGGCCTCAGGCCCTGGGGCTCCCTCCCACGCCCAGTGGCAGCACTTAGCTCCGCGCTGGTGAGAAGACGTCCAAGACTAGATTAGGTGCCGGACGCGGCCTTTTGTCTGCTTTCGTTGCTTTTCCCTTTGGTTGTCACTTTCCCCCGCTGGATTCAAGTTGGATTCGAATTTGAGATTTGCGTGTGTTTGGGGAAGGGGTGCTTAGTCTCGTTCGATCAATTTATCGCGTTTCAGTTACCACTTCGCCTCAGCTGCCTCCCCTCATGAGCCCCTCGCGAGCCGGGTCAGGCCTAGCTTGCACGTAGCCCAGACTGCCGCCGCCGCGTCCTCTCAGGAGGGTGTTTTATTGCAGATCCAACGGATTCAATCAGGGAACACTCAAGACACCACAGCCTCCCACAGGCTACCTCAGGGCCAGCACGGGACGAAGGTAAACTAGCCGACTAGCGCGTCGCTTAAGCCAGCCACTTGGCGCGGGCGCACGGGCAGTATAGCGTCTACTAACACGATCAACACAAGTTTTACATAAAGGGCACCCCCTCCAAAATGCCCTCACCGCCATCAGGCCAAAACCTGAGTTCTATTCATGCAGGGTAAGGAAGTAGGAACGATACACAATCAGTCGGATAAATCCCCCAATGCGTCCTCAGGAGCACCACCCGAGCTGTTGCTGGCGTTGCTGAACTCGCCATCGCTGTCCGCGTCACCACCAGCGGCGTCAGGGCTGTTCGCCACGCCGCCCTCGTTGGCAGCCACGATCACGCCGTCGTCGTCTGAAGTGAAGGCCCTGATAAGAGCATCCACATTGTCTTCCACCCAGTGCGCCAGGTCGCCTCGGACGGCCTGGGGGACTGGGGTGATGGCGGCGTTGAAATCGAAGTGGGGGTCCATGTTCCGGAGATGGCTGAAGACGCGAGAAAAGGCGCGCCCGAGCAGCGTGCGGCTCCTCTCCTCCACCAACCTGTCAGCCCTGACCGACCGCGCCTCCAGCTGCGTCACCATGTTAGTGAAGAACTGAAGATTGCCGGCGTAGTTGACTGCGTGCGGCTCGCCAACAGCCGCCTCGCAAACGTTGCCCAAGGCTGTGTTGGCTCTCTCCCGGAGCATGGTGAGCATGGGGCCGTGCTCATGCTCCAGGATCCGCCGCTGACGTATCTCGTCCGCATTCTGGCGCGCGACGGCCTCAGCCTCCTCCACCCGCTGGCGAAGAAGGAGCACCTCAGCCTGGGAGGTGGTTAACTCACCTTGCGCCACCTCAAGGGCGGCCCAGAAAGCATCGGCCCGCCGCATCGCCTCCTCCAGCTTGGCCCTCAAGGCGGCAGTCCTGCCTTCAGCTTCGGCCCAGATCAACCCCAGCTTCTCTTCGAACTCGTGCTCAAGGTTCAAATGCGCCATTGCCACCCGACGTCCGACCTCCTCCAGGACACGGGCTTCCTGTGCAGCGACATCATCCTCCGCCTGCGTCACCAAGCGCTCCCTCGTCTCCAGGCGCTCGTACTCGCGGGTACGTTCGGCGGCTTCCAGCGTCAGCGCCTCCTCACGCTTCTGGAGCTTTGCCGAGTCTCCAGAGGCCACCTTCATCGACGCAAGGGCTGCCTCACGCAGCTCCACCTGCTCCTCCAATGAGTGGCACCAGGCCAGGAGCTCCTGAGCCTGCTCCTCCGCCGCCTTTCGCCGCCGGTCGGCTTCCCGGCCTCCTCAGCGGCCCAAGATCGGGCCTCCCGAGAGGCCACCAGCGACGCCTTGGCCTCTACGTCGTCAAGATCATGCTGACGGCGCGCAAGGGCGATGGCGTCCTCCAGCGCGCGCCTCTCCGCAGCCAGGCGCAGGCCCTTGGCCTCATGGCGCGCGTCTTCATCAGCCAGCTCCTCACCGAGCAGGCTCACCGCGTCAGCCGCCCTTCGAAGGAATCCTTGGCAGAGAGCGCGACGCTCCCGAGCGCGCTCGAGCACGTCCTCCACACCATCATCTGCCCCAAGCAAGCGTCGGGGGCCACGAATCAGCACTCCCCCTCCGGGCAGGGGGCTGGGGGCTGGCACCCTCCCGACGGCCGGGCACGCCGCGCCAGAAGCCCGGCCTGGAGCCAGTCCATCCCCAGGCGAAGAGCGCAGGGAGCGCCTCAGCCAATCGCAGTCCACGACCAAGCGAGAAGCCCACGGCAGGCTGGCTATGCCACGAGAAGGCCCGCGAAGGAGGATCACGAGGTGCGCAAGGCCACGATATGCCTCGGGACGATTCGCCTCTTCGAGCGCCCTCACCACAAAGGCTCCGCTGCTCGGAGCACTTGAGGACGGTGGAGGGGGCGAGGCCAAGGGGGACGGCTCCTCAGCCGTCTCCGCAAGCTCGGCTGGAAGGGGCCTGCGGAGCAACGGTCAGTAAAAGCAACAGAAGGATCGGGAGCTGGGAGAGGAGAAGGCTTACTCATCAGTGGCGAAGTACTTCCTACGCTTCAGCAGGCGACAAGGGTAATCGTCGCCCGGGGCCTCACTTCTCTTCCGGAGGGCTTCAAAGTCCACGTGGAAGCGGCCTAAGAGTTGGGCGCAGGGATCAACCAGCGACGAAGATGGAGCGTCAAAGCGACCTGCGTCAGGGGCGTCTGCATGATGTGCGCTGCCAATCGCCTCGCCAGGAGAAGCAGCCGGAGCCTCAGGGGCCTCGGTCACAGGCGCAGGGGGCAGCTGCTCGTCACCCTCAGCCTTAGCGGCACGGGCCCCAAGAGCTGCTCCCTCGTGAGCATCGCCCGGCGCTGTCACCCCGCCGGGAGCCCCCTCGGCCTCTGGCGCCTCATGCCTCCCTGCTCCGCCGCTTGAGGAAGAGTCGCCTTGGCCGACTGGAAGGGCAGTCACCATCACTGGGTTCTCGCGAGGCCCCTGGAGGCCGACGGGGCGCGGCCCCCACTCATCAAAGATAGGCATCTGCTTCACAAAATCGCCCCTGCTCTGGCAGAGGTACAGCAAGGCCCCTCCCTGCTGAATGCTGCCAGGGTTGGGGTCCCCAGTCAAGGTTAAGAGCGTTGTCCTTAGCACTTCAGGAGTCAGGTCCTCTTCCTGGAACCTCATACGATCATCGCGCCCGCTAAGAGCCCACATCCGGCGGGAGTGGCGTTGGAGAGGAGCAACGCGGCGTAGCAGGAACTCCTTCACCACCTTGGGCGCTGTCACACCAAGCGACCTCAAGAACGCGAAGCGGTGCCAGACAAAGACGAGCCGGGGGCTCTCAAGCGTCTCCTGGCCCCAGCCCAAATTGGGGACAGCAGGCAAAGTTGGCTCCGATAGCAGGGGGCTGGGCACCCCTGCGTCCACATACAGCCACCGCTCGTGGAACCCGGCCGCGGGCAGGGGGAGCTTGAAGTCAATCCCAGAGGCCGCTGTCTCAGACGCGGCAACGAAGCTCACGCACGCCCAGCATTGGGTAGGGTTGACAAGGCGCAGCAAGAAGAAGTGGCGCGGCAAGGGAACCGAAGGAAGGATGCCCACCATAGCCTCGCAAACAAAGGCGAAGACCGAAAGGAGGGTGATGGATTCAGGACCCAGGTGCATCATGTGGATCTGATAGTGGGAAAGCATGGCATTGAAGAAGTCAGAAAAGGGAGGAACCAGACCCGCCCACAGGGCGTCGGCAAAATACGGGACCTCGGTGACTATCCTGTCGATGGAGAAGTGGCACGCGGGCCAGGCCGTCGTCATCCCGCACTCGTTGAAGATAGTGGCCAGAGCCGAGCTGACCTTGCCCAAGCCCTCGGCGGGGGCCGCCAATGGCGGCGGGCAAGGCGGAGACACGGGTTTCTTCCCTCTTCCCTTCTTCGTCGGAGCCATGGCGATGGGGAAGGGGGGGGAAGGTTCGAGATTGGGTTGAAAACAGAAGCCGGAGTTCGAGCGGAGGAAGAACAGAGGGCGCTCCAGCAACAGAAAGGGGAACGGTTGTGTACGACTACGAGTCCGCCTAGCATAGCGCAAAATAAGGAGGGCGTGGGGGAACAATGCCGCCCACGTCCTATCAACCGCCACGTGGCGCCCAAGGCCGCAGGCTGTTAAGGCCCGCGGTGCTTCGCTCTTGCCCTTCCGCCTCCCTGCACGGCCAAGTCCGGGCGCGCCTTGGGCCCGGGGGCTACTGTCGGCGTTCTGGGAACGGGGGTCCCCAGACTTGCCTGCCTGCGGCCTGCGGCATGGCTCAAAGGGGGGCCCAGCGTCGCCCATCTTCACCAACACAAACCCAAGAACCTCTCGAGGGGCCAAGCCTTGCGGGGCGGACGACGCGGAGCTTCCTCAGGCACGGCCTCATCAGGCTGGCTCACGAGGAGGCGGAGAGATCAAGGCGGGGTACCTCACGAGGTGCCCGTGACGCAAGCCATGACGACCAAGGGCACCAGGCGGGTGCCAGCCCGCGCAGTGTCCTCCTTTCCTCTTTGGTGCAAAGGGGGGCAAGCGCAGCCGCGGAGTATCGAGGCATCAGGCAAAGGTTGCCATTTCGGTGCAACAAGACCAAGACCAGGAGGACTGCAAGACGGAGGTCATCATGGAGCCCAAGACGTCGTCACCACCAGAGCTTTGTGCAGGCGAAGACTACTTTTGTCAGGATAGCTGGTACTAGCTGTCCCCTTTCAAATTAGCCCGCCATTGTTGGCTCCCTTCCCGCTCGATATTTGGGAAGAGGACCAGGGCCTCTATAAATAGGACCAGCCACCCGCAAGGGAGGGGGATCAATCAATCAATCGAAGGATCAAGAGAGAGAGAGAGAAGGGTGACTGAACTCCTCCCAGTAGTTCATCTCCCCAGCCAAGAACAGACCCTCGCGAGGCTGTTCTTCCTTGTATTGTTCATCATCATCAGCCCAAGAGGCAATCCACCACACCACACACTGGAGTAGGGTATTACACCACAACGGTGGCCCGAACCAGTATAAACCTTGTGTCCCTCGTGTTATTCCTTCCATAGCTTAGACCTTAGCGAGGCGGAGGGGTGCAGGAATGTAGGAGGCGAAATCTCTGCGCGCACCCCAGTGTTCGAACCTCAAGGGTCTGCTGGAACCCGAAATCCGACACCGGCCGTAGTCAAATTTGTAGGGGAACGCAGAATTTCAAAAAAATTACCTATGATCACGCAAGATCTATCTAGGAGATGCATAGCAACGAGAGGGGAGAGTGTATTTACGTACCCTCATAGACCAAAAGTGGAAGCATTTAGTAATGCGGTTGATGTAGTCGAACGTCTTCACGATCCAACCGATCAAGTACCGAACGCACGACACCTCCGCGATCTGCACACGTTCAGCTCGGTGACGTCCCTCGCACTCTTGATCCAGCTGAGGCCGAAGGTGAGTTCCGTCAGCACGACAGCGTGTTGACGGTGATGATGAAGTTACCGACGCAGGGCTTCGCCTAAGCACTACGACAAAATGACCGAGGTGTAAAATTGTGGAGGGGGGCACCGCACACGGCTAAAGATCAACTTGTGTATCTATGGGGTCCCCCCCTTCCGCGTATATAAAGGGGGAGGGACGAGGAGGCCGGCCAAGGGTGGCGCGCCCAAGGGGGGGAGTCCTACTCCAAGTAGGATTTGCCCCCCCTTCCTACTTCCACAAGGAGAGGGGGAAGGAGAAGAGGGAGAGAAGGAAAGCGGGCCCCCAAGCCTAACCCAATTCGGATTGGGCTTGGGGGGCACGCGCCTCCACCTAGCCGCCCCTCCTCTCTTCCAACAGGGCCCATGAAGGCCCATTAATCCCTCGGTACTCCGGAAAATGCCCGAACCTATTTGAAACCTTTCCGGTGTCCAAACATAACCTTCCAATATATCAATCTTTATGTCTCGACCATTTCGAGACTCCTCGTCATGTCCGTGATCTCATCCGAGACTTCAAACAAACTTTGGTACATCAAATCACATAACTCATAATACAAATAGTCATCGAATGTTAAGCATGCGGACCCTATGGGTTCGAGAACTATGTAGACATGACCGAGACACATCTCCGGTCAATAACCAATAGCAGAACTTGGATGCTCATATTGGCTCCTACATATTCTATGAAGATCTTTATCGGTCAAACCGCATAACAACATATGTTGTTCCCTTTGTCATCGGTATGTTACTTGCCCGAGATTCGATCGTCGGTATCATCGTACCTAGTTCAATCTCGTCACCGGCAAGTCTCTTTACTCATTCCATAATGCATCATTCCATAAATAATTCATTAGTCACATTGTGTCGGTGGGAAACGACACCTATGGGATCACAAGAATCCCTACTACGGTTGCCGGGGCGCGGGGTCATGAGAAGAGCAGGATTAACAGTCAGCACAAAGATCGTTTACCTAGGTTCGGGCCGCGAGGATGCGTAAAACCCTAGTCCTACTTTAGTGGATGTATTGAGTGTTCTTGGGCTCTCGAACTAGCAACGGTGGTTGTGTTGTTCAAAAGAGCCGAATCCCCCTCCAATATGCCATAGGCCTCCTTTTATAGTCGAAAGGGGGTGCCAAAGTGGCAGACAGGAGGTGGAAAGGCCTACAGTATTGCGAGCTTATTGCATGTATTACAGGACAAGACGCATTTAATGCATCGCTTAGGTGTCCCTTAGCTTTATTGGGGACGGGAATGAGGCACGTCCCGTCTGTCGCCGCTCCTCCTCGCTTCGACATGCGCCCAGGCTAGCGATGCATGAAGAGCCATGTAGACAGGCAGGAGGCTGAGGTGGCACGGTGGTAGGGCCTTCATGAAGGTCCGCATGCCCCCACGCAGGTGCCTGCTAATTTGGCCTGGAAGTCGCATGTTGCCACGCAGGTGCCTGCCCAGCTGGTTGGGCTGGCAGCTGCATGCGAACGGTGGTGGTAGTCTTGGCTGGTATGGGTCTGGCAGTGGACCTGCTGATGCCCTCGGCAAGGGTCTTGCCATGGACCCGGCAAGGGTCTATTCCGTGGCGTTGACGTCATCCCCGGCAAGGGTCTTGCCGGGGCCCTTGCTGTCATCCCCGGCAAGGGTCTTGCCGGCCTTGCCGGGGGCCTTGTGAATTCCTCGGCTAGGATCCAGCCGAGGGTCGTCGTCTTCTGGTCCTCATATGATCCTGAGTGTTTCTTTGTCTTCACAAAGATCTGCATGCCACCATGGAGGTGCCTCCTGAGCCCTGGCCCAATGTGGTTGATGGTGTTGGAAATCGTGGGCTCAAGGGTGGTGCGCTCAGCTGGCGTTGGGCGAGCTGCCCCGGCAAGGGTCTTGTCGGGGCCGCTGAGGCTGCCCCAGCAAGAGTCTTGCCGGGGGAACCTGCTTCGTCCCTCTGCTCTTTGTGCTCTCGGCCTTGGCGTTGTCTTGTTTGCCTTGGTGCTTCGGCTTCTCTCCGGCTTCCCTCCTCTGCCCTGCTAAGTGTGGCCGCGGCGCGTAGCTCTGACCGCCCACGCACAAGTAAAGGGGTCAAAAGGAGAGCCCCTACTTTTGTACACCGACAGGAGCCCCCGGGCCTGGGCCATACAAAAGTGTGACGCGTTGTTGGGCTAGGCTCGGAACGATGCGCGGGCAGGTGGGGCGGATTTTACCGCAGTAACTTCTCGTCCGCCGCGCTTCCCCGCGACCCGCGTTGAACGAGCGACATGGAGGGTCGTTCATGACGTGGGGGTCATGTGTGGGGCGGTTTCCGCACGCATGCGTCACATCGTGGTTATTGGGAGAGGAGGCGGCTCGTGCCTTCCCCATAAAAGGAGGGAGGCGTAGAGGCACGACCCATTTACATGGATGGACTTGGGTCGTAGTCTTCAAGGCGCCCGCGCCCCACGACCACGGGGTGGGGAGCGGCTGCTTCACCCATCCCTTTAATGCTGCTCTCTTGCCATGTGTTCCTCATGCAGGTGGGAGGAGGTGGAGGCAGGAAACTGGGCTGTCACTGATTGGGGCAGCGGGCCGGTCCTGATTCCTTGCGACCCCAATGACCGGATTGGTCGAGTGGGGCGTCCGAGCCCCAGCTCCGCCCCTTTATAAGGAGGGGAGGGGGCTGGCATTCCACACTCTTCCATCCTCCATCTCCTTCCACTTCCGCTTCTTTCTTCCACCCGCCATGGCGAGAGGAGGTGCTGGCCCTTCGACGGTGGCGGCGAGGGTTGCTGCTTGTCAGCGCGTTCCTTCTCCCCAGGAGCTCGTGGTGGTAGAGCCGGCCACGAGAGGAAGGGGGAGGGGTGAGGCCGAGGTCATCGTGGCGCTCGGGGGAGAGGAGGACGGGGCGGCGCATCGGCCTCGCCTCCACCAACGATGCCTCCCTTGATGGATCACCGCGTCGGGGACCAGCCTCGCGAGTTCTTCATTAGGCTGCGTCGGCCATCATGTCGCCACCTCCGTCTCCCTACTGCATTCGCTCGGGAGATGGAGCTCGATCCACCCCAGACCCTCTGGTTGCACATGAAGGGTTGCGCGAGCGGCGGCACACGGGTCGACATCGACTTCCGCACTCCTCACGTCATGTACCTCCGCCGCGGATGGAAGACGTTCACTCGCATCCATAGCTTGATGGCAGGGCTTGTCCTCTACTTCAAGTTAACGGAGGGCAGCCTGCTCTCCATCAAGGCCTTTGAAGATTTCAGAACTCGCCTGAAGTGCTGCGTGGAGAGCTCCTCCGACGATGAAGATTCCTCTTCAAGTGGGAGCGATGAGGAGGGCAGCGACAGCGACGACGAGAGCGTCGAGCGGGGTAATGTCGACCTCGTCTCCGACTGACCGCGTCGCCCCACCCCACGCCGTGCGGCCTGCCGAGGGCCTTCCCCGTCAAGCTCTCCATCAAGGCGTTCCCCGTCGTCTCCTTGGGAGGCTGGCGTAGCAGGGCCGGAGGAGGCGAAGAAGGCGGGTGGCGGCCGTCAAGTCAGAGCCGGGTGCCACAATTAGATTACATGATCAAGATTATGCTAGGTAGCATTCCACATCAATTTTTTATCATTTACCTACTCGAGGACGAGTAGGAATTAAGCTTGGGGATGATGATACGTCTCCGTCGTATCTATAATTTTTTATTGTTCCATGCCAATATTCTACAACTTTTACATACTTTTGGCAACTTTTTATACTATTTTTGGGACTAACATATTGATCCAGTGCCCAGTGCCAGTTCCTGTTTGTTGTATGTTTTTTGTTTCATGGAAAATCCATATCAAACGGAGTCCAAACGGGATAAAAACTGACAGAGATTTCTTTTGGAATATATGTGAATTTTTGGAAGAAGAATTAACGCAAGACGATGCCCGAGGGGGCCACGAGGCAGGGGGCGCGCCCCAGGGGGTCAGGCACGCCCTGGGCCCTCGTGGACACCCCGTAAGGCAGTTGGTGACCTTCTTTCGCCACAAGAAAGCTAATATCCAGATAGAAATCGTGTTAAAATTCCAGACCAATCAGAGTTACGGATCTCTGGGAATATGAGAAACGGTGAAAGGGCGGAATCTGGGAACGCAAAAACAGAGAGAGACAGATCCAATCTCGGAGGGGCTCTCGCCCCTCCCGTGCCATGGAGGCCATGGACCAGAGGGGAAACCCTTCTCCCATCTAGGGAGAAGGTCAAGGAAGAAGAAGAAGAAGAAGAATAAGAAGGGGGGCTCTCTTCCCCTCTCTCCCGGTGGCGCTGGAACGCCACCGGGGCCATCACTTCGACAACGATCCACACCAACAACTTCACCGCCGTCATCACCAACTCTTCCCCCCTCTATGCAGTGGTGTAACCCCTCTTTTACCCGCTGTAATCTCTACTTAAACATGGTGCTCAACGCTATATATTATTTCCCAATGATGTATGGCTATCCTATGATGTTTGAGTAAATCTGTTTTGTCCTATGGGTTAATTGATGATCGTGATTGGTTTGAGTTGCATGTTTTATTATTGGTGCTGTCCTATGGTGATCTCCGTGTCGTGTAAGCATGAGGGATCCCCGCTGTAGGGTTTGCAATATGTTCATGATTTGCTTATGGTGGGTGGCGTGAGTGACAGAAGCACAGACCCAAGTAAGTAGGTTGTTTGCGTATGGGATAAAGAGGACTTCATGCCTTATAATGCTATGGTTGGGTTTTACCTTAATGATCTTTAGTAGTTGCGGATGCTTGCTAGAGTTCCAATCATAAGTGCATATGATCCAAGAAGAGAAAGTATGTTAGCTTATGCCTCTCCCTCAAATAAAATTGTAATAATGATTACCGGTCTAGTTATCGATTGCCTAGGGACAAATAACTTTCTCGTGACCAAAAAGATCTTTACTAAAACTAACTTAGTTATTTATTTATCTAAACAGCCCATAGTTTTTATTTACGCGCTCTTTATTATCTTGTAAACCTATCCAACAACACCTACAAAGTACTTCTAGTTTCATACTTATTCTAGGTAAATCGAACATTAAGTGTGCGTAGAGTTGTATCGGTGGTCGATAGAACTTGAGGGAATATTTGTTCTACCTTTAGCTCCTCGTTGGGTTCGGCACTCTTACTTATTGAAAGAGGCTACAATTGATCCCCTATACTTGTGGGTTATCACCTAGCACAGGGCCTGGATGCAGCAACTAGATGAACCTCACCCCAGGTTCGCGGCCAAGAGCGTGTGCACATGCTACGAGATGTACAGGCGGATAGTTGACATAAGGAAGTGCCTCGTTACCCAAATCGACGAGCCCGGATCGAGCCACAAGCAGAGTAAGCGTCACAAGAAGTAGATGATGATCAGATGATTGTTTATGCTAGTTAATCATGCATGTAATATATAGTTTACTTTGTTGGTGTGTGGAAATGTCATGTGTGTAGTAGCCACCTATGTAATTATGCATGTAATAGTTTACTTTGGTGTGTGCAAATGTCATGGTTGTAGTAGCCACCTATGTAAGTGGATGTTTAATTTGGTTATGCAACCATGTCCTTATAAATGTGTGTGTGTGCATGTAATATATATATATATATATATATATATATTGTTGTTCTGTATGCAATCCCATCGCACAACATACATGTCTTATTAGCAGCAACCATCTGTGTTATTATCGGTCTTCACACACATTTTTGATTACAGACCTGTTTGCCGTGTATCACACACATCTTGTTATATTGAACCATTTCTGTTCTCTTGTCTCAACACAAATAATTCATCCGAGTGAATCACATGCCGTATATTGCACACACCTTGATCTAGCCGACCATTTCTTTTGTGTTACCTAATCAGAAAAAGTTCATCCGAGTGATCCGTATGCTGTATATCGCACACACCTTCATCTTACTGCCCATTTCTTTTGTTCCCCCTCATTGCAAACAGTTAATTGAGCTGAACCGTATGCCCTGCATTGCACACGCAACTAAAATCTGAACCATGTTTGATGCATCCTCCATAGCAAACGTGTTGCACCTTTTTTGATAGTTTTTTTACACCACCGTTTGCGATTATGGCATCGCACATAGTTTCATCGAAGGGTCTCTGATTGTAGTGTCGCATTAGCAGCATCCTGCAGTAGTGCAACCACCATATTCTATTCCACCTATACTGCTATATCCATGGCTCATGCTCATGTATTGCATGAAAGTTGAAAAAGTTTGAGAACGTCAAAAGTAAGAAACAATTGCTTGGCTTGTCATCGGGGTTGTGCATGATTTAATACTTTGTGTGATGAAGATGGAGTATAGCCAGACTATATGATTTTTTAGGGATAACTTCCTTTGGCCATGTTATTTTGGGAAGACATGATTGCTTTGTTAGTATGCTTGAAGTATTATTGTTTTTATGTCAATATTAAAATTTTGTTTTGAATCTTATGGATCTGAATATTCATGCCACGATAAAGAAAATTACATGGATAAATATGTTAGGTAGCATTCCACATCAAAAATTCTGTTTTTATCATTTACCTACTCGAGGACGAGCAGGAATTAAGCTTGGGGATGCTTGATACGTCTCCAACATATCTATAATTTTTGATTGTTCCATGCTATTATATCATCTGTTTTGGATGTTTTACATGCATTAATTGTTGGGAAACCTTGCATGGAAAAACAAAAAAAATATACGCTCACGCAAAGATATATCCATGGAGATGCATAGCAACAAGGAGGAGAGTGTGTCTATGTACCCTCATAGACCGAAAGTGGAAGCGTTTGATGAAGCGGTTGATGTAGTCGAACTTCTTCTAGTTCTGACCGATCAAGCATCGAACGTACGTCACCTCCGAGTTTTGCACATGTTCATCTCGGTGACGTCCCTCGCATTCTTGATCTAGCAAGGTGTCGAGGTAGTAGATGAGTTCTGTCAGCACGATGGCGTGGTGACAGTGATGGTGAAGTGATTCTTGCAGGGCTTCTCCAAAGCACCGCAAAACTATGACCGGGAGTGTAAACTGTGGAGGGGGCGCCGTTATTGGATCACGGGTTCCGGCAGACCCTTGAGGTTCTAACTCTGGGGTGCGCGCGAAGTTCTTTCCCTCCTATCGATCTACGCCCTAGCTTGCCAAGGTCTCGCGGACGAACTCGACGCACTCGCAACACAAAGACACAAGGTTTATACTAGTTCGGGCCAACGTTGTGATGTAATACCCTACTCCAGTGTGGTGGTGGTGGATTGCCTCTTGGGCTGATGATGAACAGTACAAGGGGAAGAACAGCCTCCTGAGGTTGAGGTGTTCTTGTGCTTGGTGTGCTAAGGGTCAGGGTGAGATGCCTCTGAATCCATCTTTCCTCTCCGGTCGTGGATAGTTCTACTTATATAGGCCCTGGTCCTCTCCCCAAATGTTGAGCGGGAAGGGAGCCAACCATGGCAGCCAATTTGAAAGGGGACATCTACTACAAGCTATCCTGAGAAAAGGTGGTCTTCGCCTGCCAAAGGTTCTGGTGGTGACACCGTCCTAGGCTCCATGGTGACCTCCATCCTGTCATCCTTCTGGTCTTGGTCTCGTTGCACTGATATGGAAACCTTTGCCTGATGCCTCGGTACTCCGCGCCTGCACTCCCCCCTTGGCACCAAAGAGGAAAAAAGGATGCTGCGCGCGCTGGTGCCTGCCTGGCGCCCGCCTGGTGTCGATCGTCATGGCTCATGTAATGTGAGCCTCGCGAGGTTCGCCCCGCCTTGATATCTTCGCTCCTCATGAGGCAGCCTGGTGAGGCCGCTCCTGAGGAGGTCTTGCGTCATCCCCCTTGCGAGGCTTGGCCCCTCGCGAGGGTCTTGAATGCCTTGTTGATGATGGTGGGTCGTACAGACCTGCCAGCACAGCCACGCCATGGGCCGCAGGCAGGCAAGTCTGGGGACCCCATTCCCAGAACGCCGACAGTAGCCCCCGGGCCCAAGACGCGCTCGGGCTTGGCTTCAAGGCGAAGCCAAAGGATCCAGTGCGGAGCACCGTGGGCCCCAAAAGCCTACAGCCTCGGTTAACGCGTGGCAGTTGATTGGTCGTGGGCGTCGCCGCTTCCCCATGCCGCCTTGGCAATTGCCCGACTTGACAAGTCCCTGCGACATGCAAGGAAAATCATCATCACCTGTGATCGTGGGAGACGCCGGTTGGTCTTCTTCTACTATAAATGAGGATGGGAGGCGGAGCCCCCGTCGCCCATCTCTTCTTGGTTCATTTGCTTCCTCCTCCTTGCTCCTCCGCTTGCAACAATGGCGCTCATCCGAAGGTTCTCTACCGAAGAGAAAGGAAAGGCCCCCGCGATGATCCAGAGCTGCTTCCACCGAAGAAGAGGTCGGTTCACCGTCGCGACGAAGCGGCGATGCAGGTGGTGACGAGGCCCTGGTGCGAGCAGCCTCCTCCAAGGTATCCGCTACCCTTGCACGTCAGAGCCGAGGGCTCAGGAAGGCGGAGCAACGAGCGGCACTTCCCGCGCCGCGGCCGTGGTCGCTGCGCCGCGGGGACACACGCCGTCGCCCCAGGGGTCCATGCCGCAGACTCATCGCGTGAGTTCGTGTTGTGGGCGGCGATGCCACCAAGCACCTGGATACACCTCCCACTGTTCTTCGCCGCCGAGGTGCCGCCGAGGGGCATTTGCGAACTTTGGTTGTAGCATCCTGACTACAACGACGCAGCAACCGGAGCGGAGGTTGGGACCGTCGCCTCCGGGAAGATCTTCATGACCCGAGGCTGGGGTGAGATTGCCCAGGTCTGCCGTGCGGAGGGCGCCCTCGCGATCCACTTTGAGTACGACGGCGCCTCCGTGCTGTTCTTCAAGGTCTTCGACGAGGAAGGCCGCCGCCTGGAGTGCTGCCCTGAAGGAGGTCACCAGGACGACGTCGTGGTGGGCGCGGGGCCCTCCACTGATCCTGCCTACAGCTCCTCCAACGACAGCGGCGACTCGTGGAGGTCCAGCGACTCTCCTGAGCCCTTGACGCCTCCAGAGACAAGCGACGACAACTACGTGCCGCCAAGCTCCCGCCGAGCCCGGAGCAGGGCCGCGACGCCCAGCCGCCGCCGACGCTGATCTAGATGGGGTCAGCGTCGGCCTCCTGTGGCCCACTGTTGATGATGGCGTCCGCCACGGGAGGGTGTAGATAGGATTCCTCTTAGTTCTCGTTCTGGTTTCCTGCGAAGAATCATGAAGTACCCCGTGGGGGCGTGTAAAGGGTCTGTAATGTCTTTTGCGTATATATGGTCCTTGTTATGGAATTGCATGGGCGCATATCCTGCCGAGGCTCGACCTCCCCTTTCCAATCCTGCAGTGGCTTAATGCTCTATGCTGACAGGTCCCGGTCCCCAAGTAGGCTACAACCATCACTGGTATGCCAGGTCGCGATGCCGTGGTCAAGGCCAGGAGGTGAGCGGCCCGAGGTCCAGTAAGAGCCCCTGAGGCGCGATGCTCAGGAGGTCCCCTTTAGCGCTCAAGCGGTTGCCTTAGAATGGGAAAGGAAGAGAGTATCGCCACAGCAGGGCAGCGGAAAGAGTAAGGCCTGCTCTGGCTCGGTCTCCCCTTTCTATCCTCGTGACGTCTTGGTGCTCTACGCTGATAGGTCCCGGTCCCCAGGCAGGCTGCAGCCGTCGCTGGTATGCCAGGTCGCGATGCCGTGGTCAAGGCCAGGAGGTGAACGGCCCGAAGTCCGATAAGAGCTCCCGAGATGCGATGCTCAAGAGGTCCCCCTTAGCGCTCAAGCAATCGTGGAGAGGCGAGAAAGGGAGGCGACATTGCCGCAGCGAAGCCGCTGCGAAGGCCTCGTGTCGTGGCGATAGGTGGGTTTCGTGTGTGAACTTATCTGGTCTGTCTGGAGTCTACTCCTCGTGGCACGCCCGGACTCGTGCGTTGGTCGATGTAGCGTAGCCATGCCAGGCCCGTGCGGGTTTCCCCCTCCCCTCCATGCTCTTCTTGGTGCTCTGCGTCCTCAGGTCCCGGCCCTTGAGCGAGCTCAGCCGCCGCTAGTATGCCAGGTCACGATGCCGTGGTCAAGGCCAGGGGGTGAGGGCTGGAGAGCTAGTAAGAGCTCCTGAGATGCGATGCTCAGGAGCCCCCCTTTTAACACACAAGCGAATCACATGAGAGAAGAAGGAGAGCCCATGGTACCGCCCGCCATGATCCTCAGGGAGCCCCTGCAAGTTAACGCGAAGAAGGGCGCCGGACCGCTGGTTTGCTTCTGGAGAGGGCGAGGGGACTCCCTGCTGCGGAGAGCCCTCGGGGCGTGTACAGCCCCTCCCCGACACGTGGCTGGCATGACAGGGTTTAGCGAGGTGTGCCTGGGCACTCGTGAGCCAGCGCGGGGCTCACAAGGCCCTACCTCAAGGCGGGTTGCGCCTGGTCTCGGCCCTTGTTCATTGTCTTGGTCCTGCGAGATGGTCAGACAACACAAAAGGGGCCCTGAATAAGGGTGCCGGCGCGCGGCTCCCGCACGGGGCAACAATCAAGCAAGTGATAGCCATAGGCAGGTTAAGCATGGAAGGAAAATCAGCTTGGGTAAATGTAGAAAGATTGATGCCACCGGGTCAGGCCCGAGCGGCTTGGGGATGATGCAGCCCGAGGGGCGCCCCCAACAGGGTAAACTAAAGGCATAAGGAAAAGAGATACATGCCACAGGGACGGACCCACGCGGCCTGGGAATAATGCAGCCCGAGGGGCGCTCCCAGCTAAATGAACATGGAAAATGTCACCTGGTTCTGTCGACGAAGGAGAGTTGGTGCAGCTGAAGGCACTCGGCGAAGGAATGGCTCCTCACGAGCCACCAGGGCCCTGAGCCTCGAGAGGCTCTGGGGGCTCATGTGGTTCCCTGAGGACTGTCTCCATTTTTGCCAGGACGGCGTGGTGTCTGGCCTCCTGAGCCGCCAGGACACGCTGCAGGTTGCGCTGATAGGCTGACGACACGCTCGGCAAGCCGAAGGGCATGCGAACGTAGCTGTGTGGTGACCCTCGCAACGGCCCACGCGCGAAGGCCAGAAAAGCTCCTGAGATGCGGCCCTATTGAGCCCTGGTAAGTCGACGCAGACACGCAGCCCGACATCCTCGCCTGGATGGGGAGCTGCGCCTCGTGAGCAGCGGTCGCCGCACATGGCCCTTGTGTCTTGCGGTTCCTGAGTGATCTTGGTGATGAACTCCTGAGCGGTGGGCTCTCCTTGCCCTGTGTTCTCCTGAGGGAAACGTGTCGCGAAGCACGCCTCCAACTGGTGCCCGAGCGCCTCCCTCGCGATGTTGGCAAGGTCTGAGGCCCTCTAGAAGAGAGCCCCTGAGCCCTTCCCGAGGAGGGCGCTGGGCGCGCCTTCCTATGCGATGGAGGGAGGCGCCCCTGGAGCGGGCGCTGATCCTGACGAGGTTCTAGCCGCGACGGCACCCTGCTGACGAGGGTCTTGGTAACTTGCACGTTGCTGATGACTGGTGAACAAAGTATCGGGAGGGCGCCAACGGTGGCTGCGCATTTGAGCTGATCTACCGAGCTGAAGGTGATGGCGCACTGGGACCACCTGAGCGGGCGCGTGGCCTCGAGCTTGGGGAGGACTGCATTTACCTCCCGAGTGAACTGTTTGAAGCTACACTGCGAGGCTGGGGCCTGTGCGCCACCCAAGATGTAGGCGATTGTGCGTGGCTCCTAGAAGCCCCCATCCCCCTCGTCTTGATGGTGGTCATCATTCCTTCTTGGTGGTGGCGGCAGCGGGGGAAGACCGGCATTGCCCTGAGGGTGATCCTCACGAGGCTGGTCCCTCTAGGCGCCCTCGCGAGGATGATGCTGCCAGCGGTCCTCACGAGGCCTGTCACGCCATTCCTGGCGCGGGCCATGGTCGTCCCAGCGTCCTCCTCCTCGGCCGTAGCCCCGGTCGCTGCGCTCAGGGCGTCGACCGAAGCGTCCTTCGTGAATGGCTCTGACTTCTTGACAGTCACTGGTGTTGTGGGTGTTCAGGTTGTGGAAGGCACAGAATGGTCGACTGTTCTTGGACGACTCGGGATGATCTCTGCCTCGCTTGGTGTCCGGCTCCGCTGCGAGCACGGCTACTTCTTTGTGCTTCACGTCCTTGGCTTTGGCCTTCTTCTCCTTTGCGCCCGCAGCTGGCAGCTCGAGGAGGGAAAGACGCCCCTCCTCAGCCCTTGCGCACTTGGTCGACAGGTTGAACAACTCCTGAGATGTGCTCAGGTCCTCGTGAATAGCGAGCTCCTCTTTCATCTTGATGTCGCGGACACCGTCAGAGAACATGGAGATGATGGCCTCGTCCGTAACCTTGGGGATCTTGAGGCGAGTGTTGTTGAACCGCTGGATGTATTTCTGGAGGGTCTCTCCCAGTTGTTGCTTGATGCGGCGCAGGTCACCCGCGGCCGGCGGGCAGTCGCGAGTGCCCTGGAAGTTGGCGACGAAACGGTCGCGCATCTCATCCCAGGAGGAGATTAAGCCGTGCGGCAGGTTCAGGAGCCAGGAGCGGGCACCATCCTTGAGAGCCATAGGAAACCAGTTCGCCATGACTTTCTCGTCGCCGTTGGCCGCTTCGATGCTTAGCTCGTAGAGCTGCAGGAACTCCGCGGGGTCGGGGGTGCCATTGTAGCGAGGAGGCAGATCCGGCTTGAACTTGCCCAGCCAGGCGACACTACGCAGCTCGGGGGTGAAGGCGCGGCAGTCGGTCGTGGTCGGCGGGGCCCATCTTGGAGGTGTAGCTTGGACTTGATGAGGCCTGCGCGCCACCGCCGCGGGTGGCGCGCGGGCTTGGCGAGGTGGCGCAGGGAGCGCAGGTGCAGCTTCTCGCGGCCGAGGGATCTCTTGGCAGCTTCTCTCTTCGTGCGCGGGCACCGGGCGTGGCGGATCGCGCCGTGGGGCCGTGCGGCTTGGCGCCAAGGCACCGTCTTGGGGCAGAGGTGGTGGAGGCGCTCCATGAGCCACGTCGCCTGTGGCTGGAGGAGGGCGAGGCAGAGAGGGGGATGGCGCTCGGGAGCCCCCTGCGGCGCGGACGAGCTCGGCGATGCAGTCGAGCCAGTCCTTGTAGAAGTCGTCGATCGGGTGGTAGCGCAGGAGCTCGTTCGCCATGAGGAGCGCGGCCTGTGCGTCCATGGGAGCGCGACATGCATGGGACGAGGAACCATCCGGGGTCAGCGATGGGGTGGCGGTGCGACCGTCCTGCCGCATCGATGGGTGCAGCGAGGATGCTTGCTGCTCGTTCCCCGCCGGGCTGGTGGCGGCGTTGGCGGCAAGCGACGGGGAACAATGAGGTGGCTCCCCGATGGGAGCCGTCTGAGCAACGCGGGCAGTGAGGGCAGCCCGGCGTTCAGCTTGAGCGCGGCGAGCATCTGCCATGGAGACGATGGAGCAATGGAGCGCCGATCGATGGAAGGGAAGCTACGGCGCACCCCTACCCGGCGCGCCAAATGTCGGATCACGGGTTCCGCCAGACCCTTGAGGTTCGAACTCTGGGGTGTGCGCGAAGTTCTTTCCCTCCTACCGATCTATGCCCTAGCTTGCCAAGGTCTCGCGGATGAACTCGACGCACTCGCAACACAAAGACACAAGGTTTATACTGGTTTGGGCCACCGTTGTGGTGTAATACCCTACTCCAGTGTGGTGGTGGTGGATTGCCTCTTGGGCTGATGATGAACAGTACAAGGGGAAGAACAGCCTCCTGAGGTTGAGGTGTTCTTGTGCTTGGTGTGCTAAGGGTCAGGGTTAGATGCCTTTGAATCTGTCTTTCCTCTCCGGTCATGGCTAGTTCTACTTATATAGGCCCTGGTCCTCTCCCCAAATATTGAGCGGGAAGGGAGCTAACAATGGTGGCCAATTTGAAAGGGGACAGGTAGTACAAGCTATCCTAACAAAAGGTGGTCTTCGCCTGCCAAAGGTTCTGGTGGTGACGCCGTCCTGGGCTCCATGGTGACCTCCGTCCTGCCGTCCGTATGGTCTTGGTCTCGTTGCACCGATATGGAAACATTTGCCTGATGCCTTGGTACTCCGCGCCTGTGCTCCCCCCTTGGCACCAAAGAGGAAACAAGGACGTTGTGCGCTGGCGCCCACCTGGTGTCAATCGTCATGGCTCACGTCATGTGAGCCTCGCGAGGTTCCCCCGCCTTGATATCTCCGCTCCTCGCGAGGCAGCCTAGTGAGGCCACTCCTGAGGAGGTCTTGTGTCGTTTGCCTCGCGAGGCTTGGCCCCTCGCGAGGTTCTTGAATGCCTTGTTGATGATGATGGGCCGTACAGACCTGCAAGCACAACCACGCCATGGGCCGCAGGCAGGCAAGTCTGGGGACCCCCGTTCCCAGAACGCCGACAGCTGCACATGGCTAACAATTGATGTTTGTGTGTTCTAGGTGCCCCCCTCCCCACATATATATAGGTGGAAGGGGAGGAGAGGCAGCCAAGGGGCGCCCCAAGTAGGCCGAATCCTACTTGGGATCTTCCCCAATTCGGCCTCCCCCTTCCATAATTACCGGAGGGGGAAAAGGGAAGAGAAAGGAGAGAAGGAAAGAGGGAGGCGAACGCCCTCTTTCCCTTCTCCCACTCGTCCTCCTTCCATGGGGGGGGGGGGGAGCCACCCCTTGTGGGCTGGTGTGCTCCCCTCTTATGGCCCATATAGCCCATATCTTTCCCCTGGGGGTTCCGGTAACCCCTCCAATAAATACCCAATACACTCCAGAACACTTCCGATGTTCGAATAGTATCATCCTATATATCAATATTTACCTCTCGACCATTTCGAGACTCCTCTTTATGTCCATGATCTCATCTGGGACTCCGAACAACATTCGATCACCAAATCACATAACTCATATAATACTAAATCGTCATCGAACATTAAGCGTGCGGACCCTACGGGTTCGAGAACTATGGAGACATGATCGAGACACCTCTCGGGTCAATAACCAATAGCGAAACCTGGATGCTTATATTGGCTCCTACATATTCTACGAAGATCTTTATCGGTCAAACCATTTATGACAACATACATTATTCCCTTTGTCCATGGGTATGTTACTTCCCTGAGATTCGATCGTCGGTATCTTGATACCTAGTTCAATCTCTTTACCGACAAGTCTCTTTACTTGTTCCATAATACATCATCCTGTAACTAACTCATTAGTCACTTTGCTTGCAAGGCTTATTATGATGTGCATTACTGAGAGGGCCCAGAGATACCTCTCCGATACTCGGAGTGACAAATCCTCATCTCGATCTATGCCAACCCAACAAAGACCTTCGGAGATACCTGTAGAGCATCTTTATAATCACCCAGTTATGTTGTGATGTTTGATAGCACAAAAGGTATTCCTCCAGTATCCGGGAGTTGCATAATCTCATAGCCGAAGGAATATGTATTTGACATGAAGAAAGCAATAGCAATAAAACTGAACAATCAATATGCTAAGCTAACGGATGGGTCTTGTCCATCACATCATTCTCCTAATGATGTGATCCCGTTATAAAATGACAACTCATGACCATGATTAGGAAACCTTAACCATCTTTGATCAACGAGTTAGTCAAGTAGAGGCTCACTAGGGACATAATATTTGTCTATGTATTCACACATGTATTCGGGTTTCCGATCAATACAATTCTAGCATGAATAATAAATATTTATCATGAATAAGGAAATATATAAAATAACAAATTTATTATTGCCTCTAGGGCATATTTTCTTCATTAATATGCTATTTTATATTATTTTTGGGACTAACTTATTAACCCAGAGACTAGTGCCAGTTTCTGTTTCTATTTTTTTCCTTGTTTTTGAGTTTCGTAGAAAAGGAATATCAAACGGACTCCAAACGGAATAAAACTTTGCAATGATTTTTCTTGGACCACAAGACACCCGTAGGACTTAGGCTCCAAGTTAGAATACCCACGAGGCGGCGGCAAGGGTGGAGCGTGCACCCTAGGGGGGGCCTACCTTGTGGCCCCCTCGGGAGTCCCCTGACCTGCCTCTTTGTCCTATAAATTCACATATATCCCAAAACCCTCAGGGGGAGCCACAAAAACACTTTTCCACCACCGCAACCTTCTGTACCCGTGAGATCCCATCTTGGGGCTTCGATCATGGAGGGCTTCTACATCAACCACATTGCCCTTCCGATGAAGCATGGGTAGTTTACCTCAGACCTACGGGTCCATAGCTAGTAGCTAGATGGCTTCTTCTCTCTCTTTGATTCTCTATACCATGTTCTCCTCGATGTTCTTGGAGATCTATCCGATGTAATCTTCTTTTGCGGTGTGTTTGTCGAGATCCGATGTATTATGGATTTATGATCAGATTATCTATGAATATTATTTGAATCTTCTCTGAATTCTTATATGCATGATTTGATATCTTTGTATTTCTCTTCGAATTACCAGTTTGGTTTGGCCCACTAGATTTGTTGGGGATATTACTACTGGAGGTAAACCGGCCTTATGTAGCCGGGTTGACTCCTTGAAGATTAGAAGCCCATAAAGATGCAAGGATGATGGCGCTTCATGGAGGCCCAAGGCCCAAAGGCGGGTTAAAGCCTGTAAATGTAAACCGGCTTAGTCATGTAACTTGTATTGTAAGATAGGAAGGATAGAGACCGGACTGGATACGTTTATGATCCGGCTTCGGGACTCTGTAAACCGGCAGGCGTCAACCTATGTATATAAGGGGACGACCTGGCAGCGGTTTAGAGACAGACAACAACTCGAGAGCCAGACAAAGCGGTTTCGCTCCCTGGCCTTCGAAACCCTAGCAATACCAATCATAACTAGACGTAGGCTTTTACCTTCCTCGAAGGGGCCGAACTAGTATAAAATTCCCCGTGTCCCCTTGTCCAGTTTAACCCCTTTAAGCTAACCCGTAGCGATGGCTCCTCGACTAAGTCCTTTCACAAGGACATCTACCGTGACAAACCCACGACAGTTGGCGCCCACCGTGGGGCCATCGCACGATGGTTTTGAGTTCTTGAAGGGCAGCTTCGATGGACTTAAGGGATACGCTGTGGGCCGGATGACGAAGAGTCGTCGCGGCAAGCTCTACATCGACAACACAGGATGGGGTCCCGAGGCTGATTCAATCGAATACGGGTACCGGGTCCCCTTTGGTGGGATTCACGTCTTCATCGACAAGATCGGCGGACCGGCCCCTGAGCCGGACATCTGCACCGACTTCATCAAGACGGCTCGGCGTGCAGATTCTTTACCGGTTTAGCCCGAAGCAAGGCATGTTTTCGTGGGTGTCGTCCATGGGTACGAGGACGGGCCGGCATCCGATGGAGAGACCGTGGTCTGCTCTGATGACGAGTCTTCTGGAGAGACCGAATCACTTTACCAGTTGCAGGACAGCCGGATTGATGGAGGATCCGAGGGCAACAGTATTCCAGATTCCCCTGATTTGCCAAACCGGGCAGCCATCTTCATGGCTGGCACACAATCGGCGCCTCATTCATCTACCGCCGTAGCAATGCTCTCCGATTCAACAACGGCCACACCGGCAGGGGCAGGAAGCTCAGCGCCGCCTCTAGCCCAAGTCTTGTCTGATTTGTTTGACGCTTTGGCAACGTTGATGGCCGCAGAGGTGGATGCAACAGCCAGGTATCAACACAATGCGGAGATTGCAAAGGTGAAAGATCAGATAGCCCAGGCTAAAGCGGACCTGATGACAGAGAATGCTAGGATGGCTATAGAGCGGGCTGAATTGGAAGCACATGCCTACCAGATTAGGCTGGATCAGAATGCTTCAGAGGAAGTCATGAGAAGAAGGTATCGATCACGTCTCCCATCGGTTTATGAGCCGCAGAATCTCTTCAACACACCAGGAGAAGGAGCTGGTAGCCAACCCATACTAAACCGGGCGGAGGCGCCAGGAACAGGAGCGCCGGTTCAACCGCGCACGACGAACCCGCCTCGCCAGAAAAACGTTGTGCCACGGTATGTACCAATGCCGCCCGGACATTATTCCAACCCGTTGGACAACATTGTGGCCGCCGCTTCATGCCTGGCGGCCCTCCCAACCGACGGCGAGTCACCAGTTGCAGTGGAAGCACGTCGGGCCAGGGATCTCCTTCAAACAGCACTAAATCAACAGAAGGCGTATTCACACAGTCGTGAGAGGATTCATTCCACTCCCCATCCAAGACGGAGCTATAGCAGACACGTGGAGGACGAACCGGCCGTGTACAGTAGTGCACGTCGCCGAAATTCACCACGAGGAAACAACCCGGCTGGGGGAGGCGCTAATGCACAGGATGGTGTGGACCATGGCCGCGCACGTCGGGAGGCCGAGTTGGCAGCTCGACACGAAGCATGACAATATACTCCGGTTCACCCCACGGCCTCCATGGAGCCAGGTGTGGTGTTCAGTTCCTTAGGGGTGCCGTGTCTAACCCCCGCTTTACGTAATGTGAGACTGCCCAAGGATTTCAAGGGACCTCGTAAGGTACCAAATTACACCGCCGATTTGCAACCAGAGGCGTGGGTGGAGAGCTATGAGATGGCAATGGAGATGTTAGATGTGGATGAGGCAGTGTGTGCTAAATATTTCACCATGATGTTGGAAGGAACAGCTCGCACTTGGTTGAAGAGCTTGTCGACCAACTCTGTTGGATCATGGGCTGAATTGAAGCACCGGTTTATCCAGAACTTCAAGGATACGTGTAAGCAGCTGATGTCAATCGTGGATCTGGCCGCTTGTGTCCAAGAGGAAGGGGAGTCCATGACCCATTGGGTCAAACGGGTCTCAGCAATTTTGCATTCATCAGATCGTATCAATGTAGACACCGTAGTGTTAACATTAGAGGGCAATTGTCGTTTCTTACCGCTAAAACAGAAATTGGGAAGGCTCAAACGTCACTACAATGATATGTCAACACTCATGGCCGCTTTGGTTAAATACGCCGATTCAGATAATACCAAGGATCCGAATTCAAAGGAGGACAAACCGGGGAAAGGTAAGAAGAACGGCAATGCCAAGGGTCAACAGCATAATCCGGCAGGCCATGGAAACGGTGGTAAGCGCAAGGCCGACAGTAGCTTGGACTTTGTTGCAAATACCAATGCACAGGAGAATGGCCAGCGCCGTAAGGGCAAGCAGCCCCAGAGGGGTGGAGGTTCAGGCCCCAATTTGGAGTGCTTGTTAAATCAGCCCTGTCTAAAGCATGGATCGAAGGAGAAGCCAGCATCACATCTTTGGAAGGACTGTTATATCATGCGGGATTTCAAGAATTCCAATATGTTCCAATATGACAACGGCCCGCCCGGCGGTTCAGGAGGAGGTTTCCACGGGCCGGGTTACGGAGGTGGTGGTTCCGGTTCAGGGTTTCAAGGCAACCAAACCGGACACGTCAATCAAGGGCACCAAGGCAACCAGGGAGGTTACAACCATCAGGGGAATCAACAGCAGCAGCAGCAGTCGGGTTATCAGAGCAATCCCAAATAGCTGAACAGCGGGCAATATCATGTCTTCACTACTAGTTTGTGTAAATGTGATCAGAAGCTTCACAAAAGGGCAGTAAACTCTGTTGAGACGGCAGTACCTCAGTATTTACGCTGGTCTGAGCAACCTATTTTGTGGAGTAGAGATGATCACCCACCCCGGGTTGATAATCCAGGTCACTTGGCCCTGGTGGTAGCCCCTCAAGTTGGGGGATACAAGTTCACTAAAGTGCTCATGGACGGGGGAAGTAGTATCAATATTTTGTATTATGATACATTCCACCGTATGGGGTTGATAGATAAGGATCTTAAACCGTCAAATACGGTCTTTCATGGTGTGTTGCCTGGTAAGTCTGCATATCCTGTTGGCAAGATAGCTTTGGAGGTAGCTTTTGGAGATGACTATGATTCAAGGTCAGAAACATTGACATTTGAGGTGGTAAAGATCAAAAGTTCGTACCACGCCTTGTTTGGGCGGCCGACTTATGCTAAGTTTATGGCAAGGCCATGTTATGTTTATCTACAGCTTAAAATGCCAGGTCATAAAGGGACTATCACAGTACATGGAAGTAGAAAGATTGCTTTGGAGTGTGAGGAAGGTGATGCGGCTTATGCCGAGTCGGTTTGTGCCACAGAAGAGTTGAAATTCTATAAGGAGCAAGTTGATCCGGCAGACATGACCTCTTTGAAAAAGCCAACTACAGAACATGATCTAGCGTTGAAGTTCAAATCGGCTACAGACACTAAGATGGTTGACTTTGTTCCTGGCGATTCATCCAAACAGTTCAACATCAGCGCTCACCTGGATCCCAAATAGGAAAGCGCGCTCATCGAGTTCATCCATGAGAATCGGGACATCTTTGCATGGAAACCTTCTGACATGCCAGGTGTACCGAGGGAACTCGCTGAGCACACACTCAACATTGATCCTAAGTTTAAACCGGTCCGACAGTTCCTCCGCCGCTTCAATGAAGAGAGACGTAAGGCTATAGGTGAATAGGTAGCCCGTCTGTTGGCCGCAGGGTTTATTGTCGAAGTTTTTCATCCAGAGTGGTTAGCTAATCCGGTGCTGGTTCTTAAGAAAAATGGCACTTGGCGCATGTGTGTGGACTACACAGATTTAAACAAGGCTTGCCTTGCAGACCCCTTTGCTCTCCCTCGCATTGATCAGATAATTGATGCTACGGCGGGTTGTGACTGTTTGTGTTTTCTGGATGCTTACTCTGGTTATCATCAGATCAAAATGGCGGTTAAGGACCAGGAGAAGACAGCTTTCATAACTCCCTTTGGAGCCTTCTGCTATGTTTCCATGCCTTTTGGACTCAAGAGTGCCCATGCAACTTACCAGCGATGTGTTCAGACTTGCCTTCATAAGAAAATTGGGCGCAATGTTCATGCATATGTGGATGATATTGTGGTAAAGTCCAGAAAGGAGGAGACATTGATAGATGATTTACGAGAAACCTTTGACAATCTCCGGGTTTACAAGATGATGCTCAATCCGGAGAAGTGTGTCTTCGGTGTCCCGGCAGGCAAGCTCTTGGGCTTTCTGGTATCAAACAGAGGCATTGAGGCTAATCCGGAAAAGATTGCAGCAATTACATCCTTGGCTAAACCGGCGTGTATTAACGATGTTCAATGTATGGCCGGCCGGATTACAGCCTTTAGCCGATTTATCAGTCGCCTTGGACAGAAGGCCATCCCTTTATATCAGATGCTCAAGAAAATAGATAACTTTGTCTGGAGCGAGGCAGCTGATAAAGCGTTCGAGGATCTGAAGAGGCAGCTAGCTGAACCGCCCGTGCTTGCAGCGCCGGTTGATAAAGAGCCATTATTACTATATGTGGCCGCTAATGCTCGAGCTATTAGTGTAGCTATTGTGGTCGAGCGCAAGGAGCCTGGCAAAGAGTATCCGGTTCAGCGGCCGGTTTATTATATCAGTGAGGTGCTCATTGAGTCAAACAGAGGTATACACATTGGCAGAAGTTGGTGTACGGAGTGTTTATGGCAAGCCGGAAGCTTAAACACTATTTTCAGGGCCATCCCATCATAGTGGTCAGTTCAGCTCCTCTGGGAGATATCATTCAAAACAGAGAAGCAACTGGCCGGATTGCCAAGTGGGCTATTGATCTTGGACCTCATGGGCTCAAATATATACCCCGCACAGCAATCAAATCCCAGGCACTCGTGGACTTCATCAATGATTGGACGGAGTTATTGGCACCTGAAGAGAAGCCAGATAATACATATTGGACTATTCATTTTGATGGGTCCAGACAATTGGAGGGCTCGGGGGCTGGAGTCATATTAACTTCCCCACGAGGTGAGAAGTTTTGTTATGTCCTCCGTTTATTGTTCCCTTGTACTAACAATGCAGCTGAATATGAGGCTTTGCTCCACGGTCTTCGGATGGCTAAGGAGATGAATTTGAGCCGGGTTAAGTGCTTTGGCGATTCAGATCTAGTGGCTCAGCAGGTGTCTGGCACTTGGTATTCTAAAGACCCACTCATGGCTGCATATCGGCGAGAGGTGGACATGATGGCTGGTCACTTTAAGGGTTATCAGGTGGACCATATAGACCGGCGGAAGAATGAAGCGGCGGACGCTTTAAGTCGTCTTGGTTCCCAGCGTAAACCGGTCCCGCCCAACATCTTTCTTGATGTGTTGCATAATCCATCAGTCAAAGTGCCAACCGAAGAAGAATTGGCTATTCCTGATCCGGAGGCTCAGTTGGTAGCAGCTCTGCATGCCATACCGGATTGGACAATCCCGTATCTGGCTTACATGAACCGGGGCGAGTTAGCAGATGATGAAACGTTGGCCAGACAGGTAATCCGGCGTTCCAAATCCATGACCATACTCAACGGGGAGTTACATCGTTACAGTGTTTCAGGAGCAATTCAGCATTGTGTTTCTCCTCAAGAGGGTTGTGAGATTTTGCACGAAATCCATGAAGGGGACTGCGGTCACCATGCCGGTTCAAAGTCTTTGGTGGCTAAAGCTTTTCGCCATGGTTTTTACTGGTTGATGGCGCATGCTGATGCAGAAGATTCAGTCAAGAGATGTGATGGATGTCAAAAATTTGACCGCCGTGCGCACGTTCCGGCTCAAGAATTGCGGATGATTCCAATTATGTGGCCGTTTGCAACTTGGGGGCTTGATATGATTGGACCCTTCAAGCGTTCTAAGGACAAAAGACCCACCTGTTAGTAGCAGTTGATAAATTCACTAAATGGGTGGAGGTAGAGCCAGTCAGCAAGTCTGATGCAGCCACGGCGGTTCAATTCATCAAGAAGGTGATATTCCGGTTTGGCTTTCCACACAGCATTATAACAGATAATGGTACTAATCTGTCAAAAGGGGAGATGGAAGAATTCTGTCAACGTGAGCACATCCGGCTTGATCTAGCTTCAGTGGCTCACCCCCAATCTAATGGTCAAGCAGAGAGGGCAAATCAAGAAATTCTACGGGGTATCAAACCAAGGCTTATGGTTCCCTTAAAGTGGACGCGGGGTTGTTGGGTTGAGGAGCTACCTTCTGTGTTATGGAGCATCAACACCACACCCAATAGGTCTACGGGTTACACACCTTTCTTCATGGTCTATGGAGCGGAGGCGGTTCTTCCTAGTGACATCCGTCACGATTCGCCCCGTGTGGCAGCTTATGTTGAAGCTGATAATGAGAAGGCACGTCAGGATTCTCTGGACCTATTGGATGAAGAACGTGATCTTGCAGCAGCACGATCGGCGATTTATCAACAAGATCTCCGACGTTATCAAAGCCGCCGGGTTAAAACCAGAACCTTTCAAGAGGTGATTTGGTGCTCCGGCTCATCCAGGATCAGACTGATATGCACAAGTTATCCCCACCTTGGGAAGGACCCTTCATGGTCAGCAAAAATCTGCACAACGGGTCTTACTACCTCATTGATGTTTGAGAGCATAAAGATTCACGTCAATCGGAGGAGGAGAACAAGCGGCCATGGAACATAGCTCTTCTTCGGCCTTACTATACTTGAGCCATAGGCTCTTCCTATGTACATATTTATGATAATGTATATATTATAATAAACCGGAGCCTCCATTAAGCGGGGTCTCTGTTCTTTTTACATCATGTGTGTGCTCACAAGAGTTTCTACTAACAAAGCGGAGTTTTTTGTTAAACTGGTCTCTACAGCCGCACAGATGTAAAGAATATCACTAGGGGGCTTGGTCATATCTGAACCATAGCTGCACCTCTTGGTCGGTTTGAAATGACAAAGGGATATCACTAGGGGGCTTGGTTGTTATCACACTACAACTACACCTCTTGATAGGCGTTTAGCCAGAAAGGAAATTATGTGGGGCCAAAGAGAGTGTTACACAAAGCACAAACTCAAACATGGGCACCCACTGAGCACAGCTCACAAAGTTACTTGGGGGCTCTTTGTGCAAAGCAACAAAGAGTTTGAAAGGACCCTTGTAATTGGCTATCAAGCCACGACTTGGAAGCCTGGTGTATTCACCTAAAAACTCGGGTTAACCTGCCTTCATCAAGTAAGCCACTCCTGTCCAGGTAATCCTGGTATGACCCATCGAACGTTTGACAAGTCAATCTTTTACAGACCCTGAACTTGTCAAAGTTAAAACGATGATTGGTTAATTGGAGGCCCATCTTAAAAGGCTTTGTTAAATGGTTTAACTCAAAGGCCTGGCAGCCCATGAAAAGCCTCGATTTGGAGCCTGGCAGCTCGTAAAAAGCCTTGCATATTTTCCTATTTGAATTTTGTTTGTTGAAAATCATAAGTATTTTTTGATAAACCGGCGTCCTTGACCCGGCTTGCTTCTCAACTACAAGTTGTTGGCACATAATCAGTTATAAACCGGTGTTTATTGACCCGGTCTGGTTTGACTAAATCACCAGTGTTATAAAGAAAGCCCGGTAGTTATCCCGGTCCGGTTTAAACCGGGAATACAGAGATAAGGTTATCAACGTTCTGGATTGGTATTAACACCTTTGCCGTATGCACCATTGGTCAACCAAAGAGGTATGTTATGTATATTCTGTTTTGTACAAACACTTTGATTATTTCATCTATATCCTGTACACTTCTTGGATATATTGACCCGTCTAGCGGTACACCGCTAGACACTCTTAAGTTGTTGAACCCAGGAACACAACTCATCATGGGTTATGCATAAATAAATCCCAAAGGGTGGCACAAGTTGTCATGAGGCATTACAAAACATGCTCGATGGCATGGCAGATAACGGAGTTTCGGCTATCCTATTACATGAAGCTTCAAAGCGGCTCCAATAGTATCATTGTTTTTCACAGTAGCCATATAAACCGGCGACCGGATCATGACTCTTCATTGCGATGGTTTGATGGTTGAGGGTCAGTTGGTGTGGACACTTCTTCATCCCTCCCCAGACGCTGGAAATCAGCCGTTGACCAATCGATTCCAGTTAACGCTTGGAACACTGCTTCCTCATGGATAAGATTGGAAGGGTTAATATCAGGGGCATAAGTGTGCTTACGAATCGGAGGCACAAGTTCTTCGACTTCATGGATGTCGGTCGGCTGTCTTTTCCCTTCCGCATCATAAAACGGTTGAAAATGGGACAAATCAGTATCATCAGCCAACTTGCTGGCTGCTGGCCGCATCTGTTTGGTCAGCCGCCGAAGATCATCATTGTTGAAGTTTGAACCGTCTTCTTTAACGCCTGGGTATCCTTTAATGATATCCTCCGCTTCAAGGTCTGGAATCCAGGCTTTGGCTCGAATAAGGGCGGTTAAAGCTCCTGCTCTGGCAGCTGCTCTCTTCAGCTCGGCAATACAGGCTGGTAACATGCCCAGCTTCTCAAGGGTCTCCTTAATCAAAGTTGGAGCCGGTTTGTTATAAGCTGTCGTGCTAATAACCCGCTGAGACCCAGAGTATAGCTGTTCAACCAATGTGTATGCCGCTTTGAGCTTCATCCGCATATCTGTACCAAGATGAGCGATCCGAGTGCCTGCCAAAGATTTTATCAACATTTTGGTCAGTTATAAGATTCATCGACTGGCGCAACACACATAAGCAGACACTTACCAAAGATAGCAGAGGTCATAGCATTGATTTGGCGTTTCAAACCAGCTAGTTCTTCAACCACTGGCTTCAGGGCTGCCTCGGCATCTATAGCTCTTTTGGTTAAACCGGATTTCTCGGTTTCCCATTCAGCACGCTCTTGGTTGAAGGATTCTTTCAGCTTTTCCATTATGGCCAGGGCCTGGGTCAGCTCCTCTTTGGCTTTTGCAGCCTCAGCTTGTTGTGACTTCACATTTTCTTGCAAGTCAAAATTTCGGGCATCTTTGCTTCTCAGTTCAGCCTGCAACATTGAAGGTATATTCAACAAACAACATATATATGTGCTAAGTATAAAGCATATAACAAGTTATACACTTCATACTTGGGGGCTAATGCCTATTTGTTCTGAAGTGCTACATTTTATACAAGTCTCCAGAACAATGCAAGCATGGTCCTTGACACTTGTGGGATAATGTGCAGACTAAAACCCGGATTAACTTTCTAAGTTAAACCGGCCTTTGGGGGCTATGCTGCAGAACGTTATCTAATTATTTCAAGATGAGTCTTATCTATTATTAGAGACCTGCCATTGCAAGGATCAATGATGAGAAGTGTAAAGTGTCACAAAGACCCGGTTTATGATTAGTAATCATATAAACGGCCCTTGGGGGCTACTTGGGATAGTAATTCAGTTGTAAATCAATCAACAAAGGGAGAGGAATTTACCTCATATCGTTCTTTCATCAAGTTCACCAAGACGGCTTCATAATTCCGGTTTGAGTGCAGGCGGTTCAGGAAGCCAGAATGAAGCTCATCAGTGTTAAGATGAGCATAGCTTGATAAGTCGCTGCTCCATTTACCTTTATCCCGGGCAGCTTGCTCTTCTTTGGCACTGTGCTGAGCCAAAATGACGGGATGGCCAGGAGAGCTATGGCCCATTCCAGTAATAATAACATCATCACCTTGGCCTTCAGGATTTTGGTTGATGATACTGGAATTTCAGTGTCTTTCACCGGACTAGCCCGGTTTGATTCTGCCGGTTCAGTGTCGGGCGCGGCAGGCTCAGCATCTGTTGGTTCATCGGTATGTTGGCCTTCAAGGGGTGGATCATCAGAAGTAGCTTCAGGATGAGGGCCTTCTGGTTCACAAGTCTGTTCCGGTTCACCTCTTGGTTCTTCTTCTTCGGCGACAGGGTCTTCTGGAGGATTGGTGACCCGAGCTTTTTTGCTGGGTCTGGCTTTGGCCCTGCAAACAGAATAAAAGAGGATTAACATCCTATTCAAAGGATTTATGACACATTGAAAGGAAAGGTTTTTACAACTTACCCAGCCACAGTTTTCAAAGGAGGGAGTTGAGTTGCTGTCGATTCACCAGAAGATGAAGGAGGTGTCACCTGATAATTTGAATCGGACGGATTAAGAGGCTGTCTGAAATAACCTGCCTTGGGGTAAGAATGGTCAGAAGTGGGAGAGACCTCAGACCAGCGCTTCCGAACCGGAGTATCAGGTAAACCGGCTGAAGTGACCTGTTGGCCACTGTACCGGGTTGTCCGGCGAGCTTCATGCTGCTGAGTCTTCAAAATAAATGTTGGATCCAAGTGAGCAAAAGGATGATAAAAGCTTACTTTCCGGACTGCTTGGCGAGTTTTTTGTGTTGTCATAGAGTTTGAACCGGAGGAAAGGGTAATTACCTCTACGTCATCAGCTTGACTAGCTTCTGCGTCCTCCTGAGGAAGATCATTGTTAATGAGATGCATGAAAAGAGAGCCAGGTGAGTCAAGTTCTACCTCAACTTCTGGATCATCAGTATCATCATCAAGCTCCATGTTAATCCGGTCATCCATTTTCTGTTTTGATGTCCGTTTTACGGCTTTGGTTTTTGGGCAGGATGGCTTGACCGCTTTGTCTCCAGTCGGCTTTGCCGCTTTCTCTACGGTTTTCCATTTCCAGAAGGGGTCATCACCCTACATATAAAGAAGAAGGGTTACAGGTTGCATAAGTTAAAGATATTAGAGATGAAGAGGAAGTATAATGCTTATAGCAGGCGGTTTGTTCTTGGCATAGAAGGGACTCAGACCGGTTTGACTGCAGATCAGTTCCGATTCATTCAGAATCATCTTTACACCTTCAGTAACTTCTTCCTCAGATAATTGGATGTTGCAATGGCGTTGAGGGTCGTCAACCTCGCCGGTATATTCACACATTAAACCGGGACGTCGACTTAGCGGCGAGATACTCCAGGATATCCAACAGCGTACAAAGTCCACGCCTGTTAAACCGTTCGCCATAAAGGCCCGGAGTTTGGCGAGTTGAGGAGCGTATTTCTCCCTTTCTAAAGAGCTCAGGCGTTTTGGCATTGGGTGAGTATTGGATAGTCTGTGATCACGAAAGCCGGGGAGGGGATTTTCATCTTCAGGCGAAGTGTCTCTACAATAAAACCAAGTTTGGTTCCATTCCTTTGGGTTCCTATGATGTTTGGCATGAGGAAATTCAACTTCTTTCCGCTTTTGAATCGAGATGCCACCAAGTTCTGTGTTCGGGCCATTTACAAACTCTATGCGCTGGTTTAAGTGAAAGAAATCCCGGAACAGTTCTGCAGTTGGTTCTTCTTGTAAATATACTTCACAGAAGACCTAGAAGTTGCATAGATTGGAAACCGAGTTGGGACCGATATCTTGCGGATGAAGTTGGAAGCTGGCAAGTACATCTCGATAAAACTTTGACCCTAGCGGTTTGAAGCCACGGCCTATATGGTCAACAAAGACCACCACCTCGCCCTGCCTGGGGGTTGGAGGATTTTCTGTTCCTGGAACTCGCCATTTGATTTCAGTTTTCTTAGGCAGGGAGCCGATGGTAACCATCTCATTCAACTGAGTCTCAGTAACCCGGGAACGAGCCCAGTTGCAGGCAGTGAATTGTTTAGCCATTGCGAAACAAACAAGCTGAAAATGAAAGGCCGGTTTATAAATTACGCATGAGTATATGCAAGATACAAGGGAGTAAGAAACATACTGATATGTGAAATGGTGTAAACCGGAGACTAATGCGATAAGGGAAAAAGGTAATACTAGCACAAGATTACTCAGACACTGTTAAATTGGAGCATAATTATGAAGGTAAAATGCTCCTCCGGTTTATCAGACGGCTAATGGCATAGACTGCTTATACAAGGTTAAACCGCCTATGTTGGCGTAAGGAGAAACAGATCTCACAGGGACATAGAAACAGATCTCACAGTGACATATGAAATTTTTGGATCTAAGATAAGACAGAAAATTAAAAGTAATTGGATCTAGAAGGGGTGCAGAACCGAAGCAACTTATGAAGGACTAAATCAGTTCTTTGCGCATAAGGGTTTGTGGTGACAACGGAAGGTTAGCTACGGCAAGGAGTATGTCAGATACGAAGTATTCACCTAAAGGCCATGAAAGAGCAACACTGAAAGCTCTGATGAACCTCAAGAAAAGAGAAGAACAAGGAAACCCTAATGGATCTAAGAAAGAAAGGGGAAAAGACTTACTGCAACGGCGAAAGTAGCGGAAGGGCGCTGTGGAACTCTGGTGCGAATAGGTTGATGCAGCAGCCAACGGCGAAGCAGAGGCGGAGTTTGAAGATGATAGCGGCGCTCGGGTGCACAGTCGTCGAGAGGAAGAAGAAGAGATGAATGGGTAGCGGAAAGAAAAGAAAAGGGGTCCGTTGTCCCTATTTATAAGGCAAAGAGATGAAACGGCAAGTGCGGGAATCGAGGAGCCCAAAAATGGATAAGTTAATAAGGTGTCGCCTCGATGGCTGAAGACATATTAAATGAAGGTAATCTTCGACATCAACGGATGGATGACACAAGGACGGTTTATCATAATCTTGAAGTGTGACGTCACGACGGTTTACAAGATCGAGGTGAAGATATGAGGGAAGAATTTTTCTAACTATAGAAGATTGACATGAACGAGTTCAAACCAATCTGGAGCCTAATGTTGGGGATATTACTACTGGAGGTAAACCAGCCTTATGTAGCCAGGTTGACTCCTTGAAGATTAGAAGCCCATAAAGATGCAAGGGTGATGGCACTTCATGGAGGCCCAAGGCCCAAAGGCGGGTTAAATCCTGTAAATGTAAACCGGCTTAGTCATGTAACTTGTATTGTAAGATAAGAAGGATAGAGACCGGACTGGATACGTTTATGATCCGGCTTCGGGACTCTGTAAACCGGCAGGCGTCAACCTATGTATATAAAGGGACGACTCGGCAGCGGTTTAGAGACAGACAACAACTCGAGAGCCAGACAAAGCTGATTTCCTCCCTGGCCTTCGAAACCCTAGCAATACCAATCATAACTAGACGTAGGCTTTTACCTTCCTCGAAGGGGCCGAACTAGTATAAAATTCCCCGTGTCCCCTTGTCCGGTTTAACCCCTTTAAGCTAACCCGTAGCGATGGCTCCACGACTAAGTCCTTTCACAAGGACATCTGCCGTGACAAACCCACGACAAGATTGGTATTTCTTGCAATGAGAAAGGTGCTCAGTTTTGGGTTCAATCTTGCGTGATTTCACCCAGTGACAAAGTAGGGATAGCGATACACATATTGTATTGTTGCCAACAAGGATAAAAAGATGAGGTTTTCATCATATTGCTTGAGTTTATCCCTCTACATCATGTCATCTTACTTAAGGCGTTACTCCATTCTTTATGACCTTAATACTCTAGATGCGTGCTGGATAGCGGTCAATGTGTGGAGTAATAGTAGTAGATGCAGGCATGAGTCGGTCTACTTGACACAGACGTGGTGCCTATATGCATAATCATTGCCTTGGATATCGTCATAACTTTGCGCTTTTCTATCAATTGCTCGACAGTAATTTGTTCACCCACCATATTATTTGCCTTCATGAGAGAAGCCTCTAGTGAAACCTATGGCCTCGGGTCTATTTTCTATCATATTTGCTTCCGATCTACTATTTTGTAATCTTTTATTTTCAGATCTATAAACCAAAAAACCCAAAAATATTTAGTTATCTCATACATCTCCAATGTATCTATAATTTTGGATTGTTCTTGCTATTATATTATCTGTTTTGGATGTTTTATATGCATTATTATGCTATTTTATATTATTTGGGGACTAACCTATTAACCTAGAGCCGAGTGCCAGTTTCTGTTTTTTCCTTGTTTTTGAGCTTCATAGAAAAGGAATACCAAAGGGAGTCCAAATGGAATAAAACCTTCGTGGTGATTTTTCTTGGACCAGAAGACACCCAAGAGATTTGGACAAGTCGGAAGAGCCAGGAGACGGCCACAAGGGGGAGGGCACGCCCAGGGGGGGGGGGGGGGTAGGGCGCACCCCCTGCCTTGTGGGCCCCCCGTAACTCCCCTGACCTACTTCTTCCTCCTATATATTCACATATATTCCCAAACCACCAGAAGCATCCACGAAAACACTTCTCCACCACTGCAACCTTCTGTTCCCATGAGATCACATCTAGGGGCCTTTTCCGGCATCCTGCCGGAGGGGAATTCGATCTCGGATGGCTCCTACATCAACTCTATTGCCCATGCGATGAAGCGTGAGTAGTTTACCATAGACCTACAGGTCCATAGCTAGTAGCTAGATGGCTTCTTCTCTCTCTTTGATTCTCAATACCATGTTCTCCTCGATGTTCTTGGAGATCTATCTGATGTAATCTTTTTTGCGGTGTGTTTGTCGAGATCTGATGAATTATGGATTTATGATCAGCTTATCTATGAATATTATTTGAATCTTCTCTTGATTCTTTTATGCATGATTTGATATCTTTGTAATTCTCTTCGAATTAATGGTTTGGTTTGGCCAACTAGATTGGTTTTTCTTGCAATGGGAGAAGTGCTTAGCTTTGGGTTAAATCTTGCGGTGTCCTTTCCCAGTGACAGTAGGGGCAGCAAGGCATGTATTGTATTGTTGCCATAGAGGATAAAAAGATGGGGTTTACATCATATTGCTTGAGTTTATTCCTCTACATCATGGCATCTTACTTAATGTGTTACTTTGTTCTTCATGAACTTAATACTCTAGATGTAGACAGGAGTCGGTCGATGTGTGGAGTAATAGTAGTAGATGCAAAATCATTTTGGTCTACTTCACATGCACACGATGCCTATATTTCATAATCATTGCCTTAGATATCATCACAACTTTGTGCTTTTCTATCAATTGCTCAACAGTAATTTGTTCACCCACCGTATTATTTACCTTCAAGAGAGAAGCCTCTACTGAAACCTATGGCCCCCGGGTCAATTTTCCATCATATAAGTTTCCGGGTCTATTTTCCATCATATTAGTTTCCGATCTACTATTTTGCAATCTTTTTACTTTCCGATCTATAAACCAAAAAACCCCAAAATATTTACTTTACCTTTTGTTTAGTTTCATCTATCTCTATCAGATCTCACTTTTGCAAGTGACCGTGAAGGGATTGACAACCCCTTTATCGCGTTGGGTGCAAGTTGTTTGATTGTTTGTGCAGGTATTGGTGATTTGTGCGTTGTCTCCTACTGGATTGATACCTTGGTTCTCTAACTGAGGGAAATACTTATCTCTACTTTCTGCATCAGCCTTTCCTCTTCAAGGGAAAAACTAATGCAAGCTCAAGAAGTAGGATTATCTTTTATTTAGTTTTATCTATCTCTATAAGATCTCACCTTTGCAATTGACCATGGAGGGATTAACAACCCCTTTATCGCGTTGGGTGCAAGTGTTTGATTGTTTGTGCAGGTGCATAGATTGGGGACTTGCTTGTACCTCCTACTGGATTGATACCTTGGTTCTCTAACTGAAGGAAATACTTATCTCTACTTTGCTGCATCACCCTTTCCTCTTCAAGGGAAAAACCAACGCAAGCTCAAGAAGTAGCAGGCTCCTGCCCTGGCCGCGCTCCCCTTCCTTCTATGGCGCCTGGGGAGAAGGAACGAGGGGAGCCCCCCCTTTCTTTCTCTCATGTGGAGGGGAAGGCAGGAGGGGCTAGCCCTCCTCCCTTTCCTTCCCTAGGGCCGACAGCCTAGAGGTGGGGCGCACCAGCCCCTTGTGTGTTGGTGTGCTTCTCTCGTTGGCCCAATAAGCCAAATAACTCCCCGTGGCCTTCTTGGAACCCCTTCCGGTGATCCTATAATTACCCGGTGCATTCTGAAACCTTTTCGGAGACCAAATAGTATCATCCTATATATCAATCTTTACCTCCGGACCATTCTGGAGTTCCTCGTCATGTCCGTGATCTCATCCGGGACTCCGAACAAAATTTGGTCATTACTTCACATAACTCATATAATACCATATCGCCAATGAACAAGAAGTGTGTGGACCCTATGGGTTCAAGAATAATGTAGACATGACCGAGATGCTTCACCGGTCAATAAACAATAGCAGGACCTGGATGCCCATATTGGTTCCTACATATTCTATGAAGATCTTTATCGTTCGAACCTTTATGACAACATACCACTGGTGCGCGTCGGTCCTAAACAAACGGTTTTTAACCCCTTTCCGTGACGACATTTGGAACCGTCACCAAGTGAGTGTGGGCGATAGGGGGGGTCCTTCCCACACGACTTAGAAACCATCGGGGATAGGGAGCCTTCATGCATACAGTTGTCCCTACATAACCATTTCTGATATCTCGAATATCCCAAACGCTTCATCCTTGCTACTCGTTTGTGCTCGCATTTCCATCACAGTTGGAGTTTTGTGGTTCTGCCTAAAACCAGGCAGATTCCAGGCATGGGAGTTTTCCAGGCAGATTCTAGGCACGGGAGTTTTACGATGCCTGGCACATCACAAACAGTTTATGATTATAAACCGTGTACGATAGGTAGATAATGTCTGACATCACACACGCTTTGCAAACGGCAACTGTGTGCATGCTTGCACATGTTTCCTCTCTGTGAACCGTCTCGGATTATGGTGTATCTCGCAAACATGTGTGTTTTACCAACCGTGTGTGCCGTAATGACCTGCACAACGTAATTTCACCCTCATTTAATTGCTGCTATTTAAAACTGTACCCAATTTAAACTTGAAAGTAGGCTATATTCATATCCATCAGGTTCAAACAACCAATGCATTATTCGATTCACATGTACATATGTCTAAGAATTACATAAGCATCAAATAAAGAATGATGTACCAGGGTTCTATACTTGTACTATTACAGATGGTAAAGAAAGAGGCGACCGACATTCCAGTTGCTGAACAAGGTGTAGCGGAATGGCCCTATTGTGCTCTCCTGGATGCAGAAGGCATGCAAGACTCTAGTCCAACCCCTTGTGATTGCTGGCCGCCAATCATGTAGTTTGAGAGGTAATCTTGAGTAAACTGCTTCAGGATCCACTACAAAAGAAAACAGCTTCACATAATGGCATCTAAAACAACTCATTACGGACAATAAAAAGAAGGCTACATGACTCTTACTTACCATCTTGCAGTTCACTGTTGTCTTGCATAAAGTGCAAACAAATAGTTTGATTGACATCTTTTGACCCATTTTAATAACAATCTTTATCAGTTTCCTCACTTGATGCTGGTTCATGAATATCTCATTGCCCCATATGCAGAGAGGGTCGAAGTGTGGATCTTTGGCAATGATATATGTACCTAAAAGCACCAAGTTAATATTAGAAGCTAAACAACAATTAAAAAATGATGTAGTACAACACTCCATCCATCCCATTATATAAGATTTTATTACATGTATATCTATACATCATCAGAACATTAAGGTAACACTCTTCCTTGTTGCTATGTAGCCTGAGATTGCATATTTAGTCATTCAGTACAATGCATGTTGCTAAACAACAATTGAAAAATGAAAAGGCATGTTAACTGCAATATCCTTAACAGCAACCAAATATCGTAATTTTTTGAAACTGTTATTGATGAAATTGAACTACATGATACGTCTCCGTTGTATCTACTTTTCCAAACACTTTTGCCCTTGTTTTGGACTCTAACTTGCATGATTTGAATGGAACTAACCCGGACTGACGCTGTTTTCAGCAAAATTGCCATGCTGTTATTTTTGTGCAGAAATAAAAGTTCTTAGAATGACCTGAAAATCAACGGAGAATTATTTTGGAATATATAAAAAATACTGGAAGGAAGATCCACGTTAGGGGGGCCTCCACCTGTTCAGGAGGGTGGGGGCGCGCCCTACCCCCCTGGGCGCCCCCTTCCTCTTGGGCCCCGTGACGCTCCACCGACCTCAACCCTGACTCCATATATTCACTTTCAGGGAGCAAGAACCGAGGGAGAAGGATTCATCATGTTTTACGATACGGAGCCGCCGCCAAGCCCTAAACTCTCTCGGGAGGGCTGATCTGGAGTCCGTTCGGGGCTCCGGAGAGGGGAATCCGTCGCCATCGTCATCATCAACCATCCTCCATCACCAAATTCATGATGCTCACCGCCATGCGTGAGTAATTCCATCGTAGGCTTGCTGGACGGTGATGGGTTGGATGAGATTTATCATGTAATCGAGTTAGTTTTGTTAGGGTTTGATCCCTAGTATCCACTATGTTCTAAGATTGATGTTGCTATGAATTTGCTATTCTTAATGCTTGTCACTAGGGCCTGAGTGCCATGATTTCAGATCTGAACCTATTATGTTTTCACCAATATATGAGAGTTCTCGATCCTATCTTGCAAGTCTATAGTCACCTGCTATGTGTTATGATCCGGCAACCCCAAAGTGACAATAGTCGGGACCACTCCCGGTGATGACCGTAGTTTGAGGAGTTCATGTATTCACTACATATTAATGCTTTGGTCCGGTACTCTATTAAAAGGAGGCCTTAATATCCCATTGTTTCCAATAGGACCCCGCTGCCACGGGAGGGTAGGACAAAAGATGTCATGCAAGTTCTTTTCCATAAGCACATATGACTATATTCGGAATACATGCCTACATTACATTAATGAATTGGAGCTAGTTCTGTGTCACCCTATGTTATGATTGTTACATGATGAACCGCATCCGGCATAATTCTCTACCACCGATCCACTGCCTACGAGCTTTCCATATATTGTTCTTCGCTTATTTACTTTTCTGTTGCTATTGTTATCATCACTACAAAACACCAAAAATATTACTTCTGCTACCGTTACCTTTTACCACCATTACCACTACTATCATATTACTTTGCTACTAAACACTTTGCTACAGATATTAAGTTTCCAGGTGTGGTTTAATTGACAACACAGCTGCTAATACTTGAGAATATTCTTTGGCTCCCCTTGTGTCGAATCAATAAATTCGGGTTGAATACTCTACCCTCGAAATCTGTTGCGATCCCCTATACTTGTGGGTTATCAAGATTATTTTCTGGCGCCGTTGCTAGGGAGGGAAGGACAAAAGATGCCATGCAAGTTCTTTTCCATAAGCACGTATGACTATATTCGGAATACATGCCTACATTACATTGATGAATTGGAGCAAGTTCTGTGTCACCCTAGGTTATGACTGTTACATGATCGATCGCATCCGGCATAATTCTCCATCACTGATCCATTGCCTACGAGCTTTCCATATATTATTCTTCGCTTATTTACTTTTCCGTTGCTATTGTTATCATCACTATAAAACACCAAAAATATTACTTTTGCTACCGTTACCTTTTACCACCATTACCACTACTATCATATTACTTTGCTACTAAACACTTTGCTGTAGATATTAAGTTTCCAGGTGTGGTTGAATTGACAACTCAGCTGCTAATACTTGAGAATATTCTTTGGCTCCCCTTGTGTCGAATCAATAAATTTGGGTTGAATACTCTACCCTCGAAAACTGTTGCGATCCCCTATACTTGTGGGTTATCAAGACTATTTTCTGGCACCATTACCGGGGAGCATAGCTCTATTCTTTGAGTCACTTGGGATTTATATCTGCTTATCATTATGAAGAACTTGAAAGACACAAGAACAAAAATTTATCCCTCAACTACGAGGGGAGGTAAGGAACTGCCATCTAGCTCTGCACTTGATTCACCTTCTGTTTTGAGTAAGCTTGCGACACCTAAACCCGCTTCTGCTATTAATTCTGATATGCCGCATGTTATTGATGATGCCACTTCTGCTATGCATGATACTTATGATGAAACTACTTCTATGCTTGATACTATTGTGCCACTTGGTGAATTTCTTGATGAACAACTTGCTAGGGCTAGAGAGAATGAAATTATTGAAACTGGTAATATTGATGAAAGTGATGATGAAGATTCTCCCCCTAGATATGAATTACCTGTTGTGCCTGAGGGCTATGTTATGGATGAAGAAACTGCTAGAGATTTTCTTTCTTGCAATGATAGGAGTGATCTTAAGAAACTATTAGCTAAGCTAAAACAAAAAACTTTGAATTCTAGAATGAAATATGATCCTGCTTATGCTACTTCACCTATCTTTGTTACTGATAAGGATTATGATTTCTCTGTTGATCTTGAGATAATTACTCTAGTTGAATCTGATCCTTTCTATGGCTATGAGTCTAAAACTGTTGTGGCACATCTTACTAAATTAAATGATATAGCCACCCTGTTCACTAATGATGAGAAAACTCACTATTATTATATCCTTAAATTATTTCCGTTCTCATTAAAGGGTGATGCTAAGATATGGTTTAATTCTCTTGATCTTGGTTGTCTGCGTAGTCCCCAGGATATGATTTATTACTTCTCTGCTAAATATTTCGCCGCTCATAAGAAACAAGCTGCTTTAAGGGTGTCGGTGGGAACGACACCTATGGGATCACAAGAATCCCTACTACGGTTGCGGGGCGCGGGGTCGTGAGAAGAGCGGATCAAACAGATAGCACACGGTTCGTTTATCCAGGTTTGGGCCGCGGGGATGTGTAAAACCCTACTCCTGCTTTGGTGGATTGTATATCTGTGTTCTTGAGCTAGCTATGGGGCGTGAGGAGCTCCAAAAAGCCGAATCCTCCTCCTGGTCGCCTCGGGCCTCCTTTTATAGGAAAGGGGTTGCCACAGTGGCACACAGGAGGTGGAAAGGGTATAGTGATGCGAGGTTATCCCTTGCATTACATGACAAGGCGCATTTAATGCGTCCAGCTTAGGTGTCCTTGCTTTATCGGGGACGGGGGAGAGACATGTCTCGTCCGTCGCTGCTCCCTCTCGTGTCGACACGCGCCTTGGCCAGCGGCGCCCGCGGTGCCATGTAGGCAGGAAGGCAGCTGAGGTGGCACAGTGGTGAGTCTCCATGAAGATCCGCATGCCGCCACGCAGGTGCCTGCCCAGCTGGTTGGGTCGGCAGCTGCATGCAAACGGTGGTGGAGGTTTGAGGCGTGGGCCTGATGGTGGCCCTACGGGTGTTCTTGGCAAGGGCCTTTGTCGGTGTCAAAACCGGCGGATCTCGGGTAGGGGGTCCCGAACTGTGCGTCTAGGCTGGATGGTAACAGGAGGCAAGGGACACGAAGTTTTACCCAAGTTCGGGCCCTCTCGATGGAGGTAAAACCCTACGTCCTGCTTGATTAATATTGATGATATGGGTAGTACAAGAGTAGATCTACCACGATATCGAGGAGGCTAAACCCTAGAAGCTAGCCTACGGTATGATTGTTGATGTGTATGTTGTCCTACGGACTAAAACCCTCCGGTTTATATAGACATCGGATAGGGTTAGGGTTACATAGAGTCGGTTACAATGGTAGGAGATCTAAATATCCTCATCGCCAAGCTTGCCTTCCACGCCAAGGAAAGTCCCTTCCGGACACGGGACGGAGTCTTCAATCTTGTATCTTCATAGTCCAGGAGTCCGGCTGAAGGTATAGTTCGGCCATCCGGACACCCCCTAATCCAGGACTCCCTCAGTAGCCCCTGAACCAGGCTTCAATGACGATGAGTCCGACGCGCAGATTGTCTTCGGCATTGCAAGGTGGGTTCCTCCTCCAAGTACTTCATAGAAGATTTCGAACACAAAGATAGTATCCGACTCTGGAAAATAAGTTTCCACATATTGCCATAGAGAGAATAATATTTACACAAATCTAATCTGCTGATGTATTCTGTAGTGTGACATCACACCACGGCCAAGTTTTTATTCGAACCGTTTTACTGTCCCATCTCAGCGCGTTATGCGAGGCGGTTTCCTTGGCACGTCTTGTTAAAGTAGAGATCGTGTCCCCTTATTCCGGGATTCTCATCAATACGGGCGTGGGTAACCCAACCGCGCCTTTGATTACGGCGCTTGGGAGATAAGCGAGTTTTACCAGGATGGTGGGGACATGTAGTTGCGTCCAGCCATATAAGGGGATAAGGATCCACCTTTTCACCTACGCCTTCTTCCTCCTTAGCTTATCCATTCTTGCGCACTCGAGCTCCAGCGCCCAAGTCTGCACTCCTCACCTCGACCTTCTCCAGCCATGTCCGGAGCGGGAGGCAAGTGGATGGTCTCCTCCGTCACAGAGGGACACATCAAAAAGCTGAGGAAGGCCAGATACCTGTCTAACGACATCGCGCACCGGCTCCCCGAAAAGGGGCAGCTCATCCCCAACCCAAGGCCCCATGAGAGGGTGGTGTTCCGCCCCCATTTCCTCCGCGGACTGGGCTTCCCTCTCCACCCATTTGTCCGGGGGCTCATGTTCTACTACGGCCTTTATTTCCATGATCTGGCCCCGAATTTTTTCCTCAACATCTCAGCGTTTATCGTCGTGTGCGAGGCTTTCCTCCGCATCCGCCCCCATTTCGGCCTATGGCTCAAGACTTTCAACGTCAAGCCGAAGGTGGTGCGCGGCAACCAGGCGGAGTGCGGAGGAGCCATGGTTGGCAAGATGGCCAACGTCCTCTGGTTCGAGGGCTCCTTTGTAGAGACCCTGAAGGGGTGGCAATCGGGGTGGTTTTACATCACCGAGCCACGCGACACCGAATGGGTGGCACCCCCGAGTTCCGGTCCGGACCCCCAACGCGGCTCATGTCCTAGAAAGAGACAGGCCTATCGCGGGGTAAAAAAGGAGAGCTGACCGGACTCCAAACATGCATCAAAACCCTGGTGGACAAGAAGCTCAAACTTGTCAATGTAGTCCAGGTTATGTTCATCCACTTGATCCTCCCGTGCCAACAACGGGCTTTCAACCTGTGGGAGTTCGACCCGGCGCGGCACCAAACTTTGAGCAGGCTCTTTGACACGATGTATGAAGATGCCTGGAAGGTGCTCTTTAAGGGCGCCGTGGCCCCCGCATCCGCTACTGAGGATTGCGGATTCAGTGCACAGCATGACGCTCTTGCGGTAAGCTGTTTTTTCCTTTTACAGGGTATCAGTGTTTCATAGTTTGACTCTATGCAGAGTCTAAGCTCCCTTTCCTTTGACAGGATTGGCAGGTGACGTCCAGATAGATCAACTGTCCGGCTCCTTTGCCCGAAGGCCCAGCGGACGCTCAATTGGCGAAGCTGCTGGTTCCGGCACCCTATGTGGTGCCGGAGAAGAAGGCCAAGAAGAAGGCCACAGGGACTCGAAAGAGTGCCCGACGCCCGGAGGTGTCGGATTCATCATCCGACGAATCCAAGACGCACTCCTCCCACGAAGATGAGGAGGAGGAAGAAGAGACCCCTCCCCCTCCAACGGGGGAAGGGAAGAAAAGGAAGGCCACCCCAATTGGGGAGGCCGAAGGGTCCAAGAAGGCGAGAACCCCTCCTCCGGACTACTCCACCAACGCCGACGACGGCGAAGAAGAGTGGCCGCCCAGGGCCAAGCCCCTGGCGAAATCGTAAGTATCTGGATATCGGAGTGATTTCATAGTATTTGATTATTGCACAGCTTTCCCTTATGTCAGATATATTTATGCAGCCCACCCAAAGACCGGCTCGATGCGTCATCGAGCGGCTCACTGGACTCGTCGGACGTGAACTCGCTTCCGACGGCTTCCTCCCCCCGCCCTACGGACTACATCGAAGTGTTGTCCCAGCAAGTTCCAATCCGAGAGGAGGTGGTCCTGGAGGCGCCGCAAGGCGACCTCCCGGACTCCAGGAGTAAAGGGGACAAACCCCCCCAAGGCTCCAAGTCCGGCCCTAGGCCGGACACCGCTCCGGAACCTTCAAAGGTTCCAGAGTCCAGTGGGGGACCTCCTTCCAAGAGGAGCAAGCCCGCCGCGCCGGTGACCTCCGTCCATCCGGAGGCGCCAAACAATCTGTTGGAGGCGCTCCAAGGCGCCTCCCTTGACGAGGGGCACCGCACTATTATGAGTGCGCTGGTCCAGAAGGTTCAGTCCGCCAAGAGCGGACTGACTAAAGCTTCTACAAGCCTTTTAACAGGCTTTGAGGTAAGTAAAGAATGTGTAAATAACATTACCGCATAGACAGTAGCCCCTGATGCTCTGTTTGGCGTTCGGGAAGAAAAGCCGAATAGAGGATCAAATAAAATTCGCAGGAGTCTAACAAAAAGAAGTCAATATGCGTGTGCAGGCTTCCTTGCTGGTGTCCGCCGCACTGACTGCGGAAGTGGACGTGCTAAAGCAGGACCTCGAGCGGTCCGAGCAAGAGCTCGGACATGCCAAGAAGCAGCTCGAGGATAGTGAAGGTAAGAAAATACCTTGTATAAATGTGTATAAAAAGGTGCAAAAATGACATGAGTATCGTGGCTATTGTAGGGGCCACGTCTGAGGTGGCGACCCTGAAGCAAGCGCTGCTCGAGGCCGAGAAGAGATCGGCCGCGGAGCGCACTGAGCGAGAAAAGTATGAGGCCAAGGCTGGCAAGGTGCAGCAAGAGCTCCAGGCTCTCATGGAAAAACATGAGAGTTTGGAGCGTGACTCAAGGACGCGAGCGTCCGAGCTCGCGGCGGCTACTGAAAGTGCCAAGTCTGCCAAGGCCGAATTCCAGAAGACCCTCCAGGAGTTGGATGAGGTGAAGAAGATAGTGGCGGGTAAGGCATTCTTTATGCAAAGTAAACACATAAGCGTGAGTTACTTGTTACTTACCCGAATCCGGAGTTCTCCAGGCGCGTTCGCAGATCTTCCCCGGAGTATATCTGATGCCGCCACATTCTATAGAGCCGAGGAGGGCAGCTCGACGGAGAAGGTGTTCTGGTCTCAGTATGCTGAGGCCGGACACCCCGTGCCCCTGAGCGACCAGTTGAAGCAACTGGTCGAGCTCCACAAGGCGGCCGAACAGGCCATGAAGGGCCTCATAGTTCAGCTGTGGCCTGGAGAGGCTCAGCCTGGGAGCTATTTCAGGCTGGTGCGGCGGCTGGTGGAGGCCTGTCCAAGGCTCGAAGTTATCAAGCGCTCCATCTGCATTGAAGGTGCCCGTAGGGCCCTTGCCCGTGCGAAGGTGCACTGGGGCAAGCTGGATGCTGAGAAGCTTGTGAAGGACGGGCCACCGCGGGGAAAGAGCATCGCAAGCCCAAAAATTATTATAAGGATGTTCTGAAGGGTGCCCGCCTTGTGGCGGATGAATGTTCTATGGATGTAATTTTTGAATAAAACTCGCTCATTTTGTCCTGTGCGCTGAAAACTTGTTCATATGCTCTTAAGCAATGCTGTTTGAATTTAAAATATTACATTCTGTGCGGCTGTTTATCAATTCTAAGAGATGGCAAGTCGTCGGCTTCTGCCCCCGGGCCGCTGGTGCTGGGGTGTTCGGGGATAAACCTGAGGGCTCTTTTTCCCATGTTTGGGTCCTTCGAGGGAGGCGCTCAGCCCAACGAACAAGGCAATCAGACTATAATGCGTGAACACTCTCACTTAGCCCATAGAATTCTATAATTTTAAATTTCGGTGAAGTCCCTGGTATTCGGAAGACCGAGTTCGGGGCACTATCCATGCCTTGGCCGGACAGAACCGGCTCCTCGCCCTAAGCGGCATAAGTCTTTAAGGACTCGAAAAGACCTCTCGAACAGCGACCAGCTCTCGCCTCATCATGACGGTCAGTTTTAGCTTTCTCCACTGAGGTGCTCAACCCAGCTCAACTGGGGCACAATCGCAGTGGTTCTCCTAGTGCTACCTTAGCCGATATAGCAGAACGTAAGGCACCAAAACATAGGAGCCGGGCAAACCCAACTATTGACTCAAGACATGATTCGGAGCCGATGCATATAATGCTATAAGTTCGGGGTGCCATACTTGTTAAAGTGTTCGGACTTCTCACACCATGTTGAGGGGTACTAAAGCCCCTGGCGTATTTTGGCCGTACCAAAGTGTACGGGTGCAACATGTCGTTAAGGAACATATATAAATATAAAGAAAAAGAGTAATGCAAAAATAGACAAAAGCTATGCATTGTTTATTAAAAAGAGTTGCGATCAAAGCAGAATGATACAAATAATGCGATAAGCAAAAGGTTGGACTATGTAACATGTCCGCTCCAGGGGCAAGCTGCGGAATAATATGCGAAACAAGTATACTGCTCGTGATAGAGACCACCTGGGAGTTCCATAATGCGCGGCGGCTCGTCTGCTTCCCTGGTTCTTGCATAGTTTGTGCGGCAATTGAACTGTCGAACAGGCCTTCTGAAGAGTGGAGTCCTGAAAATAAGAGAAAATTAAAAAATAGGCATCCCCTGGTATGGTTGAAACCGTGTTTTGATCGTGCCATGATGGTGCCTCTCCCCCTGTGCCCACGGTATCTCTAGAGCGTAGTTATGTACGCGAAGTACTGACGTCGCCTTTTTGCGAGGGTTGGAGTTGGGGCCGCATTGCTACGCCTGCTCGGATCGTGCCAGGCGGTCTTGTTGTAGGTCACTCTGGGCGCGCTTGACGGTGTCCGGTCGTTTAGTGGCCGGACTAGAGAAATGCCTGGAGAGGCTGCTTTGTACTTCCGCTGCAAGGGCCGCCATGTGCTCCTCCGTTCGGAGGGACCGTTCGGTGTTTCCATTGACCGTAATTACTCCTCGAGGGCCTGGCATCTTGAGCTTAAGGTATGCGTAATGCAGTACCGCATTGAACTTAGCGAATGCGGTTCGCCCGAGCAGTGCATGATAACCACTGCAAAACGGGACTATGTCGAAGATTAACTCCTCGCTTCGGAAATTATCCGGAGATCCGAAGACCACTTCAAGTGTGACTGAGCCTGTACAGTTGGCCTCTACACCTGGTATTACGCCTTTAAAGGTCGTTTTGGTGGGCTTAATCCTCGAGGGATCTATGCCCATTTTCTGCACTGTATCCTGGTAAAGCAGGTTTAGGCTGCTGCCGCCGTCCATAAGGACTCTAGTGAGATGAAATCCGTCAATAATTGGGTCTAGAACCAATGCGGCGAAGCCGTCGTGACGGGTGCTAGTGGGGTGGTCCCTTCGATCAAAGGTGATCGGGCAGGAGGACCATGGGTTGAACTTTGGGGCGACTGGCTCTATCGCGTATACGTCCCTTAACGCGTGCTTCCGCTCCCTCTTGGGGAGGTGGGTTGCGTATATCATGTTCACCGTCCGCACTTGTGGGGGAAAACCCTTCTGTCCCTTGTTGTTCGGCGGCCGGGGCTCCTCGTCGTCATCGCTATGTAGCCCCTTATCTTCGTTTTCGGCGTTTAGCTTGCCTGCCTGCTTGAACACCCAACAATCCATGTTGGTGTGATTGGCCGGCTTTTCAGGGGTGCCATGTATCTAGCATAAGCGGTCGAGTATTCGGTCCAAACTGGACGGGCCCCTAGGATTCCTTTTGAATGGCTTTTTCCGCTGACCGGATTTAGAGCCTCTGAATCCGGCATTAACTGCCGTATAATCTGCATTGTCGCCGTTAATGCGGCGCTTCTGTTTGTTGCGACGCGACCTGCCACTACTGTCCCTGGTGTCCGAATTACCAGGGTTCTTGGTTATATTGTTGCTACGAGCAAGCCAGCTGTCTTCTCCCGCGCAAAAGCGGGTCATGAGTGTCGTGAGTGCTGCCATAGATTTCGGATTTTCCTGTCCAAGGTGCCGGGCCAGCCACTTGTCACGGATATTGTGCTTGAAGGCTGCTAGGGCCTCGGCGTCTGGATAGTCGACTATTTGATTTTTATTTGTTAGGAACCGTGTCCATAATTGCCTGGCCGATTCATCTGGCTACTGAATTACGTGACTTAGGTCATCGGCGTCTGGGGGTCGCACATAAGTGCCCTGGAAATTGTCGAGGAATGCGGCTTCCAGGTCCTCCCAACAACTAATTGATCCTGTTGGCAAGCTGTTAAGCCAATGCCGAGCTGGTCCTTTAAGCTTGAGTGGGAGGTATTTGATGGCGTGGAAATCATCGCCGCGGGCCATGTGGATATGAAGGAGATAATCCTCAATCCATACCGCAGGATCTGTTGTGCCATCATATGATTCGATGTTTACGGGTTTGAAACCCTCGGGGATTTGATGATCCATTATTTCGTCTGTGAAGCAGAGTGGGTGTGCGGCGCCTCTGTACTGGGCTATATCATGACGTAGCTCCAATGAGCTTTGTCTACTGTGTTCGGCCCTGCCGAATTTGTGGCCAGCATGACGGATGCCGTCTCGAGCCGTGGGGCGCCCACGCGATCCGTAGATCGATCTTGTTTGTCTAGCCTTGTCCTCCAACATGTCTCGTAGGTCCGGCGCATAGTCCCGTGCCTTGGTACGGGGTGCGGCTTGAGTGGAGGGCCGAGAGGCCTCTCTGTCGCGGCCACGAGGTGGCCGGTCGGCCGCATCAAGTGCTTCCTCCTCTAATTAGGGTAGCAACCTGCGCTTTGGGTAGCTCTTGGAGGGGCGTTCGAGTTTATGCTCTTCGGCCGCAAGGACTTCAGTCCATCTGTCGACTAGCAAATCTTGATCAGCTCTAAGCTGTTGCTATTTTTTCATGAAGCTTCTTGCCGTGGCCATAAGCTTGCGTTGAAAACGCTCTTGCTCGACGGGATCCTCTGGCACGACGAATTCATCGTTGTCGAGGCTTGCCTCGTCTTCGGAGGGAGGCATATAATTATCGTCGTCGACCTCTCTATCTGCCACTCTCTCATGAGGGCTGGTTTCTCCATCCTCCTGTGCTAAATCTTGTTGGAGGGGGTTTTCTTCGGCGCTTTTCGGAGTATTATTATCTCCCGTGCTGGAATCACCGTGTTTGTCTTGGCGCTGGTTCTTCATCATCTCCTTCATCGGCGTCCATACCATCGATGTCTTCGGAGTCGAAGTCGAGCATGTCGGTTAAGTCGTCGAAAGTGGCTACAAAGTGGGTGGTGGGTGGTTTTGAATTTCTTCATCGTCCGAATCCCAATCTTGCTGGCCGTAGTCCGGCCAGGGCTCTCCTGATAAAGAAAGAGACTTCAGTGACTTCAGAATATCGCCAAAAGGCGAGTGCTGAAAGATGTCCGTGATAGTAAAATCCATGATCGGCGCCCAATCGGATTCGATTGGCCGGGGCGCAGAGGGTTCGGAGTCCGGAAAGGAGTCCGGCTCCTTGGAGTCACGAGTCTCGCGGAGTGCGGGGCTGGTGTTCGGCTCAATCGCCGTTGGGATTGCAGCCCCCAAGGCAGCGTCCAACCGCCCATCCTCGATCGGCGCAGTTGGCTCCGAATTAAGGATCGGAGCCGATGCGGGTGCGGCCTCCAGGGCACTGTTCGGCGGCAGAGCTAGATCATGCTCGTCGGGACAGTGCGGCGCGATCGGCAGTGGCTCGAATCTGTCGAGGATCAAGTCCCCGCGGATGTCAGCCATGTAGTTTAAACTTCCGAATCTGACCTGACGGCCAGGGGCGTAGCTTTCGATATGCTCCAAGTGGCCAAGTGAATTGGCCCGTAGTGCAAAACCACCGAAGACGAAGATCTGTCCAGGGAGGAAGGTCTCACCCTGGACTGCATCGCTATCGATGATTATAGGAGCCATCGAGCCTGACGGCGACGACACAGAGGAACTCTCAATGAAAGCACCAATGTCGGTGTCAAAACCGGCGGATCTCGGGTAGGGGGTCCCGAACTGTGCGTCTAGGCTGGATGGTAACAGGAGGCAAGGGACACGTAGTTTTACCCAGGTTCGGGCCCTCTCGATGGAGGTAAAACCCTACGTCCTGCTTGATTAATATTGATGATATGGGTAGTACAAGAGTAGATCTACCATGAGATCGAGGAGGCTAAACCCTAGAAGCTAGCCTACGGTATGATTGTTGATGTGTATGTTGTCCTACGGACTAAAACCCTCCGGTTTATATAGACACCGGATAGGGTTAGGGTTACATAGAGTCGGTTACAATGGTAGGAGATCTAAATATCCGCATCGCCAAGCTTGCCTTCCACGCCAAGGAAAGTCCCTTCCGGACACGGGACGGAGTCTTCAATCTTGTATCTTCATAGTCTAGGAGTCCGGCTGAAGGTATAGTTCGGCCATCCGGACACCCCCTAATCCAGGACTCCCTCAGCCTTGCCGGGGCCCCCGGCAAGGGTCTTGCCGTGGCGCCTGCTGTCTTCCCCGGCAAGGCTCTTGCCGGGGGCCTTGTGGTCCTCCTTGGCTGGGATCCCGCCAATGATCATCATCTTCTAAAGGGTGTATCTGATCTTGAATGTCTTCACAAAGATCTGCATGCCACCACGGGAATGTCTCCCGAATCCTTGCCACATGGGGGCAGTGGACTCAAGGGTGACTCACTCCGTAGGTGTGGGGCGAGCTACCACGGCAAGGGTCTTGCCGGGTTTGCTAAAACCGCCTCCCGGCAAGGATCTTGCCGGGGGGGGGTCCGCTTCGTCCCCTTTGCTCTTTGTGGTCTTGGTCTTGGCATCGTTCTGCTTCTCCTAAGCTTCGGCCTTACCTTGGCTCACCTCCCTTGCCTTGCTCAGTGTGGTGGTGCCCGTGGCTCAGACTGCCCGTGCACAGTTATAGGGGTACAAAAAGTGTACCCCTCTTTTTGTACACCGACAAAGGGAAATATATATTTTTTTGCAAATTGAAGAAGAGAGTCTCCCACAAGCTTGGGGGAGGCTTCTCCAATTACTTAATGCTTTGCCTGATCATCTTCTCAAGAAAAATGAAATACTTGATATCTTTTATAATGGACTAACCGATGCTTCCAGAGACCACCTGGATAGTTGTGCTGGTTGTGTTTTCAGGGAAAGAACACCAGATGAAGCTGAAATTTTATTGAATAATATGCTGACTAATGAAAATAATTGGACACTTCCTGAGCCAACTCCGAAGAAAAGGGGTATTCTATTTCTCAGTCCTGAAGATATGCAAGAGGCAAAGAAATCTATGAAGGAAAAAGGTATTAAAGCTGAAGATGTTAAGAATTTACCCCCTATTGAAGAAATACATGGTCTTAATTTACCGCCTGTTGAAGAAATACATGGTTTTAATCCATCAACTATTGAAGAAATACGTGGTCTTGATAACCCGACACATGTAGTAAAGGTAAATTCTCTCTATAGATACGATAAAGCTGAAATCCCATTTACTAAGTTTGCTAGCCCATGCTTGGATGACTTTGATGACTTTATGGTTAAACAAGAAAACTTCAATGCTTATTTTGGTAGAGAATTAAAACGCAATGCTGATATGCTTGAACACTTGGGTGATTATATGGCTAATGTTAATGGTGAACTTAAACTTATTAGTAAACATGCTTCTATGGTCACCAGTCAAGTAGAACAAGTACTTAAAGCTCAGAATGTTTTTCTCAATGAATTGAATAGTAAGAAAAATGATAATGTTGTTAGAGTTATGACTAGAGGTGGTAAAATGACTCAGGAACCTTTGTATCCTGAAGGCCATCCTAAGAGAATTGAGCAAGAATCTCAGAGAAATAATATTGATGCACCTAGTCCTTCTAAGAGGAAGAAAAAGAAAAATGATAGGACTCTGCATGCTTCTAGTGAACCTGTTATTGACACACCTGAGAATCCCAATGATATTACTATTTCTGATGCTGAAACACATTCTGGTAATGAACATGAACCTAGTAATAATGTTAATGATGATGTTCATGTTGATGCTCAACCTAGCAATGATAATGATGTAGAGATTGAACCTGCTGTTGATCTTGATAACCCACAATCAAAGAATCAACGTTATGATAAGAGAGACTTTGTTGCTAGGAAGCACGGTAAAGAAAGAGAACCATGGGTTCAGAAACTCATGCCTTTTCCTCCTAAACCATCCAAGAAAAAGGATGATGAGGATTTTGAGCGCTTTGCTAAAATGATTAGACCTATCTTTTTGCGTATGTGTTTGACTGATATGCTTAAAATGAATCCTTATGCTAAATATATGAAAGATATTGTTACTAACAAAAAAAGATACCGGAAGCTGAAATTTCCACCATGCTTGCTAATTATACTTTTAAGGGTGGAATACCAAAGAAACTTGGGGATCCTGGAGTACCAACTATACCATGCTCCATTAAAAGAAACTATGTTAAAACCGCTTTACGTGATCTTGGAGCCGGTGTTAGTGTTATGCCTCCCTCTTTATATCATAGACTTGATTTGAATAAGTTGACACCTACTGAAATATCTTCGCAAATGGCTGATAAATCAACTGCTATACCTGTCGGTATTTGTGAGGATGTGCCTATTGTGGTTGCAAACATTACTATTTTAAAGGTCTTTGTTATTCTTGATATTCCCGAGGACGATAGTATGTCTATTATTCTTGGAAGACCCTTTTTGAATACTACAGGGGCTGTTATTGATTGCACCAAAGGCAATGCCACTTTTCATGTTAATGGCAATGAGCATACGTTACACTTTCTGAGGAAACAACCTCAAGTTCATAGTATAAACTCTATTGGAGAAATTCCATCGATTATTTTTGGAGGTTTTGAATTTCCTATTCCTACTGTCAAGAAGAAATATGATATTCTTATTGTTGGGGATGTGCATATCCTCGTTGAGGTAACCTAGTGTTATTCGAAAATTCTCCGGTTCCATGTTATTCGGAATGAGTTTGAGACCTGATAAACCTTGTTAGTGGATTCCTTTTGATGAACATGAGATGGATGAATTTAGAAAACACAACTCTGTGTACCCTCTTTTTACTTTCTGTTATTTATATTAAATAAAGCAAAATTTGTAATTTCTGTCTATTTTCTGAATTATCCTTGCAATAAAAAATACCCCGAAAATAAAAGTTCTCCAAATGCCCTGAAATTTAAATATGATTTTTTCTAGAATATTTGAGAATATCTGGCATTGAGAACACAGCAGGGGAGCAAGCACCTGGCCACGAGGGTGGAGGGCGCGCCCTACCCCCTAGGCGTGCCCCCTGCCTCATGGGCCCATGGTGCTCCCCTACACTTATTCCAGCTACCACACACTATTTCTTCCTCCCACAAACATCACTAACCAACTCAAACCCAAGTCCAAGCTCATTTTGCTGCCATTTTCAATCTCCTTGCTCAAAGCACCTCTCACAAAACTACTTTGGGGGATTGTTCCTTGGTATGTGACTCCTCCAATGGTCCAATTAGTTTTTGTTCTAGTGCTTTATTCATTGCATATTTTTGCTGCTTAGGTGACCCTGTTCTTGAGCTTGCATGTCAAATTTATATGGTCAAAAGTAGTTTTGATGCATGATATTGCCTCTAGGCACTTGCAGGAGTAGTTGCTATCAATATTGTTGAGTTTGGTTCACTTTTATTTTGAAGTTACTAAAATTTCAGAAATTTTTCAGAGGAAGAAATATGTTTAGGAAAATGTACCAAGGTGGTCCTTCAAGGAAGCAAGGACCCATGCTCGCAATATGCGATGCCGACGATGAACCACCGAGGGAAGCTCAAGTGCGGGCTTGTGAATGGCCTTCAAAGGACTTTATGGATCGAGCAGGAATTAAGGAAGAATTTAACGTGTATGTGCGTAACGCCGATCTAGAGAGCTCCAAGGCAGATAAGTGCCGCCAGTACCACTATCTCACTGATTCCTTTGTGAGAAGGTTTGAATTTTCATCATCACGCAATTCTCAAACTATCCTGTTTGATCTTTATGAAAATTCTTATACTATGGACTTAGAGGATTTTAATACGGCTTGCAAACTTCCACAAAGGGGCAGCACTAGTGAGCCTCGCAAATCTGAGTTTAGAGATTTTTCTTGCTAGTATAACTGTGGGGGAATCTATAGATATAACACAAGCTACCATAGGGAGCATTCATTTTCCTGCTATACATTATTTTGCTCTCTTCATAGGTAGATGCATTAATGGTAAAGATGAAGCATGTCACATGTGTGTGCCTGATCTTAGCGTTCTCAGAAGCGCTGTTTTAGGAGATAAACAATACAACTTGGGGGCTATCGTTGCACGTAGGTGTCGGATGTGGGGTTCCAGCAAACCCTTAAGGTTCGAACACTGGGGTGCACGCGAAGTCTCTTCCTCCCACCGATATACGCCCTAGCTCGCTAAGATCTTGCGGACGAACTCGACGAACTCGCAACACAGAAAGACACGGGATTTATACTGGTTCGGGCCACCGTTGTGGTGTAACACCATACTCCAGTGTGGTGGTGGTGGATTGCCTCTTGGGATTATGATGAACAATACAAGGGGAGGAACAGCCTCCTAAGGTTGAGGTGTTCTTGTGCGTGGCTAACTTGTGTGGGTGAGAGAGTGGTCTCAGATGCCGTCCCCTCACCCCCGGTGGTGGCTAGTCCTACTTATAAAGGCCTTGGTCCTCTTCCCAAATATTGAGCGGGAAGGGAGCCAACAACGGCGGGCTAATTTGAAGGGGGACAGCTAGTACAAGCCATCCTGACAAAAGGTGGTCTGCGCCTGCGAAAGGCTCTAGTGATGACGCTGTCTTGGGCTCCACGATGACCTCTGTCTCGCCGTCCTTCTGGTCTTGGTCTTGCTGCACCAAAATGGCAACCTTTGCCTGATGCCTCGGTACTCCTCGCCTGCGCTAGTTTCCTTAGCACCAAAGAGGAAACAAGGACGTGTGCGTGCTAGCGCCCGCCTGGTGTCGATCGTCATGGCTCACGTCACGAGAGCCTCGTGAGGTTCGCCTCGCCTTGATATCTCTGATCCTCGTGAGCCTTCCTGACTAGGCCACTCCCGAAGAGGTCTCGTGTCGTCCGCCTCACGAGGCTTGGCCCCTCGCGAGGGTCTTGGGTGCCTTGTTGGTGAAGATGGGCCATACGGCATCCTGGCTCAGCCAGGCAGCGGGCCGCGGGCAGGCAAGTCTGGGGACACCCATTCCCAGGACGCCGACAGTAGCCCCGGGGCCCAAGGTGCACTCAGGCTTCGCTTCGCGGCGAAGCCAAGGGCCAAGTACGAAGTGCCGCGGGCCCCCAAAGCCTACGGCCTTGGCTGACGCGTGGCGGTTGATCGGTCGTGGGTGTCTCCGCTTCCCCACGCTGCCTCGGCGACTGCATGACTTGACGAGTCCCTGCGCCTTGCAAGGGAAACCATCATTACCTGCGGTCGTGGGAGGTGCTGGTTGGCCTTCTTTTGCTATAAATGGGGAGGGGGCGGAGCCCCCATCGCCCATCTCTTCCTCGCTTGCTTCTTCTTCTTCCTCGCTCCACTGCTAGCACGAATGGCGCCTATCAGAAGGTTCTCCGCCGAAGAAAAGGGGAAAGCCCCCCCAGGATGTCCCGGAGCAACTCCCGCCGAAGAAGAGGTCGATCCACCGCTGTGAAGAAGCGGCGATGCAGGTGGTAGCGAGGCCTCGGTGCGAGCGGCCTCCTCCAGGGTATCCGCTTCCCCTGTACGCCCAAGCCGAGGGCTCAGGAGGGCGAGGCGACGAGCAGCGCCGCCGGTGCCGCGCTCGGGGTCACCGTGGCACGGGCGATGCGCGCCGTCGCCCCCGGAATCCACGCCGCGAACTCCTCGCGTGAGTTGGTGCTGTGGGCGCCGATGCCGCCAAGCTCTTTGATCCGCTTCCTGTGGTTCTTCTCCGGCGTGATGCCACCGAGGGGGCCTCCCGAGCTCTGGTTGCAGCACGCCGACTACGGCGCTCCTATGACTGGAGTGGAGATCAAAGCGGTCCCCTCCGACAAGATCTTCATGACCCGCGGCTGGGGCGAGATCGCGCGGGTCTGCCGCGCGAGCGACACCCACGTGATCCATCTTGAGTACAACGGCGTCTCCATGCTCTTCTTTAAGGTCTTCGACGCCGAGGGCCGCCGCCTGGAGTGCTGCTCCGGAGAGGGCGCAAGGCTGATGCGCGCTCCGCTCGCGACCACTCCAGTAGTAGCAGCCCTTGGGAGTCCAGCAGCTCTCCTGAGCTCTACCAGACTCCGGAGACGAGCGACGATAGCTACATGCCCCTGAGCTCTCGCCACGCTTGGAGCAGTGCTGCCGCGTCCGGCCGCCGCCGCCGCTGATCTGGATGGGGTTGGCGCCGGCCTCCCGTGGCCCACTGTTGATGATGGCGTCTGCCAGGGGGGGTGGGGGTGTAGATAGGATCCTCCTCAGTTTTAGCTTTTGTTTCCTGCGAAGAATCATGAAGCGCCCCATGGGGGCATGTAAGGGTCTGTAATGTCTTTTCTGCTTTTCTTCCCTGTTATGAAGATTTGCTGAACACGCGTCCTGTTAAGGATCGGTCCCCCCTTTATTTCCCCGCGATAGCTTGTTGCTCTACGCCGACAGGTCCCGGTCCCTAGGCAGGCTACAGCCGTCGCTGGTATGCCAGGTCGCGTGCCGTAGTCAAGGCCGGGAGGTGTGCGACCCGAGGTCCAGTAAGAGGTAAGAGCCCCTGAGGCGCGATGCTCAGGAGGTCCCCCTTAGCGGTGAGGCGGCCATGGTTAGGGAAGAAAGGGAGTTGACGTGGCCACAACGGGATTGTGGCAAGGCGTGCGTGTCCATAAGGCCCAGACATTTAGCCGATCCGAGGGCGAGACTTATCTTGCAAACTTCATGATGATTCCTGACGTTGCGCTGGGGCTGCGCGCCAACTTGTGCGGCATAGCCGGGCCGGCCCATACAAGTTTCCCTCCTCCCATGCTCTCCTTAGTGCTCCGCGTCCTCAGGTCCCGGCCCTCGAGCGAGCTCAGCCGCCGTTGGTATGCCAGGTCGCGATGCCGTGGTCAAGGCCAGGGGGTGAGGGCTGGAGAGCCAGTAAGAGCTCCTGAGTCGCGATGCTCAGGAGCCCCCCTTTTAACGTGCAAGCGAATTGCACGATAGAAAAGGAGACTCGCGGTGCCGCCTGCTATCCTTCCCGTAGGGTCCCTGTGAATAGGCACAAGAAGAACAGGGTTTGCCGTTAGAGCCGTCAGCCTGCCGCTGGTTGGTCCGAATGAAATGAAGGCACTTAGGGCCTGGTGAGGTGACGTGCGCGGGGCGTGCCGCGAGCCAGAGCTTGACCGCTCAGGTTTGTCAACGTGGCAGGGTCGGACCCATGCACCAGCGTTGTGCCTATGAGGAGGCCCCGTGGGAGGCGATGATCGGGCAGATGATGACTGTAGGCAGGTTAAGTAGGGAAGGCAAATCAGCTTGGGTAAATGCAGGAAGATACATGCCACTGGGTCCGGCCCGAGCGGCTTGGGGATGATGCAGCCCGAGGGGCGCCCCCAGCAAGGTAAGCTAAAGACATAAGCAAATGGGATACATGCCGTAGGGACGGACCCACACGGCCTGGGAATGATGCAGCCCAAGGGGCGCTCCCAGCTTAATCGAGCTTGGAAGATGTCACCTGGTTCTGTAGACGAAGCAGAGTTGGTGCAGCTGAAGGCGTGCGTTGAAGAAGCGACTCCTCATGAGCCATCGGAGCCCTGAGCCTCGGGAGGCTCTGGGGGCTCAGGAGGCTCCCTGAAGACCGTCACCGTTCCCTCCAGGACGACGCGGTACCTGGCCTCTTGAGTCGCCAGGTCACACCGCATGGCGCACTGATAGGCCGATGCCGTGCTCGGCAAGCCGAGGGGCATGCCAACGTAGCAGTGTGGCGGGCCTCCGCAACGGCCCACACGTGAAGGCCAGAAGCACTCCTGAGACGCGGCCCTGTTGAGCCCTGGAATGTCGATGCAGACACGCAGCTCGGCACCCTCGCCTGGGTGGTGAGCCGCGCCCTGTGAGCGGCTATCGCCGTGCATGGCTCTTGCGTCTTGCAGTTCCTATGTGGTCTTGGCGATGAACTCTTGAGTGGTGGGCACCCCTTGCCCTATGTTCTCCCGAGGAAAACGTGTCGCGTAGCACGCCTCCAAGTGGTGCCCAAGCGCCTCCCTTGTGAGGTGGGCAAGGTCTGAGGCCCTCCAAAAGAGAGCTCCCGAGCCCTGCTCGAGGAGGGCGCCGGGCGCGCCGTCCTATGCAATGGAGGGAGGCGCCCCTGGGACGGATGTTGATCCTGACGAGGCTCCTGCCACGACGCCATCCTCCTGAGGTCCTGCGTGGCGCAGCTGCTTCTTCTTGGGGATGGCCTCCGGAGGACCCTCACTTCTGCTGTCGGGGTCGTCGATTGCTGTAGCTTGGAAGGCGCGCTCGAGGGAGCACACCGCATCCCTTTCTTCACATGGGACCATGATGACCCCACCACTTCCAGGCATCTTGAGGACGTTGTAGCTGTGGTGGGTGACCGCCATGAATTTCTCCAGGGCCGGATACCCAAGGATGGCGTTGTACGGTAGGCGGATGTGCGCGACTTCAAAGTCGATGAGCTCAGTGCGGTAGTTGTCGCGTGTGCCGAAGGTGACAGGCAGGCGGACCTTCCCTATCGGTGTGGTGGAGCCGTCGGTCACTCCCGGGAAAGGTTTGTTAGACTGGAGCTGCTCATATGGCACTTGGAGGTTGTCGAAAGTGTTAACGGACAGGACATTGAGTCCTGCACCGCCGTCGATGAGAGTCTTGGTAACCTGCACATTGCTGATGACTGGGGAACACAACATCGAGAGGACGCCGGCGGTGGCCGCGCACTTGAGCTGATCTGCCGAGTTGAAAGTGATGGCGCACTGGGACCACTTGAGCGGGCGCGCGGCCTCAAGGTTGGGGAGCGCCGCATTCACCTCGCAAGCGAATTGTTTGAAGATGCGCTGAGAGGTTGGGGCCTGGGTGCCGCCCAGGATGCAGGCGACTGCACGCGGATCCTGAAAGCCCCTAGCCCCCTCGTCCTGATGATGTTCGTTGTTCCTTCTTGGTGGCGGCAGTGGAGAAAGACCGGTGTTGCCTTGGGGGCGATCCTCACGAGGCTGGTCCCTCCAGGGCCCCTCGTGAGGATGGTCCTGCCAGCGGTCCTCACGAGGCCTGTCGCGCCATTCCTTGCGTGGGCCGCGATCATCCCGGCGTCCGCCTCCTCGTCCTCCTCCACGGCCGTATCACCGGTCGCCGCGCTCGGGGCATCGACGGTAGCGTCCCTCGTGTAGGGCTCGGAGCTCTTGGCAGTCGCTGGTGTTGTGGGTGTTTAGGTTGTGGAAGGCGCAGAACAGTCGGCTATTCTTGGATGACTCGGGCTGATCTCTGCCCCATTTGGTGTCGGGCTCCGCAGATAGCACTATCGCTTCCTTGCGCATCACGTCCTTGGCCTTGGCTTTCTTCTCCTCTGTGCCTGTGGCTGGCAGCTCATGGAGGGAAAGGCGCCCCTCCTCAGCTCTTGCGCACTTGGTCGCTAGGTTGAACAGCTCCTGTGACGTGCAGAGCTCCTCGTGGATGGAGAGCTCTTCCTTCATCTTGACATCACGGACACCGTCGGAGAACGCGGAGATGATGGCCTCATCCGTGACCTTGGGGATCTTGAGGTGGGTGTTGTTGAAGAGCTGGATGTACTTCTAGAGGGTCTCCCCTAGTTGTTGCTTGATGCGGCGCAGATCGGTCATGGCCGGTGGGCGGTCGCGAGTGCCCTAGAAGTTGGCGACGAAGCGGTCGCGCATCTAGTCCCAGGAGGAGATAGAGCCGTGATGCAAGTTCAGGAGCCAGGTGCGGGCCCCATCCTTGAGAGCCATGGGAAACCAGTTCGCCATGGCTTTATCGTCGCTGTTGGCTGCTTCGATGCTCAGCTCGTAGAGCTGCAGGAACTCTGCGGGGTCGGCGGTGTCGTCGTAGTGAGGAGGCAGATCCGGCTTGAACTTGCCTGGCCAGGCGACGCTGCGGAGCTCGGGGGTGAAGGCACGGCATCCGGCCGTGGTTACTGGGGCCCGCCTCGGAGGTGGAGGTTGGTCTTGTCGAGGTCCCCGCGGTGCCGCCGCAAGCGGCACATGGTCTTGACGAGGCGGCGCGGGAAGCAGGAGTGCAGCTTCTCGCGGCCATGGGATTTCTTGGAAGCTTCTCTCTTCGCGCGCGGGCACCGGTCATGGCGGATCGCATCGCGGGGCCGCACGCCTTGGTGCCAAGGCGCCGTCTTTGGGCTGGGGTGGTGGAGGCGCGCCTCGGGCCTCGTCGCCCGTGGCTGGCTGAGGGTGAGGCCGAGAGAGGAATGGCGCCGGGGAGCCCCCTGCGGCGCGGACGAGCTCGGTGACACGGTCGAGCCACTCCTCATAGAGGTCGTCGACTGGGCGGTAGCGCAGGAGCTCGTTTGCGGTGAGGAGTGCGGCCGCACCTCCATGGGAGCGCGGTGTGCGTGAGACGAAGAACCGGCTGGGGCCAGCGATGGAGTGGCGGTGCGGCCGTCCTGCCGCACCGAAGGATGCAGTGAAGACACTTGCTGCTCGTTCCCCATCGGGCCGGTGGCTGCGTTGGTGGCGGGGGATGGAGAACGACGTGGTGGCCCGCCGATGGGAGCTGTCTGAGCAACGCGGGCGGTGAGAGCAACCCGACGCTCAGCTCGAGCGCGGTGAGCGTCCGCCATGGAGACGATGGAGCGGTGGAGCGACGAACTGGTGGAATTAAAGCTTCGGCGCACCCCTAGCTGGCGCACCAATTGTCGGATGTGGGGTTCCGACAAACCCTTAAGGTTCGAACACTAGGGTGCGCGCGAAGTCTCTTCCTCCCACCGATCTACGCCCTAGCTCGCTAAGATCTCGCGGACGAACTCGGCAAACTCGCAACACAGAAAGACACATGATTTATACTGGTTCGGGCCACCGTTGTGGTGTAACACCCTACTCTAGTGTGGTGGTGGTGGATTGCCTCTTGGGCTGATTACGAACAATACAAGGGGAGGAACAACCTCCTGAGGTTGAGGTGTTCTTGTGCGTGGCTAACTTGTGTGGGTGAGAGAGTGGTCTCAGATGCCGTCCCCTCGCCCCCGGTGGTGGCTAGTCCTGCTTATAGAGGACCTGGTCCTCTTCCCAAATATTGAGCGGGAAGGGAGCCAACAACGGCGGGCTAATTTGAAGGGGGCAGCTAGTACAAGCCATCCTGACAAAAGGTGGTCTGCGCCTGCGAAAGGCTCTGGTGGTGACGCTGTCTTGGGCTCCACGATGACCTTCGTCTTGCCGTCCTTCTGGTCTTGGTCTTGTTGCACCAAAATGGCAACCTTTGCCTGATGCCTTGGTACTCCTCGCCTGCGCTAGTTTCCTTAGCACCAAAGAGGAAACAAGGACGCTGCGCGCGCTGGCGCCCGCTTGGCGCCCGCCTGGTGTCGATCGTCATGGCTCACGTCATGAGAGCCTCGTGAGGTTCGCCTCGCCTTGATATCTCCGCTCCTCGTGAGCCTGCCTGGCTAGGCCACTCCAGAAAAGGTCTCGTGTCGTCCGCCTTGCGAGGCTTGGCCCCTCGCGAGGGTCTTGGGTGCCTTGTTGGTGAAGATGGGTCATAGGGCCTACTGGCTCAGCCACACAGTGGGCCGCAGGCAGGCAAGTCTGGGGACCCCCGTTCCCAGGACGCCAGTAGTAGGTTGCCTAATAATAGATTTAATGGAGATTTCTTCGGTGGAATTTATGCAACCCGTCTAGCTAATTTTCTTGATATACCCATACGTGGGTATGATATTGAGTTGCCTCCTATTTATTTAGATTATGAGGCCATGGTCCGTCATCAGTTTGTTGAGAGGAACGACCAGTTCCTCTAGTACCGACTAATCTTTGACAGACGACGCACCTATCACGTCACTCTACCTGCTCCTGCTTTCTTTGACTCTCAGGCAAAAGGGAGATATATTATAACCAGGGAGGAGGCAGACGAGTATAAGAGGAGGACGGAGATGGCCCGTCTCCAAGCGGCAGCTCATGACGCAATAGCTGTTGCATCACAGTACGACCCCAGCTATAACTTTGGATATCCGCCAGACCAGCTGTGGCCATGGACCAACTTAGGCTAAAAGCCTAAGCTTGGGGGAGTACGTATTTCTCACCGACATTACATTCCTGTTCACACACTCATGCTAGGTGTCGGTGCTCATACTTTTTCATTGTATCATCCATGCTAGTTTATTTTCCTTTTTTATGCTTTCTTCTTGTGTGTTTAATAAACCTTAAGAAAAAAAAAAATAGTTGTAGCTTTTAATTAGTTTAATTTGCATGCTTGAAGTAGTAACTAAAAAGAAAACCCAAAAATATTTCTCGTTCTTCTTTTGCTTGTTGGGAGCTTTCCCGTGTAAATAGTTTTATTTCTTTTCTTGTTCTTTGGGGGTCGAGAGGAGAAGACCATAATTAAAATGTTGAGTGGCTCTTATATGCATTATTGTTGATCTAACAAAGAGCCCATATTACCTTGTCTTCTCTCTTGAATTGAATACTTGCAGATTCCAGCTTAGTCCAATGCACGTGCACTATTATTATTATCCACACTATTCGGTCGTGCAAGTGAAAGGCAATAATGATGATTATATGATGAACTTATTGAGATGAGAAAAGTTGGTATGAACTCTACCTCTCTTGTTTTTGTAAATATGATTAGTTCATCGTTCCTGATTTAGCCTATTATGAATGAACATGTTTGCAATGACAATTAGAGAATGTAGTTGCTTATGTCATGCTTAATTAGCTAGGAGCTTATAATGGTTCACCTTGCGTGCCAACATGCTATTAAACATGTTTGCAATGACAATTAGAGAATGTAGTTGCTTATGTCATGCTTAATTAGCTAGGAGCTTATAATGGTTCACCTTGCGTGCCAACATGCTATTAAAATGGTTGTGATGTGGTATGATAGGGTGGTATCCTCTTTTGAATGATTCGAGTGGCTTGACTTGGCACATGTTCATGCATGTAGTTGAAACAAAATCAACGTAGTCTCTACGATATTTATGTTCATGGTGCATTATATCCTACTCATGCTTGCATTCGGTGTTGATTAATTTTAATGCATGTGCATGGCTGTTGTCGCTCTCTAGCTGGTCGCTTCCCAGTCTTTTGCTAGCCTTCACTTTTACTAAGCAGGAATACTGCTTGTGCATCCAATTCCATAAACCCCAAAGTTATTCCATATGAGTTCACCATACCTACCTATATACGTTATCTACCTGCCGTTCCAAGTAAATTTGTATGTGCCAAACTCTAAACCTTGAAATAAGCATTCTGTTTTGTATGCTCGAATAGCTCATGTATCAACTAGGGCTGTCCGTATCTTCCATGTTAGGCGGGTTATTCTCAAGAGGAGTGGACTCCGCTCCTCACTCACAAGAAAATAGCTGGTTACCGGGATGCCTAGTCCCATGCTTTATGCAAATCAAATCAAAATAATTGCAAACAAAACTCCCCCGGGACTGTTGTTAGTTGGAGGCACTCGTTGTTTCGAGTAAGCCATGGATTGATGCTTGTTGGTGGAGGGGGAGTATAAACTTTACCATTCTGTTTGGGAACTGCCTATAATGTGTGTAGCATGGAAGATATCGCCATCTCCTGGTTGTTATGTTGACAATGAAAGTATACCGCTCAAAATATTATTCACCTTCCGTTTCAAAACCGAGCTCTGGCACTTCTACAAATCCATGCTTCCCTCTGCGAAGGGCCTATCTATTTACTTTTATGTTGAGTCATCATCCTCTTATTAAAAAGCACCAGTTTAAGAGCACTACTGTCATTTGCATCCATTACTGTTAGTTTACATTGAGTATGACTTGACTGGATCTCTTTTACCCTGAATTACAATATCTAGTCAGTCCTTGATCTTTAAAGGGCTAGCGAGATACCGTCCTGTTATATCATATCATGATTGTTTTGAGAAAGTGTTGTCATCCGAGATTTATTATTATTGCTCGCTAGGTGATTATGTCATTGATATGAGTAAACATGAGACCTAAATGTTATTGTGAATATGGTTAGTTCATAATCTTTGCTGAAAACTTGAAAGCTGGCTTTACATACTTACAACAACAAGAGCAAATAGAGTTTGTAAAAGTTTTTCTTTATCACATTTAGTTTATCAACTGAATTGCTTGAGGACAAGCAAAGGTTTAAGCTTGGGGGAGTTGATACGTCTCCGTCGTATCTACTTTTCCAAACACTTTTGCCCTTGTTTTGGACTCTAACTTGCATGATTTGAATGGAACTAACCCGGACTGACGTTGTTTTCAGCAGAATTGCCATGGTGTTATTTTTGTGCAGAAATAAAATTTCTCGGAATGACCTGAGAATCAACGGAGAATTATTTTGGAATATATAAAAAATACTGGAAGGAAGATCCACGTCAGGGGGGCCTCCACCTGTCCACGAGGGTGGGGGTGCGCCCTACCCCCTGGGCGCGCCCCCTGCCTCGTGGTCCCCCTGACGCTCCACCGACCTCAACCCTGACTCCATATATTCACTTTCGGGGAGAAAAACCGAGGGAGAAGGATTCATCGCGTTTTACGATACAGAGCCGCCGCCAAGCCCTAAACTCTCTCGGGAGGGCTGATCTAGAGTCCGTTCGGGGCTCCGGAGAGGGGAATCCGTCGCCATCATCATCATCAACCATCCTCCATCACCAATTTCATGATGCTCACCGTCGTGCATGAGTAATTCCATCATAGGCTTGTTGGACGGTGATGGGTTGGATGATATTTATCATGTAATCGAGTTAGTTTTGTTAGGGTTTGATCCCTAGTATCCACTATGTTCTGAGATTGATGTTGCTATGACTTTGCTATGCTTAATGCTTGTCACTAGGGCCCGAGTGCCATGATTTAAGATCTGAACCTATTATGTTTTCATCAATATATGAGAGTTCTTGATCCTATCTTGCAAGTCTATAGTCACCTACTATGTGTTATGATTCGGCAACCCCGAAGTGACAATAGTCGGGACCACTCCCGGTGATGACCGTGGTTTGAGGAGTTCATGTATTCACTACGTGTTAATGCTTTGGTCTGGTACTCTATTAAAAGGAGGCCTTAATATCCCTTAGTTTCCAATAGGACCCCGCTGCCACGGGAGGGTAGGACAAAAGATGTCATGCAAGTTCTTTTCCATAAGCACGTATGACTATATTCGGAACACATGCCTACATTACATTGATGAATTGGAGCTAGTTCTGTGTCACCCTATGTTATGACTGTTACATGATGAACCGCATCCATCATAATTCTCTACCACCGATCCATTGCCTACGAGCTTTCCATATATTGTTCTTCGCTTATTTACTTTTCTGTTGCTATTGTTATCATCACTACAAAACACCAAAAATATTAATTTTGCTACCGTTACCTTTTACCACCATTACCACTACTATCATATTACTTTGCTACTAAACACTTTGCTGCAGATATTAAGTTTGCAGGTGTGATTGAATTGACAACTCAGCTGCTAATACTTGATAATATTCTTTGGCTCCCCTTATGTCGAATCAATAAATTTGGGTTGAATACTCTACCCTCGAAAACTGTTGTGACCCCCTATACTTGTGGGTTATCACTACACGACAAATAGTTGCACATATAGTGCATCACACTGTGAAGAATTGAAATAAACAAGTCATAAGGACATCTTTAGGCGATCCTTAAAAAGTTAAAGGACTAAAACCCTTAGTGGATATATATATAGTGTTACTATTCATCACTCAGGGTGCAGAATAAGTTATTCTTCACCCGAGGTAATCTTACGATCGCTTTCTAAATAAATTACATTTCGAATATAAATAGTTACATGCATATTGATTCAATATTTAAAATTTTGTATAAAAAAACAAAAATATAGGTTATAAGACTAGAAAAATCACATTTTATGTATGTTTTACACTATGTTTTTATACTCGTTACATAACATAAAATATTTTTTACGACGAGTACATATTTTCTTACGTTCTCTTTTTATGTATGAAATAATACATAATTTACGAAACGTAAAAATATGGTGCATTGATGTCAAAATAGAGAGGGGGTGAAGAATAACTATTCCTCACCCAGGGTGACGAATAGCGTGACCCTATATATATACTCCAACAATTTTTGGCCGTTTCTAGTCGATCCCCTAAACTTAAGGTTGTAAACTTCAATTTGATCAAGTTCAAAGCAGGTTCAACCGAAAGTAGCATGCATTCAAACATAAACATAGATAGTTTTGCATAACCGAACATAAAACATAAATTTAAACTAAGGACCCCTACTTTCGGTCGAAGTAGAGGTCGAACCAATCCTTCCTCGTCATGTACAGTGTGCCGCGAGCCGGGTCCGGGCCAGTACCGTCGTTGGGATCGTCAGGGAAGACACTCCTCCACTCGTCGGCGTCGATCTCCTCGTCCTCGAGGCCTGCCTCGACGCCCTCCGCGCCGTCGTCGCCGCTGCCTTTGACCTCGTCGTCAGAGAAGAGCGCGATAACCTCGCCGCCCTCTGCGCCGCCGTCCTCGCCGCCTTCGACCTCGTCATCGGAGGAGAGCGCGATAACCTCTCCACCCTCCGCGTTGGCAAAGATCGCCCGCTCCGCCTCCACGAGCTCTGGGTGCTACCGGCGGAGCTCTTGCATGTAGGCCTCGTCGGCGGCCTTGGCCTCGAGGCGCTCCCACGCCTCGCAGTCCTCTCGCGCCATAGTCGAGCTCACCACCCCTAGCTCCGGCAGAACAAGGTCGACCGGACATGTGCCGAAGTGGAAATTGAGCCTATCCGCCGTGCCATGGTAGAGGACCTGCCAGCGGTCGTACTCCACGGCCTCGAGCTTGGCCGTGTGGAAGCTACCAAGCCACCAGCGGGTGTGGGTCTCTCGATCTGTAATCACGGTGACCCACGTCCCCCAACCGCCACTGCCGGACCCCGAGGTAGGACTTCGTCGGCTGCCAGGTCCGGGGAGGATGGGGAAGTCCTCGAGCCGGTGTAGGGGCGCGGTGGCGGGCGGATCAGGGGACCGGCAACAGCGGATTGGGCCCGCAGAGACGACGGGGATACCTCGGCGGCCACCTCATCGGCGTTGGGCGAAAAGGCCGCGATAAACCTCCTTTTGGCCATTGGCTCCTCGAGCTCCCCGGCACAAAGGCATAGGTTGAGGATGGAGGCGCCGGCGATGGTGGCGACCTACCAATGGTTTCGAGGGTTGTGTGTGTATGTGTGAGCAGAGGTTGTGTTTGAGGAAATACCGCGGCAACTGAAAATTTTACTAGGCGGGAGTAACAAGGCGGGGCTACTGAAAATTTGGATCAAGAGCGAGCAGATATTTTTAAGATTGCGAGGGATGCAGAGGCGGGAGTAAAATGCCGGGGCTACTGAAAATTTGAATCAAGGGGCTGAAGCAGAGCGGGAGTAACAGACATCGCACACGGTCCGCACATACTAATTATGTGCTATCAAACATTAAAACCTTCCAGGCGGTAGATATTTAGAGATTGCGAGGGATGCAGAGGCAGGAGTTTTTGGGGAGCGGGCTAGTGTGCTTGACACGCCGGTTGTGGATTGTAGCCGACACACCTTCTCGCGTAAGCCATAGGCGTACTATACACCGACGGTTCTCCAAGATATTTTGTACTACATCTCACATAGTTGGTGATAATAAACTGTGTGGGATCTACTTGATTTGAATTACAAAATGGGGTCACAACGGCAATGGACGATGTTTGAATTGCTAGACCTTTTATCTGCAGTGAACATGCAACTATATGTGTGTCATAAAAGAATTGGAATTATTCAGGGTTCGTTTGGACATTTTATACTGGTTTCTAGCCATTTCAGGTGCACAATTCAAAATTAAACTACATGCACATGCTCCGGTGCATACAAATTGGTTAAAAAAAATCAAATTTGTGTCCTTCAGTGCATGCTTAGGTCCCTTGCAAGAAATGGGAATGAATTTTTCGGGGTTCGTTTGGCATTTTTTATACATTAACTGGGTTGTCTAGGCATTTTATGTGCATAATTCAAATTTGAACTACAAGCAGATGCTCCAATGCACTAAAGTTGGTTGAAAAATCACATGTGTGTCCTTGGGTGAATTTCTAGGTCCCATGCAAGAGATGGGAATGAATTTCAAACACCAGGGCACTGTTGATTGCCGGCAAAACGTTGAGATACTTGGTTTTTAAATTCTAGTAAATCCAAAACTCGTCTAAAATTCATGAAACTTGGCATGCTATTATGGAGAGGCATCAACATGCCGTGGTGAAAAATTTGTCCCATTTGGGGCTGGTTTGGGTAAAAGCTTCTCACAAACCAGAGCTTCTCACAACAAGCATGATGGTTCCAATAGGGAATGTACCACCTTTGGGGACGGGACGATATCCGTTGCCTCTTATTGCTTTAAAAAAATTCTAGTGTCAACATAGAACAACAGGAGTGTTGTGTTTAATCTTGGAATTGTTCGGGGTTTGTTTGGCCTTTTATACATTAACTGGCATTTCTAGGCATTTTATGTGCATAATTCAAATTTGAACTACAAGCACATGCTCGAATGCACCAAAGTTGGTTGAAAAATCACATTCGCGTCCTTGGGTGAATTTATAGGTCCCATGCAAGAGATGGAAATGAATTTCAAACACCAGGGCACTGTTGATTTCCGGCAAAACATTTAGATACCTGGTTTTTAAATTCTAGTAAATCCAAACTCTTCTGAAATTCATGAAACTTGGCATGCTATCATGGAGCGGCATCAACATGCCGTGGCGAAAATTTTATACCATTTGGGGCAGGTTTGGGTATAAGTTTCTCACAAACCAGAGCTTCTCACAACAAGCATGATGGTTTCGATGGGGAACGTACCACCTTTGGCGACGGGATGATATCCATTGCCTCTTATTGCTTTCAAAATTTTTCTAGTGTCAACATAGAACAACAGGAGTGTTGTGTTTAATCTTGTAATTTTTCAGGGTTCGTTTGGCCTTTTTTATACATTAACTGGGGTTTCTAGGCATTTTATGTGCATAATTCAAATTTGAACTACAAGCACATGCTCCAATGCACCAAAGTTGGTTGAAAAATCACATGTGTGTCCTCGGGCGAATTTCTAGGTCCCATGCAAGAGATGGGAATGAAATTGAAACACCATGGCACTGTTGATTGCCAGCAAAACATTGAGATGCCTAGTTTTTAAATTCTGGTAAATCCAAAACTCGTCTGAAATTCATGAAACTTGGCATGCTATCATGGAGCGGCATCAACATGTCGTGGTAAAAAAATTGTCCCATTTGGTGCAGGTTCGGGCATAAGCTTCTCACAACAAGCATGATGGTTTCGATAGGGAACGTACCACCTTTGGGGACGGGACGATATCCATTGCCTCTTATTGCTTTCAAAAAGTTTCTAGTGTCAACATAGAACAACAGGAGTGTTGTGTTTAATGTTGGAATTTTTCGGGGTTTGTTTGGCCTTTTTTACACATTAACTGGGTTTTCTAGGCATTTTATGTGCATAATTCAAATTTGAACTACAAGCACATGCTCCAATGCACTAAAGTTGGTTGAAAAATCACATGTGTGTCCTTTGGTGAATTTCTAGGTCCCATGCAAGAGATGGGAATGAAATTCAAACAGGAGGGCACTGTGGATTGCCAGCAAAACATTGAGATGCCTGGTTTTTAAATTCTAGTAAATCCAAAAGTCGTCTCAAATTCATGAAACTTGGCATGCTATCATGGAGCGGCATCAACATGCCGTGGTAAAAAAGTTTGTCCCATTTGGGGCAGGTTCGGGTATAAGCTTCTCACAACAAGCATGATGGTTTCGATAGGGAATGTCCCACCTTTGGGGACGAAATGATATTCATTGCCTCTTATTGATTTCAAAAAATTTCTAGTGTCAACATAGAACAACAGGAGTGTTGTGTCAATTTTTGTGATTTTTCGGGGTTCGTTTGGACATTTTTAGGCATCAACTGGGTTTTCTAGGCATTTTATGTGCATAATTCAAATTTGAACTACAAGCACATTCTCCAATGCACCAAAGTTGGTTGAAAAATCACATGTGTGTCCTTGGGTGAATTTCTAGGTCCCATGCAAGAGATGGGAATGAAATTCAAACACCATGGCACTGTTGATTGCCGGCAAAACGTTGAGATGCCTGGTTTTTAATTCTAGTAAATCCAAAACTCGTCTGAAATTCATGAAACTTGGCATGCTATCATGGAGCGGCATCAACATGCCGTGGTAAACAATTTGTCCCATTTGGTGTAGGTTCGGGTATAAGCTTCTCACAATAAGCATGATGGTTTCAATAGGGAACGTACCACCTTTGGGGACGGGACGATGTCCATTGCCTCCTATTACTTTCAAAAAAATTCTAGTGTCAACATAGAACAACAGGCGTGTTGTGTTTAATCTTGGAATTTTTCGGGGTTTGTTTGGCCTTTTTATACATTAACTGTGTTTTCTAGGCATTTTATGTGCATAATTCAAATTTGAACTACAAGCACATGCTCCAATGCACTAATGTTGGTTGAAAAATCACATGTGTGTCCTTTGGTGAATTTCTAGGTCCCATGCAAGAGATGGGAATGAAATTCAAATAGGAGGGCACTGTGGATTGCCGGCAAAACGTTGAGATGCCTGGTTTTTAAATTCTAGTAAATCCAGAAGTCGTCTGAAATTCATGAAACTTGGCATGCTATCATGGAGCGGCATCAACATGTCGTGGTAAAAAATTTGTCCCATTTGGGGCAGGTTCGGGTATAAGCTTCTCACAAACCAGAGCTTCTCACAACAAGCATGATGGTTTCGATAGGGAACGTCCCACCTTTGGGGACGAAACGATATCCATTGCCTCTTATTGCTTTCAAAAAATTTCTAGTGTCAACATAGAACAACTGGAGTGTTGTGTCATTTTTTGTGATTTTTTGGGGTTCGTTTGGACATTTTTAGGCATCAACTGGGTTTTCTAGGCATTTTATGTGCATAATTCAAATTTGAACTACAAGCACATGCTCCAGTGCACTAAGGTTGGTTGAAAAATCTGATATGTATCCTCGGGTGAATTTCTAGGTCCCATGCAAGTGATGGGAATGAAATTCAAACACCAGGGCATTGTTGATTGCCGGCAAAACATTAAGATGCTTGGTTTTTAAATTCTAGTAAATCCAAAACTCATCTGAAATTCATGAAACTTGGCATGCTATCATGGAGCGGCATCAACATGTCATGTTAAAAAATTTGTCACATTTGGGGCAGGTTCGGGTCTATGCTTCTCATAAACCAGAGCTTCTCACAGCAAGCATGATGGTTTCGGTAGGGAACTTCCCACCTTTGTGGACGAAACGATATCCATTGCCTCTTATTGCTTTCAAAAAATTTCTCGTGTCAACATAGAACAACATAAGTGTTGTGTCAATTTTTGGGATTTTTCGGGGTTCGTTTGGACATTTTTATGCATTAACTGAGTTTTCAATGCATTTATGTGCATAATTCAAATTTGAACTACATGCACATGCTCCATTGCATATAAATTGGTTGAAAAATCAAATCTGTGTCCTTGGGTGCATGTTTAGGTCCCATGCAAGAAATGGGAATGAATTTGAAACACCGGGGCACCGTTGATTGCCGGCAAAACATTGAGATGACTGGTTTTAAAATTCTAGTAAATCCAAAACTCGTCTGAAATTCATGAAACTTGGCATGCTATCATGGAATGGCACCCGACATGCTGTGGCATTTTTCGTGTCCATTTTGGGAGAAGGCGCACTTGAATAATGACAGCCAACAAAGGCATTTTGAAAAAATAGCTGCCACTTTAATATCTCAAACGTTTGTATAATACAAACCGTGTGTGTTCTGTTAACCATTCATGTGATGCCACGTGTCCAGGTTTTAATGGTTGTAGGACGTGCTGTGCGGTCAGCTTCTGGACCATGACTAAACGGGAGGCGTGTGAGCGCAGTCCGGTGTGAAAGCTGACCAAGAGGCATGCAAGCTGTCCTCCAATGCGCAAGCTCACCGGGAAGCGTGCGAGCTGTACGCTGCGCAAGCTCACTGGGAAAGGGGGCCCTTTGACTTCCATGGCCGCCCACCTTCCTCTCCATTAATGGCGCCCGAGCCGCTATTTAATACGGTCGGCCTTATTGTTCGCCTCCCATTCCCCTCCCTCTCGCAGACCTCCACCAACGCCATGGCGCACAATGATCATCTGCCACTAGTCTTCAAGTTTGGTGAAGTCGACTCTGAGCCAGAGGAGATAGAAAATAAGGAGGAATGGGGCCTCATGGACATGGCCCAGAACAAGCTGGCCGCGGCGGTTGCTGCCCCTGCTCCCATCCCAGCTCCCATCCCCGCGCCCGCGCCAACGACCATCCCCGTAGCATTGACGAGCTGGTTGCCAAGCACTATCATAGAGCTGGAAGCCGCGGGCGTCAGCGAGGTCCCCGCGGACCCGTGTGAGCTCGTGTACATGCCAGCGCCAGCGCCCATGCCCATGCGCGCCCCTCCACCCATCGTGGCGCCGACCCCCGTGCATTTGGCTGCACCTGCCGCGCGCGTGCCCCTGCCCGTGCCCGCCCCTCCACCCACCGCGGTGCGGGTCCCCATGCCTTGGGCTGCCACCTGCCGCGCCCGTGCCCATGTGCCCCCCCTCAGCGGCATGGGGTGCTGCCGCCGACCGCTACCTCTCAGCGGTGCCAGTTACCGTCCTCCCGCGCCTCGCCCGTCGATCGCGAGACAACATGATGTTTGATTTACAAGTGAAGAACATTTTGTGCTACCTTGAAGACTTCAACAACGGCGTCCCAGAGGACGACAACGACAACGACGGACGCCACCTCCGCTGCCGCCGGAAATAGTTTTTTTGGGGGTTTAACACTGTATCTCAAATTCTCGATCATATGAATATAAATTCGCAGTGTGACTGAATGAAAGATATGGTTTGAACAAACTTGCGTTTTTCTCTCTTAATGTACAGACTTATCAAATGATTTTCTTTTGAAAAAACATCAATGGTTTTTAAATATGAAACACTCATCGCAAACGTTTTAGTTAGAACGCCCGTATGCAAACCGATAGCTTCCCCAGGAAGCCAAGGAAAAACGCGCCGAGCAGGATTTCTGCATCCCTTCAACGCAAACGGTTGTTTTGCATGACCTGTGTGCAAGGACGTACAAACAATTGGGTAAGATTTACATATCTGTCATTTTGGGTATGTTGCCATTTGTCAAACTAGAAAGATTACATTTGTTTATCTAGTAACATTGCTATTTGTCAACCTTGTAACACTGCGATTTGTCAAAATATGCAGCTACAAATCACTAGAACTTTCTAATTTTTGCAACTAAAATCACTAGCACAGTTCATATGGACACCACTAGCAGGCGTGAGTTGATGGACGCATATCCAAATGTACCATTGATTACATAAAACAAGTCATCAACCCACAAGGACAACGAGGATACACGTTGGATTATAGATCATTTCCAACAAAACATTCTAGTAATGTTTTTCTCACACAACAAATAACAAAGCGATGAAATGAACTTCAGCTCAACCACTCGTCGGCGTTGGAAACACTTGCTTTGAACCAGAAGTGATTCTCTGGGAAGGGCCAGCTACTGTCAATCTCGAGACCAACACAGGACTGATCATCGAGGCTGAAGCGGCCTATGTCAGGACCCATATTGGGACGGTAGGGAAGCATAGTAATGTCCGAGGTATAGATATAGTTACTTCTCATAAATGGTAGTAACGTTGTGTCAACAGCAGCTGGATCGCCTTCCACCATCATTGGATAGTTTTGTACAAGGAAGAGTGAGTTTCCTCCAAGACTTCCAATACTGAACCAGGGAGAAGGTGTCGGTGCTAGTACACTAGTATCCATCCCAAATACCCTGCAACGGATGTTGGAATAGAAGAGGTGATCCATCGGAATAAGTTGCCAAGCGCCATTGAGTATATGGGTCCTGCTCGTCCTCATGCTCGTAAAAAATTTCAAGTATAGGTGGTGGAATGCTCACAGGACCTTGGAAACACAAGAAGGTTAATTAGTAAAGGGAAACTAGCTAACCCGCATGCATGTGGATGAAACAATTATAATTACGGTGGAAGACAAACGTACCGAAAGCATCATGATTCCATGCAAAAACAGTGCCACGAGTGGTGGCAGCAAACACAAGACCCTCGTATTGAATTGCATCACAGTACTCATCCGTGTACAGAAATTGATTTTTGAGCAATATCCATCGAGGCGTGGAAGTAAGGACGGCAACAAGCTTGTCGAAGATAGCAACAACTTCATAGTTCGTGTAATCCCAAGAGCGGCTGGGAACTCGACAAAATGCTATCTTTCGTAGACAACGGTCAGCATGATCATATTTGAACTCACGTAGAATACCAGTGTACTTAGCCTCCGGGCAGTCATCTGAGATTTTTGGAAGTGGAACCCGATGACGAGTGTACACATTCACAAGTTCCCACTCGTAGTTGTACCCAATATAAACAACACAATCTCCATTTGTGCCTGCCCAAGCCTTGCCCTCAAGCGATGGCATCTTAACATCATACGTATCATTATCAAGCGGCATCAACTTACACAAGGCGAGGCTTCCCTTGTCCCCGCACCAGTCAGCAGGGTCACGGCAAAGAAGATAGGGGAGATCAAACCGCTCTTAGACCCTTGGGTTCCTTGTAATGATGTTACTAGTTGAGTTGAGAATGGTCTTGAATGAACCTGCCATGCTAGCCGAGGTGATGACGTCACACCGATCAATGAGTTCCTCCACCGTGTCATCATTCAGATCGGGGCAAGAATAACGGGGTCGTTTCCGGCCTGTTCCCTCCATGGAGAAGACGATCGAACAATGGTAGAAGGAAGGGTGAAGGCAAATGTAGGAGGGAGGAAGAGCTAGCGTGCGGCAGCAGTTCCAAATTGAGAGGGAAAGGCAAAGACTCGGTGGACGGTTGCCACGGTACACGAAGAGGCACCTGGGGAGCGAACGGTTGCCACAGAGGTCACACACTGGCAATAAGGGCCGATTGAACCGCATGCGTATATCGCACACACCTTGATCTGGTTAACCGTTTCTTTTGTGTTGCCTAATCACAAACAGTTCATCCGAGTGAACCGTATGTTGTATATCGCACACACCTTCATCTGGCTGTCTGTTTCTTTTGTTCCTCCTCATCACAAATAGTTCATCCGAGTGAACTGTATGCTGTGTATCGCACACACCTTCATCTGGCTGCTTGTTTCTTTTGTTCCTCCTCATCGCAAATAGTTAATTGAACTGAACCGTATGCCCTTTATCGCACACGCAACTAAAATCTGAACCGTGTTTGATGCATCCATCATCGCAAAAGTTTTATACATTTTTGACGGTTTTCATACAACACCGTTTGCGATTATTGCATCGCACACAGTTTCTCGAAGGGTCTCTATTCGAAGTGTCGCATTAGCAGCATCCTGCGGTAGTGTACGTAGTTCCCTTTGTTTGTCGGGATGTTACTTGCGCGAGATTCGATCTTTGGCATCTCCATACCTAGTTCAATCTCGTTACCAGCAAGTCTCTTTACTTGTTCCATAATACATCATATCGTAACTAACTCCTTAGTCACTTTGCTTGCAAGCTTCTTATGATGCTGTATTACCGAGAGGGCCCAGAGATACCTCTCCGATATACAGAGTGACAAATCCCAATCTCGTTAGATGCCAACTCAATAGACACCTTCGGAGATACCTCTAGAGCATCTTTATGATCACCCAGTTATGTTGTGACGTTTGATAGCACACAAGGTATTCCTCCAGTATCCGGGAGTTCCATGATCTCATGGTCGAAGGAATATGTATTTGACATTAAGAAAGCAGTAGCAATAAACTGAATGATCATATGCTAAGCTAACAGATGGGTCTTGTCCATCACATTGTTCTCCTAATGATGTGATCCCGTTATCAAGTGACAACACATGTCTATGGTTAGGAAACCTTAACCATATCTTGATCAACGAGCTAGGCTAGTAGAGGCTTACAAGGGACACGGTATTTGTTTATGTATCCACACATGTATTTAAGGTTTTCTCCATACAATTCTAGCATGAATCATAAACCTTTATCATGATTAAGGAAATATAATAATAACCACTTTATTATTGCCTCTAGGGCATATTTCCAATAGTCTCCCACTTACACTAGGGTCAATAATCAAGATTACATAGTAATGAATCAACACCCATGGAGTCTTGGTGTTGATCATGTTTTGCCCGCGGAAGAGGTTCAATCAACGGGTCTGCCACATTCAGATCTGTATGTACTTTGCAAATTTCTATGTCTTCAACCTTGACCTTTTCATGAATGGAGTTGAAGCGCCTCTTCATGTGTTTGGTTCTCTTGTGAAACCTGGATTCCTTTGCTAAGGAAATTGCTCCAGTGTTGTCACAAAAGATTGTCATTGGACCCGATGCACTAGGTATTACACCTAGATCATATATGAACTTCTTCATCCAAACTCCTTCATGTGATGCATTCGAAGCAGCTATGTACTCCACTTCACATGTAGATCCCGCCACAACGCTCTGCTTGAACTGCACCAACTTACAGCTCCACCATTGAATATAAATATGTATCCGGTTTGTGACTTAGAGTCATTCGGATCTGTGTTGAAGCTAGCATCAACGTAACCCTTTACGACGAGCTCTTCGTCACCTCCATAAACAAGAAACATATCTTTGGTCCTTTTCACGCACTTTAGGATATTCTTGACCGTTGTCCAGTGATCCACTACTGGATTACTTTGGTACCTCCTTGCCAAACTTATGGCAAGGCACACAACAGGTCTGGTACACAACATGACATACATAATAGAACCTATGGTTGAGGCATAGGGAATGACTTTCATTTTCTCTCTATCTTCTGCCATGGTCGGACTTTGCGTCTGACTCAATTTCACACCTTGCAACACAGGCAAGAACCCTTTCTTTGACTGGTCCATTTTGAACTTCTTCAGAACTTTGTCAAGGTATGTGCTTTGTGAAAGTCCTATTAAGCGTCTCGATCTATCCCTATAGATCTTGATGCCCAATATATAAGCAGCTTCACTGAGGTCTTTCACTGAAAAATTCTTATTCAAGCATCCTTTTATGCTATCCAGAAATTCTATATCATTTCCAATTAGTAATATGTCATCCACATATAACACCACAAATGCTATAGAGCTCACATTCACTTTCTCATAAATACAGGCTTCTCCGTAAGTCTGTATAAAACCATATGCTTTAATCACATCATCAAATAATATATTCCAACTCCAAGATGCTTGCACCAGTCCATAAATGGATCGCTGGAGCTTGCACACTTTGTTAGCACCTTTAGGATCGACAAAACCTTCTGGTTGCATCATGATACGTCTCCAATGTATCTATAATTTTTGATTGTTCCATGTTGTTATATTATCATTCTTGGATGTTTTATAACCATTTTATAGCAACTTTATATCATTTTTTGGGACTAACCAATTGACATAGTGCCCGGTGCTAGATGTTGTTTTTGCTTGCTTTTTTACTTCGCAAAATATTAGTACCAAACAAAGTTCAAACGTAGCAAAACTTTTTGGAGATTTTTTTGGACCAGAAGACACCTTATGGGCTAAGAAAGTACCAAAGGGAGGCCCATGGGGAAAACAATCCACCAGGGCGCGCCTAGGAGCCCAGGCATGCCCAGGGGGGTTGTGCCCTCCACGTAGCCCCCCCTACACCGCCTCTTTGCCCTATAAATTCCCATATATTCTAAAAACCCTAGGGGAGTTGAAGAAACACAATTCCAGCCACTACAAGTTCCAGAACCACGAGATCCAATCTAACGCCATCACAAAGGGGTTCATCATCCTCATTGGTGCCTCTCCGATGATGCATGAGTAGTCCACCATAGACCTGCGGGTTCGTAGGCAGTATCTAGATGGCTTCCTCTCTCTCTCTCTCTTTTGGTTCTCAATACAATGGTATCTTGGAGATCTATTTGATGTAACTCTTTTTTGCGGTGTGTTTGTTGGGATCCGATGAACTTTGAGTTTATGATCAGATCTATATCCATGAATATTATTTCAGTCTTGTTTGATCCCTTATATGAATGATTATTTATAGCCTCGTATTTATTCTTTGAATCCTTGGTTTAGTTAGGCCAACTAAATTGATTTTTCTTGCCATGGCAAGAGGTGCTTTGTGATGGGTTCGATCTTGCGGTGTTGTTTTCCTAGTGACAGAAGGGGCAGCAAGCCATGCATGTATCGTTGCTATTAATGATAACAAGATGGGGGATGTTCCTACATGAATATATCTCATCTACATCATGTCATCGTTCTTATTGCATTACTCCGTTTCTCCATGAACATAATACACTAGATGCATGCTAGATAGCGGTCGATGTGTGGAGTAATAGTAATAGATGCAGGCAGGAGTCGGTCTACTAATCTTGGATGTGATGCCTCTGTATTGATCATTGCCTTGGATATCGTCATAATTATTCGATCTTCTATCAATTTCCCAACAGTAATTTGTTTACCCACCATGTGCTATTTGTCGAGAGAAGACACTAGTGAAATATACGGCCCTCAGGTATATTCTTTATCATATTTGCCTTGAGATCTATTTTTATTTGCTTTTATTTCATATCTATATTTCTAAAAACCTAAAAATACCTTGCTGCACTTTTTATTACTTATTTTATTTCACGTTTTATCGAGATCTATTTATCCAATCTATCACAAATTTATCTATCTTTTTACCGTGGAGGAATTGACAACCCCTCTTACGTGTCGGGTTGCAAGTATTTGTTCTTTGTGTGTAGGTACTGTTTACATAGGCTTGCTTGGTCCCTACTGGATTGATACCTTGGTTTTGTAACTGAGGGAAATACCTACCGTAGTTGTGCTGCATCATCCCTTCCTCTTTGGGGAAATACGGACGCAGTTTCAAGCGACATCACATCATATATAACTCTTTTTTAAGAAATCCGTTAAGGAATGTAGTTTTGACGTCCATTTTCTAGATTTCATAATCATAAAATGCGGCAATTGCTAACATGATTTGGACAGACTTAAGCATCGCTACGGGTGAGAAAGTCTCATCGTTGTCAACCCCTTGAACTTGTCAAAAACCTTTTGCGACAAGTTGAGCTTTGTAGACAGTGATATTACCATTAGCGTCTGTCTTCTTCTTGAAGATCCATTTATTATCAATGGCTTGTTGATCATCAAGCAAGTCCACCAAAGTCCATACTTTGTTCTCATACATGGATCCTATCTCAGATTTCATGGCTTCAAGCCATTTATCGGAATCTGGGCTCATCATAGCTTCTTCATAGTTCGTAGGTTCGCCGTTATCCAACAACATGACTTCCAGGATAGGATTACCGTACCATTCTGATGTGGTATGTGCTCTGGTTGACCTACGAGGTTCAGTAGTAACTTGATCTGAAGTTTCATGATCATCATCATTAGCTTCCTCTCTAGTTGTTGTAGACATCACGGGAATAGTTTTCTCTGATGTACTACTTTCCAATTTGAGAGAATGTACAATTACCTCATCAAGTTCTATTTTCCTCCCACTCACTTCTTTCGAGAGAAACTCCTTCTCTAGAAATGATCCATTCTTAGCAACAAAGATCTTGCCTTCGGATCTGTGGTAGAAGGTGTACCCAATAGTTTCTTTAGGGTATCCTATGAAGATGCACTTCTCTGATTTGGATTCGAGCTTATCAGGTTGAAGCCTTTTGAAATAAGTGTCGCATCCCCAAAATTTAAGAAATGACAACTTAGGTTTCTTGCAAACCGTAGTTCATATCGTATCGTCTCAACGAATTTAGACGGTGCCCTATTTAACATGAATGCAGATGTCTCTAATGCATAACCCCAAAATGATAAAGGCAAATAGGTAAGAGACATCATAAATGCACCATATCTAATAAAGTACAGTTACGACGTTTGGACACACCATTACGCTGTGGTGTTCTAGGTGGCGTGAGTTGTGAAACAATTCCACATTGTTTTAAATGAAGGCCAAACTCGTAACTCAAATATTCGTCTCCGCGATCAGATCGTAGAAACTTTATTTTCTTGTTACGATGATTCTACACTTCACCCTGAAATTCTTTAAACTTTTCAAATGTTCCATACTTGTGTTTCATCAAGTAGAGATAACCATACCTACTTAAATCATCTGTGAAGGTTAGAAAATAATGATACCTACCGCGTGCCTCAACAATCATTGGATTGCATACATCGGTATGTATTATTTCCAATAAGTCATTAGGTTGCTCCATTGTTCCGGAGAACAGATTTTTAGTCATCTTACCCATGAGGCATGGTTCGCGAGTATCAAATGATTCATAATCAAGTGATTCCAAAAGTCCATCCACATGGAGTTTCTTCATGCGCTTTACACCAATATGACCTAAACGGCAGTGCCACAAGTATGTTGCACTATCATTATCAACTTTGCATCTTTTGGCATCAATATTATGAATATGTGTATCACTACGATCGAAGGTGCATGACCATTCATCAAAGGTGCATGACCATAAAAGATATTACTCATATAAATAGAACAACCATTATTCTCTGACTTCAATGAATAACCATCTCGCAAACAAGATCCAGATATAATGTTCATGCTCAACGCTGACACCAAATAACAATTAATGAGGTCTAAAACTCATCTCGAAGGTAGATGTAGAGGTAGTGTGCCGACGGTGATCACATTGACCTTGGAACCACTCCTGACATGCATCGTCACCTCAATGACCATAAAAGATATTACTCGTATAAATAAAACAACCATTATTCTCTGACTTCAATGAATAACCATTTCGCAAACAAGATCCAGATATAATGTTCATGCTCAACGCTGACACCAAATAACAATTAATGAGGTCTAAAACTAATCTCGAAGGTAGATGTAGAGGTAGTGTGCCGACGGCGATCACATTGACCTTGGAACCACTCCTGACATGCATCGTCACCTCGTCCTTAGCCAATCTTCGTTTATTCCACAGCTCATGTTTCGAGTTACAAATATGAGCTATCGAACCAGTATCAAATCCCCATGTGCTACTACGAGCATTAGTAAGGTACACATCAATAACATGTATATCAAATATACCTTTGTTCACTTTGCCATCCTTCTTATCCGCCAAGTATTTGGGGTAGTTCGTGACCATTTCCTTTGCAGTAGAAGCACTCAATTTCAGGCTTGGGTCCAGCTTTGGGCTTCTTCATGGGAGCGGCAACTTGCTTGCCATTCTTCTTGAAGTTCCCTTTCTTTCCCTTGCCTTTTTTCTTGAAACTAGTGGTCTTGTTAACCATCAACACTTGATGCTCCTTCTTGATTTCTACCTCCACCGATTTCAGCATCACGAAGAGCTTGGGAATCGTTTTCGTCATCCCTTGCATATTATAGTTCATCATGAAGACTTTGTAGCTTGGTGGTCGTGACTGCAGAACTCTATCAATAACACTCTCAACTGGAAGATCAATTCCCAACTGAGTCAAGTGGTTATGATACCCAGACATTTTGAGTATGTGTTCACTGACAGAACTGTTCTCCTCCATCTTACAGCTATAGAACTTGTTGGAGACTTCATATCTCTCAACCCGGGCATTAGCTCGAAATATCAACTTCAGTTCTTGGAACATCTCGTATGCTCTGTGGCGTTCAAAATGTCTTTGAAGTCCCGGTTCTAAGACGTAAAGCATGGCACACTGAACTATTGAGTAGTCATCAGATCGAGCCTGCCAGACGTTCATAATATCTGTAGTAGCTCCTTCAACATGTCTGTCACCTAGTGGTGCATCAAAGACATAATTCTTCTATGCAACAATGAGGATAATCCTCAAGTTACGGACACGGTCTGTGTAGTTGCTACCATCATGTTTCAACTTAGCTTTCTCTAGGAATGCATTAAAATTAAAGGGAATGGTAGCACGGGCCATTGAACTACAACATAGATATGCAAAAACTATTAAGACCAAGTTCATGATAAATTTTAGTTCAAATAACTGAATTACTAATGAACTCCCACTTAAATCAACATCCCTCAAGTTGTCTAAGTGATACATGATCCAAATGAACTAACCCATGTCCGCTCATCACGTGAGATGGGGTAGTCGTCAATGGTGAACATCTCTATGTTGATCATATCTACTATATGACTCATGTTCGACCTTTCAGTCTCCAGTGTTCCGAGACCATGTCTGTACATGCTAGCTAGGCTCGTCAAGTTTAACCCAAGTATTCTGCATGTGCAAAACTGTCTTACATCCGTTGTACGTGAACATAGATTCTATCACATCCGATCATCATGAGGTGCTTCGAAACGACAAACTTTGGCAATGGTGCATACTCAGGGAGCACACTTTTATCTTGAAATTAAGTGAAGGGATCATCTTATAATGCTACCGCTGTTCTAAGCAAAATAAGATGCATAAAGGATAAACATCACATGCAATCAAAATATGTGACATGATATGGCCGCCATCATCTTGTGCTTTTGATCTCCATCTCCAAAGCATCGACATGATCTCCATCACCACTGGCATGACACCTTGATCTCCATCGTAGCGTCAGAGTCGTCTCGCCAACTATTACTTCTACAACTATTGCTAACGCATAGCGGTAAAGTAAAGCAATTACATGGCGCTTAGTGATTGGCATGCTGGTCATACAATAATTAAAGACAACCCTAAGGCTCCTACCGGTTGTTGTACTCATCGACATGCAAGTCGTGAACTTATTACAAAACATGATCATCTCATACATTAACATATATCAGATCATATCTTAATCATATCACATCACAATATGCCGTGTAAAAATAAGTTAGACGTCCTCTACTTTGTTGTTGCAAGTTTTACGTGGTTGCTATGGGCAACAAGCAAGAACCGTTCTTACCTACGCAAAACCACAACGGTGATTATCAAGTTTGCTGTTTTAACCTTCTGCAAGGACCGGTTGTCGGCGTTCTGGGAACGGGGGTCCCCAAACTTGCCTGCCTGCGGCCTGCGGTGTGGCTCAAAGGGGGGCCCAGCGCGGCCCATCTTCACCAACACAAACCCAAGACCCTCGCGAGGGGCCAAGCCTCGCGGGGCGGACGACGCGGAGCTTCCTCAGGCACGGCCTCATCAGGCTGGCTCACGAGGAGGCGGAGAGATCAAGGCGGGGTACCTCACGAGGTGCCCATGACGCAAGCCATGACGACCAAGGGCGCCAGGCGGGTGCCAGCCCGCACAGTGTCCTCCTTTCCTCTTTGGTGCAAAGGGGGGCAAGCGCAGCCGCGGAATACCGAGGCATTAGGCAAAGGTTGACATTTCGGTGCAACAAGACCAAGACCAGGAGGACTGCAAGACGGAGGTCATCGTGGAGCCCAAGACGGCGTCACCACCAGAGTTTTGTGCAGGCGAAGACTACTTTTGTCAGGATAGCTGGTACTAGCCGTCCCCTTTCAAATTAGCCCGTCATTGTTGGCTCCCTTCCCGCTCGATATTTGGGAAGAGGACCAGGGCCTCTATAAATAGGACCAGCCACCCGCAAGGGAGGGGTATCGATCAATCGATTGAAGGATCAAGAGAGAGAGAGAGGGAGGGAGAGAGAGAGAAGGGTGACTGAACTCCTCCCAGCAGTTCATCCCCCCAGCCAAGAACAGACCCTCGCAAGGCTGTTCTTCCTTGTATTGTTCATCATCATTAGCCCAAGAGGCAATCCACCACACCACACACTGGAGTAGGGTATTACACCACAACGGTGGCCCGAACCAGTATAAACCTTGTGTCCTTCGTGTTATTCCTTCCATAGCTTAGACCTTAGCGAGGCGGAGGGGTGCAGGTAGGTAGGAGGCTAAATCTCCGCGCGCACCCCAGTGTTTGAACCTCAAGGGTCTGCCGGAACCCGAAATCCGACATTTGGCGCGCCAGGTAGGGGTGCGCTAGAATCCACCTTCTACCGCTTCGTGCCCCGTCGCGTCGTCATCACCATGTCCGGCAACCAGGCGGGCAACCCAGATCCATGGGCGGCGTGGCCCGCCCACGCAGAGCTGCTCGCCTCGGGCGACCCCGTGCCCCAGGCAGCTCGCGGTCCGCAGGTCGCTGCGGGCCGCGGGCGACGCGGACAGGCTTCGACAGCTCTCACATCGCGGCAGGCGCGGTCGGCAGCCAGGGCCTCCAATCACGCCGTGACCACGACACCGTACACCCGCAGGGAGCAGGCGAACTCGAGGGCCGCGCTCACAGTGGCCTGAGAGCTGCTGCAGTGCAGGCTGCTGGAGGGCGGCCGCGACGTGCTGCTGGAGCGAGTGGCAGAGCTCCTGGGCTTCGCCGCCTCGGGGGCTCACCCCTTCTGCACCCAGCTCCCATCTCAAGCCCAGGGCGGCCCGCGCGGGGGCTCCGCGCGCGCCCGCGGGCTCCAAGGCTACTCCAACGCCAGCGAGGCTGTCAGCACCGGACCGGCGGCGGCGCTGCCCCCGTTCCCGGTCCGCGAAGAAGAAGGACTCGATGCGACCCGCGGCCCCAGTGGACAGCCGCGCTGCCACCCCACGGTGGGCGCATCAGGCAGGACCGCGTGGCATGCGGAGCATTACGGCGTGGCATTCGGGATGACGGCGCCAGAGGAATACGTGCCCCTCATGATGGACCAAGGACACCCACGCGAGAGCGAACAAGGCTCGCTCCGCAGCCCAAGCTGGGGGGACGAGGCGCCAGAAGCTGAGCCTTTCCAGGAGCCACGGGACGGCCCCACTGGCCACGCTGGAGGCAACAATTATCGGGTACCGCTAATTCTTTAGGAGCAGGCATACGCTAACCATGGATCACAGGAGGTGCAGGTCGCCACGGCGAGCAGCTGCCCCGCTCCCACGGTCTCCTGCCCCTCGGGAGGAAGGCGCAGGGGGCTGCAGGAGAGGGGCCGGGATCCGACATCACCACCGCGGCGTTCGGAGCAAGGCGTTCTCAGGAGGTAGGCCCTCCGCTGGGGAGGTGCCCCAGGGCCTGCCCCCGGCGGAGGACCCGTGGTCGTCGGGGGAACCGCTGGTGACCACTCTACCCCATCGGCGGCGTCCTGGTTTCCAGTCGTTGTTGATGGCACTAGAGTGAGGCGCAAGGCGGGGCCCTCATCTGGCGATATGAAGCAAGGCCGGTACCTGTGAAGAAGGCCCAGTGCCTGTAAAGCTCGCCGCCCCGTGACACTCTCACGTAATAATGAGTGGGGCTATACACGCCCCGGAGTCTCAGGGGTGCCGGCCTCAGGCCCTGGGGCTCCCTCCCACGCCCAGTGGCAGCACTTAGCTCCGCGCTGGTGAGAAGACGTCCAAGACTAGATTAGGTGCCGGACGCGGCCTTTTGTCTGCTTTCGTTGCTTTTCCCTTTGGTTGTCACTTTCCCCCGCTGGATTCAAGTTGGATTCGAATTTGAGATTTGCGTGTGTTTGGGGAAGGGGTGCTTAGTCTCGTTCGATCAATTTATCGCGTTTCGGTTACCACTTCGCCTCAGCTGCCTCCCCTCATGAGCCCCTCGCGAGCCGGGTCAGGCCTAGCTTGCACGTAGCCCAGACTGCCGCCGCCGCGTCCTCTCAGGAGGGTGTTTTATTGCAGATCCAACGGATTCAATCAGGGAACACTCAGGACACCACAGCCTCCCACAGGCTACCTCAGGGCCAGCACGGGACGAAGGTAAACTAGCCGACCAGCGCGTCGCTTAAGCCAGCCACTTGGCGCGGGCGCACGGGCAGTATAGCGTCTACTAACACGATCAACACAAGTTTTACATAAAGGGCACCCCCTCCAAAATGCCCTCACCGCCATCAGGCCAAAACCTGAGTTCTATTCATGCAGGGTAAGGAAGTAGGAACGATACACAATCAGTCGGATAAATCCCCCAATGCGTCCTCAGGACCACCACCCGAGCCGTTGCTGGCGTTGCTGAACTCGCCATCGCTGTCCGCGTCACCACCAGCGGCGTCAGGGCTGTTCGCCGCGCCGCCCTCGTTGGCAGCCACGATCACGCCGTCGTCGTCTGAAGTGAAGGCCCTGATAAGAGCATCCACATTGTCTTCCACCCAGTGCGCCAGGTCGCCTCGGACGGCCTGGGGGACTGGGGTGATGGCGGCGTCGAAATCAAAGTGGGGGTCCATGTTCCGGAGATGGCTGAAGACGCGAGAAAAGGCGCGCCCGAGCAGCGTGCGGCTCCTCTCCTCCACCAACCTGTCAGCCCTGACCGACCGCGCCTCCAGCTGCGTCACCATGTTAGTGAAGAACTGAAGATTGCCGGCGTAGTTGACTGCGTGCGGCTCGCCAACAGCCGCCTCGCAAACGTTGCCCAAGGCTGTGTTGGCTCTCTCCCGGAGCATGGTGAGCATGGGGCCGTGCTCATGCTCCAGGATCCGCCGCTGACGTATCTCGTCCGCATTCTGGCGCGCGACGGCCTCAGCCTCCTCCACCCGCTGGCGAAGAAGGAGCACCTCAGCCTGGGAGGTGGTTAACTCACCTTGCGCCACCTCAAGGGCGGCCCAGAAAGCATCGGCCCGCCGCATCGCCTCCTCCAGCTTGGCCCTCAAGGCGGCAGTCCTGCCTTCAGCTTCGGCCCGGATCAACCCCAGCTTCTCTTCGAACTCGTGCTCAAGGTTCAAATGCGCCATCGCCACCCGACGTCCGACCTCCTCCAGGACACGGGCTTCCTGTGCAGCGACATCATCCTCCGCCTGCGTCACCAAGCGCTCCCTCGTCTCCAGGCGCTCGTACTCGCGGGTACGTTCGGCGGCTTCCAGCGTCAGCGCCTCCTCACACTTCTGGAGCTTTGCCGAGTCTCCAGAGGCCACCTTCATCGACGCAAGGGCTGCCTCACGCAGCTCCACCTGCTCCTCCAATGAGTGGCACCAGGCCAGGAGCTCCCGAGCCTGCTCCTCCGCCGCCTTTCGCCGCCGGTCGGCTTCCCGGCCTCCTCAGCGGCCCAAGATCGGGCCTCCCGAGAGGCCACCAGGGACGCCTTGGCCTCTACGTCATCAAGATCGCGCTGACGGCGCGCAAGGGCGATGGCGTCCTCCAGCGCGCGCCTCTCCGCAGCCAGGCGCAGGCCCTTGGCCTCATGGCGCGCGTCTTCATCAGCCAGCTCCTCATCGAGCAGGCTCACCGCGTCAGCCGCCCTTCGAAGGAATCCTTGGCAGAGAGCGCGACGCTCCCGAGCGCGCTCGAGCACGTCCTCCACACCATAATCTGCCCCAAGCAAGCGTCGGGGGCCACGAATCAGCACTCCCCCTCCGGGCAGGGGGCTGGGGGCTGGCACCCTCCCGACGGCCGGGCACGCCGCGCCAGAAGCCCGGCCTGGAGCCAGTCCATCCCCAGGCGAAGAGCGCAGGGAGCGCCTCAGCCAATCGCAGTCCACGACCAAGCGAGAAGCCCACGGCAGGCTGGCTATGCCACGAGAAGGCCCGCGAAGGAGGATCACGAGGTGCGCAAGGCCACGATACGCCTTGGGACGATTCGCCTCTTCGAGCGCCCTCACCACAAAGGCTCCGCTGCTCGGAGCACTTGAGGACGGTGGAGGGGGCGAGGCCAAGGGGGACGGCTCCTCAGCCGTCTCCGCAAGCTCGGCTGGAAGGGGCCTGCGGAGCAACGGTCAGTAAAAGCAACAGAAGGATCGGGAGCTGGGAGAGGAGAAGGCTTACTCATCAGTGGCGAAGTACTTCCTACGCTTCAGCAGGCGACAAGGGTAATCGTCGCCCGGGGCCTCACTTCTCTTCCGGAGGGCTTCAAAGTCCACGTGGAAGCGGCCTAAGAGTTGGGCGCAGGGATCAACCAGCGACGAAGATGGAGCGTCAAAGCGACCTGCGTCAGGGGCGTCTGCATGATGTGCGCTGCCAATCGCCTCGCCAGGAGAAGCAGCCGGAGCCTCAGGGGCCTCGGTCACAGGCGCAGGGGGCAGCTGCTCGTCACCCTCAGCCTCAGCGGCACGGGCCCCAAGAGCTGCTCCCTCGTGAGCATCGCCCGGCGCTGTCACCCCGCCGGGAGCCCCCTCGGCCTCTGGCGCCTCATGCCTCCCTGCTCCGCCGCTTGAGGAAGAGTCGCCTTGGCCGACTGGAAGGGCAGTCACCATCACTGGGTTCTCGCGAGGCCCCTGGAGGCCGACGGGGCGCGGCCCCCACTCATCAAAGATAGGCATCTGCTTCACAAAATCGCCCCTGCTCTGGCAGAGGTACAGCAAGGCCCCTCCCTGCTGAATGCTGCCAGGGTTGGGGTCCCCAGTCAAGGTTAAGAGCGTTGTCCTTAGCACTTCAGGAGTCAGGTCCTCTTCCTGGAACCTCATACGATCATCGCGCCCGCTAAGAGCCCACATCCGGCGGGAGTGGCGTTGGAGAGGAGCAACGCGGCGTAGCAGGAACTCCTTCACCACCTTGGGCGCTGTCACACCAAGCGACCTTAAGAACGCGAAGCGATGCCAGACAAAGACGAGCCGGGGGCTCTCAAGCGTCTCCTGGCCCCAGCCCAAATTGGGGACAGCAGGCGAAGTTGGCTCCGATAGAAGGGGGCTGGGCACCCCTACGTCCACATACAGCCACCGCTCGTGGAACCCGGCCGCGGGCAGGGGGAGCTTGAAGTCAATCCCAGAGGCCGCTGTCTCAGACGCGGCAACGAAGCTCACGCACGCCCAGCATTGGGTAGGGTTGACAAGGCGCAGCAAGAAGAAGTGGCGCGGCAAGGGAACCGAAGGAAGGATGCCCACCATAGCCTCGCAAACAAAGGCGAAGACAGAAAGGAGGGTGATGGATTCAGGACCCAGGTGCATCATGTGGATCTGATAGTGGGAAAGCATGGCATTGAAGAAGTCAGAAAAGGGAGGAACCAGACCCGCCCACAGGGCGTCGGCAAAATACGGGACCTCGGTGACTATCCTGTCGATGGAGAAGTGGCACGCGGGCCAGGCCGTCGTCATCCCGCACTCGTTGAAGATAGTGGCCAGAGCCGAGCTGACCTTGCCCAAGCCCTCGGCGGGGGCCGCCAATGGCGGCGGGCAAGGCGGAGACACGGGTTTCTTCCCTCTTCCCTTCTTCGTCGGAGCCATGGCGATGGGGAAGGGGGGGGAAGGTTCGAGATTGGGTTGAAAACAGAAGCCGGAGTTCGAGCGGAGGAAGAACAGAGGGCGCTCCAGCAACAGAAAGGGGAACGGTTGTGTACGACTACGAGTCCGCCTAGCATAGCTCAAAATAAGGAGGGCGTGGGGGAACAATGCCGCCCACGTCCTATCAACCGCCACGTGGCGCCCAAGGCCGCAGGCTGTTAAGGCCCGCGGTGCTTCGCTCTTGCCCTTCCGCCTCCCTGCACGGCCAAGTCCGGGCGCGCCTTGGGCCCGGGGGCTACTGTCGGCGTTCTGGGAACGGGGGTCCCCAGACTTGCCTGCCTGCGGCCTGCGGCATGGCTCAAAGGGGGGCCCAGCGTCGCCCATCTTCACCAACACAAACCCAAGAACCTCTCGAGGGGCCAAGCCTTGCGGGGCGGACGACGCGGAGCTTCCTCAGGCACGGCCTCATCAGGCTGGCTCACGAGGAGGCGGAGAGATCAAGGCGGGGTACCTCACGAGGTGCCCGTGACGCAAGCCATGACGACCAAGGGCGCCAGGCGGGTGCCAGCCCGCGCAGTGTCCTCCTTTCCTCTTTGGTGCAAAGGGGGGCAAGCGCAGCCGCGGAGTATCGAGGCATCAGGCAAAGGTTGCCATTTCGGTGCAACAAGACCAAGACCAGGAGGACTGCAAGACGGAGGTCATCATGGAGCCCAAGACGTCGTCACCACCAGAGCTTTGTGCAGGCGAAGACTACTTTTGTCAGGATAGCTGGTACTAGCTGTCCCCTTTCAAATTAGCCCGCCATTGTTGGCTCCCTTCCCGCTCGATATTTGGGAAGAGGACCAGGGCCTCTATAAATAGGACCAGCCACCCGCAAGGGAGGGGGATCAATCAATCAATCGAAGGATCAAGAGAGAGAGAGAGAAGGGTGACTGAACTCCTCCCAGTAGTTCATCTCCCCAGCCAAGAACAGACCCTCGTGAGGCTGTTCTTCCTTGTATTGTTCATCATCATCAGCCCAAGAGGCAATCCACCACACCACACACTGGAGTAGGGTATTACACCACAACGGTGGCCCGAACCAGTATAAACCTTGTGTCCCTCGTGTTATTCCTTCCATAGCTTAGACCTTAGCGAGGCGGAGGGGTGCAGGAATGTAGGAGGCGAAATCTCTGCGCGCACCCCAGTGTTCGAACCTCAAGGGTCTGCTGGAACCCGAAATCCGACACCGGCCGTAGTCAAATTTGTAGGGGAACGCAGAATTTCAAAAAAATTACCTATGATCACGCAAGATCTATCTAGGAGATGCATAGCAACGAGAGGGGAGAGTGTATTTACGTACCCTCATAGACCAAAAGTGGAAGCATTTAGTAATGCGGTTGATGTAGTCGAACGTCTTCACGATCCAACCGATCAAGTACCGAACGCACGACACCTCCGCGATCTGCACACGTTCAGCTCGGTGACGTCCCTCGCACTCTTGATCCAGCTGAGGCCGAAGGTGAGTTCCGTCAGCACGACAGCGTGTTGACGGTGATGATGAAGTTACCGACGCAGGGCTTCGCCTAAGCACTACGACAAAATGACCGAGGTGTAAAATTGTGGAGGGGGGCACCGCACACGGCTAAAGATCAACTTGTGTATCTATGGGGTCCCCCCCTTCCGCGTATATAAAGGGGGAGGGACGAGGAGGCCGGCCAAGGGTGGCGCGCCCAAGGGGGGGAGTCCTACTCCAAGTAGGATTTGCCCCCCCCCCTTCCTACTTCCACAAGGAGAGGGGGAAGGAGAAGAGGGAGAGAAGGAAAGCGGGCCCCCCAAGCCTAACCCAATTCGGATTGGGCTTGGGGGGCACGCGCCTCCACCTAGCCGCCCCTCCTCTCTTCCAACAGGGCCCATGAAGGCCCATTAATCCCTCGGTACTCCGGAAAATGCCCGAACCTATTTGAAACCTTTCCGGTGTCCAAACATAACCTTCCAATATATCAATCTTTATGTCTCGACCATTTCGAGACTCCTCGTCATGTCCGTGATCTCATCCGGGACTTCGAACAAACTTTGGTACATCAAATCACATAACTCATAATACAAATAGTCATCGAATGTTAAGCATGCGGACCCTATGGGTTCGAGAACTATGTAGACATGACCGAGACACATCTCCGGTCAATAACCAATAGCAGAACTTGGATGCTCATATTGGCTCCTACATATTCTATGAAGATCTTTATCGGTCAAACCGCATAACAACATATGTTGTTCCCTTTGTCATCGGTATGTTACTTGCCCGAGATTCGATCGTCGGTATCATCATACCTAGTTCAATCTCGTCACCGGCAAGTCTCTTTACTCATTCCATAATGCATCATTCCATAAATAATTCATTAGTCACATTGTGTCGGTGGGAAACGACACCTATGGGATCACAAGAATCCCTACTACGGTTGCCGGGGCGCGGGGTCATGAGAAGAGCAGGATTAACAGTCAACACAAAGATCGTTTACCTAGGTTCGGGCCGCGAGGATGCGTAAAACCCTAGTCCTGCTTTAGTGGATGTATTGAGTGTTCTTGGGCTCTCGAACTAGCAACGGTGGTTGTGTTGTTCAAAAGAGCCGAATCCCCCTCCAATATGCCATAGGCCTCCTTTTATAGTCGAAAGGGGCTGCCAAAGTGGCAGACAGGAGGTGGAAAGGCCTACAGTATTGCGAGCTTATTGCCTGTATTACAGGACAAGACGCATTTAATGCATCGCTTAGGTGTCCCTTAGCTTTATTGGGGACGGGAATGAGGCACGTCCCGTCTGTCGCCGCTCCTCCTCGCTTCGACACGCGCCCAGGCTAGCGATGCATGAAGAGCCATGCAGACAGGCAGGAGGCTGAGGTGGCACGGTGGTAGGGCCTTCATGAAGGTCCGCATGCCCCCACGCAGGTGCCTGCTAATTTGGCCTGGAAGTCGCATGTTGCCACGCAGGTGCCTGCCCAGCTGGTTGGGCTGGCAGCTGCATGCGAACGGTGGTGGTAGTCTTGGCTGGTATGGGTCTGGCAGTGGACCTGCTGATGCCCTCGGCAAGGGTCTTGCCATGGACTCGGCAAGGGTCTATTCCGTGGCGTTGACGTCATCCCCGGCAAGGGTCTTGCCGGGGCCCTTGCTGTCATCCCCGGCAAGGGTCTTGCCGGGGGCCTTGTGAATTCCTTGGCTAGGATCCAGCCGAGGGTCGTCGTCTTCTGGTCCTCATATGATCCTGAGTGTTTCTTTGTCTTCACAAAGATCTGCATGCCACCGTGGAGGTGCCTCCTGAGCCCTGGCCCAATGTGGTTGATGGTGTTGGAAATCGTGGGCTCAAGGGTGGTGCGCTCAGCTGGCGTTGGGCGAGCTGCCCCGGCAAGGGTCTTGTCGGGGCCGCTGAGGCTGCCCCAGCAAGAGTCTTGCCGGGGGAACCTGCTTCGTCCCTCTGCTCTTTGTGCTCTCGGCCTTGGCGTTGTCTTGTTTGCCTTGGTGCTTCGGCTTCTCTCCGGCTTCCCTCCTCTGCCCTGCTAAGTGTGGCCGTGGCGCGTAGCTCTGACCGCCCACGCACAAGTAAAGGGGTCAAAAGGAGAGCCCCTACTTTTGTACACCGACAGGAGCCCCCGGGCCTGGGCCATACAGAAGTGTGACGCGTTGTTGGGCTAGGCTCGGAACGATGCGCGGGCAGGTGGGGCGGATTTTACCGCAGTAACTTCTCGTCCGCCGCGCTTCCCCGCGACCCGCGTTGAACGAGCGACATGGAGGGTCGTTCATGACGTGGGGGTCATGTGTGGGGCGGTTTCCGCACGCATGCGTCACATCGTGGTTATTGGGAGAGGAGGCGGCTCGTGCCTTCCCCATAAAAGGAGGGAGGCGTAGAGGCACGACCCATTTACATGGATGGACTTGGGTCGTGGTCTTCAAGGCGCCCGCGCCCCACGACCACGGGGTGGGGAGCGGCTGCTTCACCCATCCCTTTAATGCTGCTCTCTTGCCATGTGTTCCTCATGCAGGTGGGAGGAGGTGGAGGCAGGAAACTGGGCTGTCACTGATTGGGGCAGCGGGCCGGTCCTGATTCCTTGCGACCCCAATGACCGGATTGGTCGAGTGGGGCGTCCGAGCCCCAGCTCCGCCCCTTTATAAGGAGGGGAGGGGGCCGGCATTCCACACTCTTCCATCCTCCATCTCCTTCCACTTCCGCTTCTTTCTTCCACCCGCCATGGCGAGAGGAGGTGCTGGCCCTTCGACGGTGGCGGCGAGGGTTGCTACTTGTCTGCGTGTTCCTTCTCCCCAGGAGCTCGTGGTGGTAGAGCCGGCCACGAGAGGAAGGGGGAGGGGTGAGGCCGAGGTCGTCGTGGCGCTCGGGGGAGAGGAGGATGGGGCGGCGCATCGGCCTCGCCTCCACCAACGATGCCTCCCTTGATGGATCACCGCGTCGGGGACCAGCCTCGCGAGTTCTTCATTAGGCTGCGTCGGCCATCATGTCGCCACCTCCGTCTCCCTACTGCATTCGCTCGGGAGATGGAGCTCGATCCACCCCAGACCCTCTGGTTGCACATGAAGGGTTGCGCGAGCGGCGGCACACGGGTCGACATCGACTTCCGCACTCCTCACGTCATGTACCTCCGCCGCGGATGGAAGACGTTCACTCGCATCCATAGCTTGATGGCAGGGCTTGTCCTCTACTTCAAGTTAACGGAGGGCAGCCTGCTCTCCATCAAGGCCTTTGAAGATTTCAGAACTCGCCTGAAGTGCTGCGTGGAGAGCTCCTCCGACGATGAAGATTCCTCTTCAAGTGGGAGCGATGAGGAGGGCAGCGACAGCGACGACGAGAGCGTCGAGCGGGGTAATGTCGACCTCGTCTCCGACTGACCGCGTCGCCCCACCCCACGCCGTGCGGCCTGCCGAGGGCCTTCCCCGTCAAGCTCTCCATCAAGGCGTTCCCCGTCGTCTCCTTGGGAGGCTGGCGTAGCAGGGCCGGAGGAGGCGAAGAAGGCGGGTGGCGGCCGTCAAGTCAGAGTACGCGGGCACCGACGCCTTCGCTGCGTATTGCCGGCCCGTTGCCTCATCTTTCGGCTCCTTCCCCGGCACCAAGATGTTCTCTTGGTGCCTTCTGATCCTCGCACCTCGCCTAGGCGTTCTTTTTGCCCTCCTGCTGTCTTGCTCCACCTTCTGAGGAGAGATACAAGAAAGGGAATACGGGCACCTTATCTCTATTTTTGTAAGCCTGCAGGCACTTGTTAATTTTAAGACTTGTAATCCCCTTGCTCATGTTTTTGATTCCGTATGAACTGTACCCGTATGGGATGTTTTTAGTGAAAAGGGTGCTTGCCGGGTTCTTTGCGCGTGAGCAAGGCCCATGCCAAGGATGAATCCTTGTTATTCTTAAGGTAAACATTGTCGCCCGGCAATAGGCCTTGCTCTTTCCCAACTCCATTCGACCATTCTCGCGCTCTTGCCGGAGGCAGGGGAGAAGTAGGGTTAGGCCCCTCATTCATCTCCTTGCCACCGCGACTACTACCAAATTCCGACCCAAGAGGTAGCTCTTGGGTACAGAAAAGGGGGAGCACGGTGGTTTCAAGAACACAAACGAGGTTTCACATATCCCAGTTCTATACGGAAATGCACAACAAGGGGATGAAAGACTTATCTGAATCTGCAGCCCTCGACAACCCTGGGCTTGCCGTGGTTGGACCCTCGTATCTCCAGCTCCCGGCAGCCTTGCCCTGCCGGGGTCGGAGCGCCGGTTCATTCTCATTTTCCCAAGCGGCTCAGCAGAAGTGCCCTGCGAACCCAGAGAGAACAGAAAGATGCACACTCGACCTCTAGGCTAGGGGTTAGTCGCCGCTAAGCACTACCAACCCTAACCGAGGGAGAGACTTAACCTAGCATGCATGATATAACTTACGGCGCCAGCGCTTCATTTATTTATGCTCAGGGTCTGCGCCTGGCTCTGTACAGAGGGTTACATGCCTTGCCGGCAAAGCTTTTACAAAAGGTGGCTTGCCGGGAGCCCGCCAAGCCGCGCGTTATGGGTAAAACTTGCGAAGATGCTCGATGTTCTAGGAGTTTCTCACTGGGATGGCATCTTCGGTTTCCAAGCGGACTGCGTCGGGCCTAGTGACCCGTATTACCTGATAAGGGCCTTCCCACTTCGGCGTCAACTTGTTGGAATTCTTGGCCGACTGAACACACCGAAGAACAAGGTCGCCTTCCTCAAAGCTTCGGGCATGAACCTTGCGGCTATGGTAGCGGTGCAAGGCTTGCTGGTAGCGTGCTGCTCTCACAGTCGCCCGAATACGATCTTCCTCAAGGAGTGTCGCGTCGTCTTGCCGCAACTGCTCTTGCTCAAGCTCATCATAAGCGAGCACTCGAGGTGACCCGTATATGAGTTCTGTGGGGAGAACTGCTTCTGCCCCATATACTAGGGCAGAAGGTGTCTGGCCGGTGGCTCGATTTGGCGTCGTCCTGATCGACCAAAGAACCGCCGGCAACTCATCAATCCATTGGCTTCCGCTCTTGTGCAGCCTATCAAAGGTCTTCGTTCTCAAGCCTCGCAACACTTCAGCATTTTCCCTCTCCGCCTGGCCGTTGCTCCGGGGGGTGCCACGGAAGCAAAACAGACCTTGCTGCCGAGGTCTTGGATGTACTGCACGAAGGTGTGGCTTGTGAACTGCGTGCCGTTGTCGGTGATGACTCTGTTGGGTACACCAAAACGGTAGACTAGCCCCTTGAAGAACTTGACGGCTGACTGTGTTGTCACCTTCCTCACTGCTTCCACCTCTGGCCACTTTGTGAACTTGTCGATCGCAACGCACAAGTACTCAAAGCCCCCGACAGCATGGGGGAAAGGGCCCAGTATGTCAAGCCCCCAGACCGAGAATGGCCAGGAGAGAGGGATTGTTTGAAGGGCTTGAGAAGGTTGATGAAGCTTCTTTGAATGGAACTGACACGCTTCACACTTGGTTACTAGTGTCATTGCATCCTGGAGGGCAGTGGGTGTGATAGCCTGGCTTATTAGGGATGATAGGCTACTCATATCAATAAGGAATTCCTTCTTTTCCGGGAGCCCATTCGGAAAGAACTCCAAAGTTAAGCGTGCTCAGCTTGGAGTAGTTTCAGGATGGGTGACCGACCGGGAAGTTGCTCCCGGGTGCGCATGAGTAAGGACAAAGTGCGCAGAAAAGATTAGTATTGATCTGTGGGGCCAGTCTAGATCCCGCCAGGAGTAACGACCACCAGCGGGTGTGTCCGGGGCGTTACAAGTTGGTATCAGAGCCGACCCTCGTGGTTACACGGATGTTTGCGGACAGGTGCGCGGTCATGTTGTGCATGACATTTGTGACCCGTCATGGCACACGGCATGGCACATGTGCCGGACTAGAAGCACAGACGTTTGTGCCAAGAGGGAACGTTCCTGTGACCCGACGAGGACGTCGGTTCCTCTGAGTGGGGGTGTATGCGATAGCCTGGCTTATTAGGGATGATAGGCTACTCATATCAATAAGGAATTCCTTCTTTTCCGGGAGCCCATTCGGAAAGAACTCCAAAGTTAAGCGTGCTCAGCTTGGAGTAGTTTCAGGATGGGTGACCGACCGGGAAGTTGCTCCCGGGTGCGCACGTGTAAGGACAAAGTGCGCAGAAAAGACTAGTATTGATCTGTGGGGCCAGTCTAGATCCCGCCAGGAGTAACGACCACCGGCGGGTGTGTCTGGGGCGTTACAAGTTGGTATCAGAGCCGACCCTCGTGGTTACACGGATGTTTGCGGACAGGTGCGTGGTCATGTTGTGCATGACGTTTGTGACCCGTCATGGCACACGGCATGGCACATGTGCCGGACTAGAAGCACAGACGTTTGTGCCAAGAGGGAACGTTCCTGTGACCCGACGAGGACATCGGTTCCTCTGAGTGGGGGTGTATGTGATAGTCTGGCTTATTAGGGATGATAGGCTACTCATATCAATAAGGAATTCCTTCTTTTCCGGGAGCCCATTCGGAAAGAACTCCAAAGTTAAGCATGCTCAGCTTGGAGTAGTTTCAGGATGGGTGACCGACCGGGAAGTTGCTCCCGGGTGCGCACGAGTAAGGACAAAGTGCGCAGAAAAGACCAGTATTGATCTATGGGGCCAGTCTATATCCCGCCAGGAGTAACGACCACCGACGGGTGTGTCTGGGGCGTTACAAGTTGGTATCAGAGCCGACCCTCGTGGTTACACGGATGTTTGCGGACAGGTGCGCGGTCATGTTGTGCATGACGTTTCTGACCCGTCATGGCACACGGCATGGCACATGTGCCGGACTAGAAGCACAGACGTTTGTGCCAAGAGGGAACGTTCCTGTGACCCGACGAGGACGTCGGTTCCTCTGAGTAGGGGTGTATGTGATAGCCTGGCTTATTAGGGATGATAGGCTACTCATATCAATAAGGAATTCCTTCTTTTCCGGGAGCCCATTCGAAAAGAACTCCAAAGTTAAGCATGCTCAGCTTGGAGTAGTTTCAGGATGGGTGACCGACCGGGAAGTTGCTCCCGGGTGCGCACGAGTAAGGACAAAGTGCGCAGAAAAGACCAGTATTGATCTATGGGGCCAGTCTATATCCCGCCAGGAGTAACGACCACCGACGGGTGTGTCTGGGGCGTTACAAGTTGGTATCAGAGCCGACCCTCGTGGTTACACGGATGTTTGCGGACAGGTGCGCGGTCATGTTGTGCATGACGTTTCTGACCCGTCATGGCACACGGCATGGCACATGTGCCGGACTAGAAGCACAGACGTTTGTGCCAAGAGGGAACGTTCCTGTGACCCGACGAGGACGTCGGTTCCTCTGAGTAGGGGTGTATGTGATAGCCTGGCTTATTAGGGATGATAGGCTACTCATATCAATAAGGAATTCCTTCTTTTCCGGGAGCCCATTCGGAAAGAACTCCAAAGTTAAGCATGCTCAGCTTGGAGTAGTTTCAGGATGGGTGACCGACCGGGAAGTTGCTCCCGGGTGCGCACGAGTGAGGACAAAGTGCGCAGAAAAGACTAGTATTGATCTGTGGGGCCAGTCTAGATCCCGCCAGGAGTAACGACCACCGGCGGGTGTGTCCGGGGCGTTACAGTGGGCCAGAAGAAACCCTGCTGGAACACCTTGCCGGCAAGGGCCCTCGACCCTATGTGGGAGCCACATATGCCTCCGTGTATCTCTGCCAACAGCTCCAGTCCTTCTTCTCGGGGGATGCACTTCAATTTCACATTGTTCTATCTTTTTCTGTATAGGACGTCATCGACGAACTGGTACAAGGCAGACCGACGAGCTACTTTTTCCGCTTCTTCCTGCTCCTTAGGAAGTTCCCCTGTCTAGAGGAAATGGACGGTGTGTTGTGCCCACGCTGGAGCCTAGGGCTCGACAGCAAGGGCCAAAGGTATCTCTTCCGCCATGGGAGCGTCTGTCTCTACGGCCAGGGCTTGTCGGCCTGCCGGAGTCGGTCGCTCCCTGATGACCCACAAGTGTAGGGGATCTATCGTAGTCCTTTTGATAAGTAAGAGTGTCGAACCCAATGAGGAGCAGAAGGAAATGATAAGCGGTTTTCAGCAAGGTATTCTCTGCAAGCACTGAAATTATAGGTGACAGATAGTTTTGTGATAAGATAATTTGTAATGAGCAACAAGTAACAAAAGTAAATAAAGTGCAGCAAGGTGGCCCAATCCTTTTTGTATCAAAGGACAAGCCTGGACAAATTCTTATATAGAGAAAAGCGCTCCCGAGGACACATGGGAATTATCATCAAGCTAGTTTTCATCACGTTCATATGATTCACATCTGGTACTTTGATAATTTGGTATGTGGGTGGACCGGTGCTTGGGTACTGCCCTTACTTGGACAAGCATCCCACTTATGATTAACCTCTATTGCAAGCATCCGCAACTACAGCAAAAGTATTAAGGTAAACCTAACCATAGCATGAAACATATGGATCCAAATCAGCCCCTTATGAAGCAATGCATAAACTAGGGTTTAAGCTTCTGTCACTCTAGCAACCCATCATCTACTGATTACTTCCCAATGCCTTCCTCTAGGCCCAAATAATGGTGAAGTGTCATGTAGTCGACGTTCACATAACACCACTAGAGGAGAGACAACATACATCTTATAAATATGGAACAAATACCAAATTTACATGACTACTAATAGCAAGACTTCTCCCATGTCCTCAGGAACAAACGTAACTACTCACAAAGCATATCCATGTTCATAATCAGAGGACTAATAATATGCATATAGGATCTGAACATATGATCTTCGACCAAATAAACCAACTAGCATCAACTACAAGGGGTAATCAATGCTACTAGCAACCTACAGGTACCAATCCCGGACTTCGAGACAAGAATTGGATACAAGAGATGAACTAGGGTTTGAGAGGAGATGGTGCTGGTGAAGATGTTGATGGAGATTGACCCCCTCCCGATGAGAGGATCGTTGGTGATGACGATGGTGATGATTTCCCCCTCCCAGAGGGAAGTTTCCCTGGTAGAACAGCTCCGCCGGAGCCCTAGATTGATTCCGCCAAGGTTCTGCCTCGTGGCGGCGGAGTCTCATCCCGAAAGCTGGCTTATGATTTTTTTCTCATCGAAAGACTCCATATAGCAGAAGATGGGCATCGAAGGGCCACCAGGGGGCCCACGAGGTAGGGGGGCGCACCCCCACCCTCGTGGGTAGGGTGTGGCCCCCTCCGGAACTTCTTGCACTCAGTATTTTTTATATATTATGAAAATGACTTCCGTGAAGTTTCAGGACTTTTGGAGCTGTGCAGAATAGGTCTCTAATATTTGCTCCTTTTCCAGCCTAGAATCCCAGCTGCCGTCATTCTCCCTCTTTATGTAAACCTTGTAAAATAAGAGAGAATAGGCATAAGTATTGTGACATAATGTGTAATAACATCCCATAATGCAATAAATATCGATATAAAAGCATGATTCAAAATGGACGTATCAACTCCCCCAAGCTTAGACCTCGCCTGTCCTCAAGCGAAAGCCGAAATCGAAAAATATGTCCACATGTTTTAAAGATAGAGGTGTCGATAAAAATAAAATACGAACATGAGGGCATCATGATCATTCTTAGAACAGCAACTTATATAATTCTTGTCATATGATCTCTTATGCTAAAGTAACAATTCAATCACAATTTCAAGTATGAATCATAAACTTCATTGAAAACTAACAAACTATAATCTCAGTCATTGGAGCAATTGCAATTTATCATAACATAGGAAAGAGTCAATATAAGAGCTTTTCAGCAAGTCCACATACTCAACTATCATATAGTCTTTTCGCAATTGCTAACACTCACGCAATACTTATGGGTATGGAGTTTTAATCGGACACGGAGAAAGATAGGGGCTTATAGTTTTGCCTCCAAACGTTTTACCTCAAGGGTAATGTCAAAAATAATAGTTCATGAAAACTCACATCCAATTAGCCATATATACCAGGATCTTTCCAACATGTTGTGCTTGCCAAAAGATAAAATGTAAAAAGGAAGGGTGAGGAGCACCAAGACTCTTATGTAAGGTAGGAGATAAAAGTAAAAGATAGGCCCTTCACAGAGGGAAGCAGAGGTTGTCATGTGCTTTTATGGTTGGATGCACAAAATCTTGATGTGAAAGAACGTCACTTTATATTGCCACTTGGGATATGTACCTTTATTATGCAGTCCGTCGCTTTTATTTCTTCCATATCACACGATCGTATAAAGCTTATTTTCTCCCACACTAATAAGTCATACATATTTAGAGAGCAATTTTTTCTTGCACTGATGACAACTTACTTGGAGGATCTTACTCAATCCATAGGTAGGTATGGTGGACTCTCATGGCAAAACTGGTTTAAGGGTGTTTGGAAGCACAAGTAGTATCTCTACTTGGTGCAAAGAATTTGGCTAGCGTGAGGGGAAAGGCAAGCTCAATCATGTTGGATGATCCATGACAATATAATTTATCTCAGATGTAAGAAAACATAACCCATTACGTTGTCTTCCTTGTCCAATGTCAACTCTTTAGCATGTCACATTTTAATGAGTGCTCATGATCATAAAAGATGTCCAAGATAGTATATTTATATGTGAAGACCTCTCTTTCTTTATTACTTCCTATTAATTGCAACGATGACCAAAACTATGTTTGTCAACTCTCAACAACTTTTATTCATCATACTTTTTGTATGTGACCTCATTACTCTCCATAAGATCTATATGATCTCTTTTATTTCCTTTTTATTCTTTCTCTTTTCTTTTATTCACTCAAGATCATGGCAAAATAATCAAGCCCTTGACTCAACACTAATCTTTATTATATATAGGTCAAAGACTCAATTACATAGAAGGATCATAAAGCAAAACTCACAACTAGATCATACTAAAACTTTATGCTACTAGATCAAGATATTACCAAAAGGATCGAACTAAGAAAAACGGTAAAGATAAAAGTTGTGATGGTTTTACGATACCGTGGCACTCCCCCAAGCTTGGCAGCTGCCAAGGGGAGTACCCATACCCATGTGATTATATCTCTTTTACCTGTGAAGGAGTTGATGGTTTTGTTGATGGCATAGGCTTGTCGTCCCTCTTCCAAGGCATAGGCTCACCATCATAGAAGGATGATCGAGTCTCCTGAAACCTCAAATCTGCAGCCAAACTCATCCTCTTGAATCTATATTCATACTCAAAATTTTGATTTTGCAGGTCATAGATCTGGGCTTGGAGGTGCTCGATTTTTTTATGAAGCTTGAAGATGGCCTCCCCAATGTCCTTGACGTCTAGCTTGTGGTTGTTGGTGAACTCCGTGATCATAATGTGATTGGAATCAAGTCCACGCTCCACCATCTCCTGACACTTGAAAACTTGTTGCTCTAATGCCTCGATCCTTGCCTCCGTGCTTCCGGTCTTCCTTGGTCCCTCAACATCGCGGATGTGCAACAACCCCTCACGCATCTCAATGGTTTGAGGGTGTTGCAGCACTTCCGCGAGGTAGGGGTTGATGACCTTCTCAAAGAACTAGTCCTTGGGGGCACTTGAAGACGACATGACGACCTGGATCTGTCAGAAAAACAGCTCGAAACAAAGACAGAGGATATTTGCGTGATATGGGAGTTAAAACCTTCAGGAGATTATATAATGAATTTTTACCGACCATAATACGTAACGTGCAAAAAAACAGAGTCCGGAGAGCACACGAGGTGCCCATGAGGTAGGGGGCGCGCCCAGGGGGTAGGGTGCGCCCTCCACCCTCGTGGAGCCCTCGTGTCCTTCCCAGACTACTTCTTATTTTTCTATTTTTCTAAATATTCCAAAACGGAAGAAAATTACCATTAGAACTTGGAGTCGGTTTACTTATCGTACCACATACCTATTCCTTTTCGGAGTCTTAAACGTTCCGGAAAGTGTCCCTTATGTATTCCTCCAGGGTTACGGTTTCAATAACATTGGTTTCAACATTTATAGGATTACCTAAGATATAATGTTTAATTCTTTGACTGTTCACCACCTTCGGATTTGTGCCTTCGAAGTTGTTGATTTTTATGGCACCGGAACGATAGACCTCCTCGATAACGTAAGGACCTTCCCATTTAGAGAGAAGTTTTCCTGCAAAAAATCTTAAACAAGAGTTGTATAGCAATACATAATCACCTACATTAAACTCACGCTTTTGTATTCTTTTGTCATGCCATCTTTTAACTTTTTCTTTAAATAATTTGGCATTCTCGTAGGCTTGGGTTCTCCATTCATCGAGTGAGCTAATGTCAAATAACCTCTTCTCACCAGCAAGTTTGAAATCATAATTGAGTTCTTTAATAGCCCAATAAGCCTTATGTTCTAGTTCGAGAGGTAAGTGACATGCTTTTCCATAAACCATTTTATACGGAGACATACCCATAGGATTTTTATATGCAGTTCTATAGGCCCATAATGCATCATCAAGTTTCTTGGACCAATTCTTTCTAGATCTATTAACAGTCTTTTGCAAAATTAATTTGAGTTCTCTATTGCTCAATTCTACTTGACCACTAGACTGTGGGTGATAAGCAGATGCAATTCTATGATTAACATCATATTTAGCAAGCATTTTACGGAAAGCACCATGAATAAAATGTGAACCACCATCAGTCATTAAATATCTAGGGACTCCAAACCTTGGAAAAATAACTTTTTAAGCATCTTAATATAGGTGTTATGATCAGCACTACTAGTTGGAATAGCTTCTACCCACTTAGTAACGTAATCAACAGTAGCTAAAATATGTGCCTATCCATTGGAGGCAGGAAAAGGTCCCATATAATCAAAGCCTCAAACATCAAATGGTTCAATAACAAGTGAATAATGCATAGGCATTTATTGACGTCTACTAATATTACCAATTCTTTGACATTCATCACAAGATACAACAAACTTACGGGCATCCTTGAAGAGAGTAGGCCAATAAAACCCAGATTGCAATACCTTATGTGCAGTTCTATCTCCAGCGTGGTGTCCTCCATAAGCTTTGGAGTGACACTTGCATAGGATTTGTTCCTGTTCATGCTCAGGTACACAACGTCTAATAACACCATCTACTCCTTCTTTATAAAGATGTGGGTCATCCCAAAAGTAATGTCTCAAATCATAGAAAAACTTTTTCTTTTGCTGGTATGTGAAACTATGTGGTATAAATTTAGCAACAATATAATTAGCATAATCAGCATACCATGGAGCAGTACGAGAAGCATTTATGACATTTAATTGTTCATCAGGAAAGCTATCATCAATAGGTAGTGGGTCATCAAGAACATTCTCTAGCCTAGACAAGTTGTCTGCAACGGGGTTCTCAGCTCCCTTTCTATCAATAATATGCAAATCAAATTCTTGTAGCAAGAGAACCCAGCTAATAAGTCTAGGTTTAGCATCTTTCTTTTCCATAAGATATTTAATAGCAGCATGATCCATGTGAATAGTTACTTTAGAATCAACAATATAAGGTCTTAACTTATCACAAGCGAATACAACTGCCAAAAATTCTTTTTCAGTAGTAGCATAATTTCTCTGAGCGTTGTCTAGAGTTTTACTAGCATATTGAATAACATTTAATTTCTTATCAACTCTTTGCCCTAGAACAACACCTACAGCATAATCACTAGCATCACACATAATTTCAAAAGGTAAATTCCAATCAGGTGGCTGAACAATAGGTGCAGAGATTAATGCTTTCTTAAGTATTTCAAATGCTTCTACGCAATCATCATGAAAAACAAACGGTATATCTTTTTGTAATAAATTAGTCAGAGGCCGAGAAATTTTTGAGAAGTCCTTAATGAACCTCCTATAAAAACCGGCGTGACCAAGGAAACTTCTTATACCTTTGATGTCCTTAGGACATGGCATCTTTTCAATAGCATCAACCAACTTCAATACCTCTTTCAGAAACTTTATGCCCCAAGACAATACCTTCATTAACCATAAAGTGGCACTTCTCCCAATTCAAGACAAGGTTAGTTTCTTCACATCTCTGCAAAACTCGATCAAGGTTGCTTAAGCAATCATCAAAAGAGGATCCATAGATGGAGAAATCGTCCATGAAAACCTCACAAATCTTTTCACAAAAGTCAGAGAATGTAGCCATCATGCATCTTTGGAAGGTAGTAGATGCATTACATAAACCAAAAGGCATACGTCTATAAGAAAAAGTACCGAACGGGCAAGTAAAAGTGGTCTTAGATTGATCATCAGCTGACACAGGTATTTGAGAGAAACCAGAATAACCATCTAGAAAGCAAAAATGTGTATGTTTGGATAATCTTTCTAGCATTTGATCAATAAAAGGTAAGGGGTAATGATCTTTTTTTGTAGCCTTATTTAATTTGCGGAAATCAATTACCATCCTATAACTTGTAATAATTCTTTGTGGAATCAATTCATCTTTATCATTAGGAATGACAGTAATACCTCCCTTTTTAGGGACACAATGGACAGGACTTACCCACTGACTATCAGCAACGGGATAAATTATACCTGCCTCAAGGAGCTTTAGTATTTCCTTTCTTACCACTTCTTTCATCTTAGGATTCAGCCATCGTTGGTGATCACGAACTGGTTTGGCATCTTTCTCCAAATTTATTTTGTGTTGACATAGTGTGGGACTAATGCCCTTAAGATCATCGAGAGTATATCCAATAGCAGCACGGTGCTTCTTCAGAGTTTTCAATAATCTCTCTTCTTCATGCTCTGAAAGGTTAGCACTAATAATAACATGATATATCTTTCTCTCATCAAGATAAGCATATTTAAGAGTATCAGGTAACGGTTTGAGCTCAAACACGGGATCACCCTTGGGTGGAGGAGGATCCCCTAGGATTTCGACAGGCAAATTGTGTTTCAGGATGGGTTCCTGTTTAAAGAATACTTCATCTATTTCCCTTCTTTCATTCATAAACATATCATTTTCATGGTCTAGCAAATATTGTTCTAAAGGATCACTAGGAGGCACGGCAATAGAAGCAAGACCAATAATTTCATCTTTACTAGGCAATTCCTCTTCACGGTGTTGTCTACGAAATTTAGAGAAATTAAACTCATGAGACATATCACCTAAACCAATAGTAACAACATCCTTTTCGCAATCTATCTTAGCATTAACTGTGTTCAAGAAGGATCTACCAAATATAATGGGACAAAAGCTATCTTGTGGGGAACCAAGAACAAGAAAATCAGCAGGATATTTAGTTTTCCCACACAAGACTTCAACATCTCTAACAATTCCAATTGGTGAAATAGTATCTCTATTGGCAAGTTTAATTGTGACATTAATATCTTCTATCTCAGCAGGTGCAATTGTTGGGGAACGTAGTAATTTCAAAATTTTCCTACGCGCACGCAAGATCATGGTGATGCATAGCAACGAGAGGGCAGAGTGTTGTCTACGTACCCTCGTAGACCGGAAGCGGAAGCATTAGCATAACGCGGTTGATGTAGTCGTACGTCTTCACGGCCCGACCGATCAAGCACTGAAACTACGGCACCTCCGAGTTCTAGCACACGTTCAGCTCGATGACGATCCCTGGACTCCGATCCAGCAAAGTGTCGGGGAAGAGTTCTGTCAGCACGACGGTGTGGTGACGATCTTGATGTTCTACCGTCGCAGGGCTTCGCCTAAGCACCGCTACAATATTATCGAGGATTATGGTGGAGGGGGGCACCGCACACGGCTAAGAGAACGATCACGAAGATCAACTTGTGTCTATGGGGTGCCCCTTGGCCACGTATATAAAGGAGTGGAGGAGGGGGGAGGGCCGGCCCCTATGGCGCGCCCTAGAGGAGTCCTACTCCCACCGGGAGTAGGATCCCCCCCCCTTCCAAGTAGTAGGAGTAGGAGTCAAGGAAAGGGAAGGGAGAAGAGAAGGAAGGAGGGGGCGCAGCCCCTCCTGTTGGGGAACGTAGTAATTTCAAAAAAATTCCTACGCACACGCAAGATCATGGTGATGCATAGCAACAAGAGGGGAGAGTGTGATCTATGTACCCTTGTAGACCGACAGCGGAAGCGTTAGCACAACGCAGTTGATGTAGTCGTACGTCTTCACGGCCCGACCGATCAAGCACCGAAACTACGGCACCTCCGAGTTCTAGCACACGTTCAGCTCGATGACGATCCCCGGACTCCGATCCAGCAAAGTGTCGGGGAAGAGTTCCGTCAGCACGACGGCGTGGTGACGATCTTGATGTACTACCGTTGCAGGGCTTCGCCTAAGCACCGCTACAATATTATCGAGGATTATGGTGGAAGGGGGCACCGCACACGGCTAAGAATATGATCACGTGGATCAACTTGTGTCTAGAGGTGCCCCCTGCCCCCGTATATAAAGGAGCAAGGGAGGAGGAGGCCGGCCCTAGGAGGGGCCACGCCAAGTGTGGAGTCCTACTAGGACTCCCTAGTCCTAGTAGGATTTCACCTCCCATATGGAATAGGAAAAGGAGAAGGAAGGAAGGGGGCGCCCCCCTTCCCTAGTCCAATTCGGACCAGACCAAGGGGAGGGGTGCGGCCACCCTTGAGGCCCCTTTTCTTCTTTCCCGTATGGCCCAATAAGGCCCAATACCTATTCCCGTAACTCTCCGGTACTCCGAAAAATACCCGAATCACTCGAAACCTTTCCGATGTCCGAATATAGTCGTCCAATATATTGATCTTTATGTCTCGACCATTTCGAGACTCCTCATCATGTCCCCGATCTCATCCGGGACTCCGAACTCATTCGGTACATCAAAACTCATAAACTCATAATATAACTGTCATTGAAACCTTAAGCGTGCGGACCCTACGGGTTCGAGAACAATGTAGACATGACCGAGACATGTCTCCATTCAATAACCAATAGCGGAACCTGGATGCTCATATTGGCTCTCACATATTCTACGAAGATCTTTATCGGTCAGACCGCATAACAACATACATTGTTCCCTTTGTCATCGGTATGTTACTTGCCCGAGATTCGATCGTCGGTATCTTAATACCTAGTTCAATCTCGTTACCGGCAAGTCTCTTTACTCGTTCTGTAATACATCATCTCACAACTAACTCACTAGTTGCAATGCTTGCAAGGCTTATGTGATGTGCATTACCGAGAGGGCCCAGAGATACCTCTCCGACAATCGGAGTGACAAATCCTAATCTCGAAATACGCCAACCCAACATGTACCTTTGGAGACACCTGTAGAGCTCCTTTATAATCACCCAGTTACGTTGTGATGTTTGGTAGCACACAAAGTGTTCCTCCGGTAAACGGGAGTTGCATAATCCCATAGTCATAGGAACATGTATAAGTCATGAAGAAAGCAATAGCAACATACTAAACGATCGGGTGCTAAGCTAATGGAATGGGTCATGTCAATCACATCATTCTCCTAATGATGTGATCCCGTTAATCAAATAACAACTCTTTTGTTTATGGTTAGGAAACATAACCATCTTTGATCAACGAGCTAGTCAAGTAGAGGCATACTAGTGACGCTCTGTTTGTCTATGTATTCACACATGTATTATGTTTCCGGTTAATACAATTCTATCATGAATAATAAACATTTATCATGATATAAGGAAATAAATAATAACTTTATTATTGCCTCTAGGGCATATTTCCTTCACCTCCCCCTAGTCCAATTCGGACTAGGCCTTGGGGGGCGCCCAACCTCTCCTCTCTCTTTCCCCTAAAGCCCAATAAGGCCCATATACTCCCCGGCGAATTCCCGTAACTCTCCGGTACTCCGAAAAATACCCGAATCACTCAGGACCTTTCCGATGTCCAAATATAGTCATCCAATATATCGATCTTTACATCTCGACCATTTTGAGACTCCTCGTCATGTCCCTGATCTCATCCGGGACTCCGAACTCCTTCGGTACATCAAAACTCATAATATAACTGTCATCGAAACCTTCAGCGTGCGGACCCTACGGGTTCGAGAACAATGTAGACATGACCGAGACACGTCTCCGGTCAATAACCAATAGCGGAACCTGGATGCTCATATTGGCTCCCACATATTCTACAAAGATCTTTATCGGTCAGACCGCATAACAACATACGTTGTTCCCTTTGTCATCGGTATGTTATTTGCCCGAGATTCGATCGTCGGTATCTCAATACCTAGTTCAATCTCGTTACCGGCAAGTCTCTTTACTCGGTCCGTCATACATCATCCTGCAACTAACTCATTAGTTGCAATGCTTGCAAGGCTTAAGTGATGTGCATTACCGAGAGGGCCCAGAGATACCTCTCCGACAATCAGAGTGACAAATCCTAATCTCGAAATACGCCAACCCAACAAGTACCTTCGGAGACACCTATAGAGCACCTTTATAATCACCCAGTTATGTTGTGACGTTTGGTGGCACACAAAGTGTTCCTCCGGTAAACGGGAGTTGCATAATCTCATAGTCATAGGGACATATATAAGTCATGAAGAAAGCAATAGCAACAAACTAAACGATCAAGTGTTATGCTAACGGAATGGGTCAAGTCAATCACATCATTCTCCTAATGATTTGATCCCGTTAATCAAATGACAACTCATGCCTATGGTTAGGAAACATAACCATCTTTGATCAACGAGCTAGTCAAGTAGAGGCATAGTAGTGACACTCTATTTGTCTATGTATTCACGCATGTATTATGTTTCCGGTTAATACAATTCTAGCATGAATAATAAACATTTATCATGATATAAGGAAATAAATAATAACTTTATTATTGCCTCTAGGGCATATTTCCTTCAGTCTCCCACTTGCACTAGAGTCAATAATCTAGTTCACATCGCCATGTGATTTAACATCAATAGTTCACATCACCATGTGATTAACACCCATAGTTCACATTGACATGTGACCAACACCCAAAGGGTTTACTAGAGTCAATAATCTAGTTCACATCGCTATGTGATTAACACCCAAAGAGTACTGAGGTGTGATCATGTTTTGCTTGTGAGAGAAGTTTAGTCAACGGATCTGCCACATTCAGATCCGTAAATATTTTGCAAATTTCTATGTCAACAATGCTCTGCATGGAGCTACTCTAGCTAATTGCTCCCACTTTCAATATGTATCTAGATTGAGACTTAGAGTCATCTGGATCAGTGTCAAAACTTGCATCGACGTAAACCTTTACGACGAACCTTTTATCACCTCCATAATCGAGAAACATATCCTTATTCCACTAAGGATAATTTTGACCAATGTCCAGTGATCTACTCCTAGATCACTATTGTACTCCCTTGCCAAACTCAGGGCAGGGTATACAATAGGTCTGGTACACAGCATGGCATACTTTATAGAACCTATGGCTGAGGCATAGGGAATGACTTTCATTCTCTCTCTATCTTCTGCCGTGGTCGGGTTTTGAGTCTTACTCAACTTCACACCTTTGTAACATAGGCAAGAAATCCTTCTTTGACTGTTCCATTTTGAACTACTTCAAAATCTTGTCAAGGTATGTATTCATTGAAAAAAACTTATCAAGCGTCTTGATCTATCTCTATAGATCTTGATGCTCAATATGTAAGGAGCTTCACTGAGGTCTTTCTTTGAAAAACTCCTTTCAAAAATTCCTTTATGCTTTGCAGAATAATTCTACATTATCTCCGATCAACAATATGTCTTTCACATATACTTATCAGAAATGTTGTAGTGCTCCCACTCACTTTTTTGTAAATACAGGATTCACCGCAAGTCTGTATAAAACTATATGCTTTGATCAACTTATCAAAGCGTATATTCCAACTCCGAGATGCTTGCACCAGTCCATAGATGGATCGCTGGAGCTTGCATATTTTGTTAGTACCTTTAGGATTGACAAAATCTTCTGGTTGCATCATATACAACTCTTCTTTAATAAATCCATTAAGGAATGTAGTTTTGTTTATCCATTTGCCAGATTTCATAAAATGCGGCAATTGCTAACATGATTTGGACAGACTTAAGCATAGATACGAGTGAGAAACTCTCATCGTAGTCAACACCTTGAACTTGTCGAAAACCTTATTGCGACAATTCTAGCTTTGTAGATAGTAACACTACTATCAGCGTCCGTCTTCCTCTTGAAGATCCATTTAATCTCAATGGCTCGCCGATCATTGGGCAAGTCAATTAAAGTCCATACTTTGTTCTCATACATGGATCTCATCTTAGATTTCATGGCCTCAAGCCATTTCGCGGAATCTGGGCTCATCGTCGCTTCCTCATAGTTCGTAGGCTCGTCATGGTCAAGTAACAAGACCTCCAAAACAGGATTATCATACCACTCTGGTGCGGATCTCACTCTGGTCTATCTACGAGGTTCGGTAGTAACTTGATCTGAAGTTACATGATCATCATCATTAGCTTCCTCACTAATCGGTGTAGTAGTCACAGGAACAAATTTCTGTGATGAACTACTTTCCAATAAGGGAGCAGGTACAGTTACCTCATTAAGTTCTACTTTCCTCCCACTCACTTATTTCGAGAGAAACTCCTTCTCTAGAAAGGATCCATTCAAAGCAATGAATATCTTGCCTTCGGATCTGTGATAGAAGGTGTGCCCAACATTTTCTTTTGGGTATCCTATGAAGACGCACTTCTCCGATTTGGGTTTGAGCTTATCAGGTTGAAACTTTTTCACATAAGCATTGCAACCTCAAACTTTAAGAAACGACAGCTTAGGTTTCTTGCCAAACCATAGTTCATACGGTGTCGTCTCAACGGATTTAGATGGTGCCCTATTTAACGTGAATGTAGCTGTCTCTAATGCATAACCCCAAAATGATAGTGGTAGATCGGTAAGAGACATCATAGATCGCACCATATCTAATAAAGTACAGTTATGACGTTCGGACACACCATTACACCATGGTGTTCCAGGTGGCGTGAGTAGTGAAACTATTTCACATTGTTTTTAACTGAAGGCCAAACTCGTAACTCAAATATTTTACTTCTGCGATCATATCGTAGAAACTTTTATTTTTGTTACGATGATTCTCCACTTAACTCTCAAATTCTTTGAACTTTTCAAATGTTTCAAACTTGTGTTTCATCAAGTAGATATACTCATATCTGCTCAAATCATCTGTGAAGATCAGAAAATAATGATACCTGCCACGAGCCTCAATATTCATCGGACCACATACATCAGCATGTATGATTTCCAACAAATCTGTTGCTCGCTCCATTGTTCTGGAGAACGGAGTCTTAGTCATCTTGCCCATGAGGCATGGCTCGCAATCATCAACTGATTCATAATCAAGTGATTCCAAAAGCCCATCAACATGGATTTTCTTCATGCGCTTTACACCAATATGACCTAAACGGCAGTGCCACAAATAAGTTGCACTATCATTATTAACTTTGCATCTTTTGGTTTCAATATTATGAATATGTGTATCACTACGATCGAGATCCAATGAACCATTTTCATTGGGTGTGTAACCATATATGTAAACAGAACAACAATTTGTTCTCTTACTTAAATGAATAACCGTATTGCAATAAACATGATCAAATCATATTCATGCTCAAGGCAAACACCAAATAACACTTATTTAGGTTCAACACTAATCCCGAAAGTATAGGGAGTGTGCGATGATGATCATATCAATCTTGGAACCACTTCCAACACACATCGTCACTTCACCCTTAACTAGTCTCTGTTCATTCTGCAACTCCCGTTTCGAGTTACTACTCTTAGCAACTGAACTAGTATCAAATACTGAGGGGTTGCTATAAACACTAGTAAAGTACACATCAATAACATGTATATCAAATATACCTATGTTCACTTTGCCAACCTTCTTATCCGCCAATTACGTGGGGTAGTTCTGCTTCCAGTGACCAATCCCTTTGCAGTAGAAGCACTCAGTTTCAGGCTTAGGTCCAGACTTGGGTTTTTCACTTGAGCAGCAACTTGCTTGCCGTTCTTCTTGAAGTTCCCCTTTCTGCCCTTTGTCCCTTTACTTGAAACTAGTGGTTTTGTTTACCATCAACACTTGATGCTTTTCTTGATTTCTACCTTCGTCGATTTCAGCATCACGAAGAGCTTGGGAATCATTTCTGTTATCCCTTGCATATTATAGTTCATCACGAAGTTCTACTAACTTGGTGATGGTGACTAGAGAATTCTGTCAATCACTATTTTATCTGGAAGATTAACTCCCACTTGATTCAAGCGATTGTAGTACCCAGACAATCTGAGCACATGCTCACTGCTTGAGCTATTCTCCTCCATCTTTTAGCTATAGAACTTGTTGGAGACTTCATATCTCTCAACTCGGGTATTTGCTTGAAATATTAATTTCAACTCCTGGAACATCTCATATGGTCCATGACGTTCAAAACGTCTTTGAAATCCCGATTCTAAGTTGTTAAGCATGGTGCACTAAACTATCAAGTAGTCATCATATTGAGCTAGCCAAACGTTCATAACGTCTGCATCTGCTCCTGCAATAGGTTTGTCACCTAGTGGTGCATCAAGGACATAATTCTTCTGTGCAGCAATGAGGATAATCCTCAGATCACGGATCCAATCCACATCATTGCTACTAACATCTTTCAACTTAGTTTTCTCTAGGAACATATCAAAAATAAAACAGGGGAGCTAAACGCAAGCTATTGATCTACAACATAGATATGCTAATACTACCAGGACTAAGTTCATGATAAATTTAAGTTCAATTAATCATATTACTCAAGAACTCCCACTTAGATTGACATCCCTCTAATCCTCTAAGTGATCACGTGATCCAAATCAACTAAACCATGTCCGATCATCACGTGAGATGGAGTAGTTTCAATGGTGAACATCAATATGTTGATCATATCTACTATATGATTCACGCTCGACCTTTCGGTCTCCGTGTTCCAGGCCATATCTATTATATACTAGGCTCATCAAGTTTAACCTGAGTATTCCACGTGTGCAACTGTTTTGTACCCGTTGTATTTGAACGTAGAGCCTATCACACCCGATCATCACGTGGTGTCTCAGCACGAAGAACTTTCGCAACGGTGCATACTCAGGGAGAACACTTATACTTTGATAATTTAGTGAGGGATCATCTTATAATGCTACCGTCAATCAAAGCAAGATAAGATGCATAAAAGATAAACATCACATGCAATCAATATAAGTGATATGACATGGCCATCATCATCTTGTGCTTGTGATCTCCATCTTCGAAGCACCGTCGTGATCACCATCGTCACCGGCGCGACACCTTGATCTCCATCGTAGCATCGTTGTCGTCTCGCCAATCTTATGCTTCCACGACTATCGCTACCGCTTAGTGATAAAGTAAAGAATTACAGCGCGATTGCATTGCATACAATAAAGCGACAACCATATGGCTCCTGCCAGTTGCCGATAACTCGGTTACAAAACATGATCATCTCATACAATAAAATTTAGCATCATGTCTTGACCATATGACATCACAACATGCCCTGCAAAAACAAGTTAGACGCCCTCTACTTTGTTGTTGCAAGTTTTACGTGCCTGCTACGGGCTTAGCAAGAACCGTTCTTACCTACGCATCAAAACCACAACGATAGTTTGTCAAGTTGGTGCTGTTTTAACCTTCGCAAGGACCGGGCGTAGCCACACTCGGTTCAACTAAAGTTGGAGAAACTGACACCCACCAGCCACCTGTGTGCAAAGCACGTCGGTAGAACCAGTCTCGCGTAAGCATACGCGTAATGTCGGTCCGGGCCGCTTCATCCAACAATACCGCCGAACCAAAGTATGACATGCTAGTAAGCAGTATGACTTATATCGCCCACAACTCACTTGTGTTCTACTCGTGCACAACATCAACGCATAAAACCTAGGCTCGGATGCCACTGTTGGGGAACGTAGTAATTTCAAACCTACGCACACGCAAGATCATGGTGATGCATAGCAACGAGAGGGGAGAGTGTTGTCTACGTACCCTCGTAGACCAGAAGCGGAAGCATTAGCACAACGCGGTTGATGTAGTCGTATGTCTTCATGGCCCGACCGATCAAGCACCGAAACTACGGCACCTCCAAGTTCTAGCACACGTTTAGCTCGATCACGATCCCCGGACTCCGATCTAGCAAAGTGTCGAGGAAGAGTTCCGTCAGCATGACGGCATGGTGACGATCTTGATGTTCTACCGTCATAGGGCTTCGCCTAAGCACCGCTACAATATTATCGAGGATTATGGTGGAGGGGGGAACCGCACACGGCTAAGAGAACGATCACGAAGATCAACTTGTGTCTATGGGGTGCCCCTTGGCCACGTATATAAAGGAGTGGAGGAGGGGGGAGAGGGCCGGCCCCTATGGCGCGCCCTGGAAGAGTCCTACTCCCACCGGGAGTAGGATTCCCCCCCTTCCAAGTAGTAGGAGTAGGAGTCAAGGCAAGGGAAGGGAGAAGAGAAGGAAGGAGGGGGCGCAGCCCCTCCCCCTAGTCCAATTCGGACTAGGCCTTGGGGGGCGCCCAACCTCTCCTCTCTCTTTCCCCTAAAGCCCAATGAGGCCCATATACTCCCCGGCAAATTCCCGTAACTCTCCGGTACTCTGAAAAATACCCAAATCACTCGGAACCTTTCCGATGTCCAAATATAGTCGTCCAATATATCGATCTTTACATCTCGACCATTTCGAGACTCCTCGTCATGTCCCCAATCTCATCCGGGACTCCGAACTCCTTCGGTACATCAAAACTCATAAGCTCATAATATAATTGTCATCGAAACCTTAAGCGTGCGGACCCTACGGGTTCAAGAACAATGTAGACATGACCGAGACACGTCTCCGGTCAATAACCAATAGCGGAACCTGGATGCTCATATTGGCTCCCACATATTCTACGAAGATCTTTATCGGTCAGACCGCATAACAACATACGTTGTTCCCTTTGTCATCGGTATGTTATTTACCCGAGATTCGATCGTCGGTATCTCAATACCTAGTTCAATCTCGTTACCGGCAAGTCTCTTTACTCGTTCCGTAATACATCATCCTGCAACTAACTCATTAGCTGCAATGCTTGCAAGGCTTAAGTGATGTGCATTACCGAGAGGGCCCAGAGATACCTCTCCCACAATCGGAGTGACAAATCCTAATCTTGAAATACGCCAACCCAACAAGTACCTTCGGAGACACCTGTAGAGCACCTTTATAATCACCCAGTTATGTTGTGACGTTTGGTGGCACACAAAGTGTTCCTCCGGTAAATGGGAGTTGCATAATCTCATAGTCATAGAAACATGTATAAGTCATGAAGAAAGCAATAGCAACAAACTAAACGATCAAGTGCTATGCTAACGGAATGGGTCAAGTCAATCACATCATTCTCCTAATGATGTGATCCCGTTAATCAAATGACAAGTCATGTCTATGGTTAGGAAACATAACCATCTTTGATCAACGAGCTAGTCAAGTAGAGGCATACTAGTGACACTCTGTTTGTCTATGTATTCACACATGTATTATGTTTCCGGTTAATACAATTCTAGCATGAATAATAAACATTTATCATGATATAAGGAAATAAATAATAACTTTATTATTGCCTCTAGGGCATATTTCCTTCAGCAATATCATGCATAATTTCTTTGTATAAGTCAATAGGTATTGCACTAGCACTAGCACCCATATCACACAAGCCATGATAACAATGATCTCCTATTTTAACAGAAATAACAGGCATGCCTACCACGGGTCTATGTTTATGTTTAGCACAAGGTTTAGCAATTCTAGCAGTCTCATCGCAGAAATGAATAACATGCCCATCAATATTATTAGACAAGAGATCTTTAACAATAGCAATATTTGGTTCAACTTTAATTTGCTCAGGGGGTGTATAGGTTCTAATATTGCTTTTACGAACCACAGTTGAAGCTTTAGCATGATCTTTTATCCTAACAGGAAAAGGTGGTTTCTCAACATAAGCAGTAGGAACAATATGATCATTATAAGTGACAGTCTTTTCTTCAACTTTAATAGGTGCAGCTACTTTTAGTTCTATGGGAGGATGATATTTAAACCACTTCTCCCTAGGGAGATCAACATGAGTAGCAAAAGATTCACATAAAGAAGCTACTATTTCAGAGTCAAGTCCATATTTAGTGCTAAATTTATGGAAAACATCGGTATCCATAAAAGATTTAACACAATCAAACTTAGGTGTCATACCTGACTTCTTACCTTCGTCGAGATCCCAATCTTCAGAGTTGCGTTTAATTATTTCCAATAAATCCCATTTGAATTCAATAGTCTTTATCATAAAAGAGCCAGCACAAGAAGTATCGAGCATGGTGCGATTGTTATCAAAAAGCCAAGCATATAAATTTTGAATAATTATTTCTCTTGGAAGCTCATGATTGGGGCATGAATATAACATTGATTTAAGCCTCCCCCAAGCTTGAGCGATGCTTTCTCCTTCGCGAGGCCAAAAATTATATATATAATTGCGATCACGATGAACAAGATGCATAGGATAAAACTTCTGATGAAATTCCAATTTCAATCGTTTGTAGTTCCATGATCCCATATCATCACATAGCCTATACCATGTCAATGCATATCCCTTAAAAGATAAAGGGAAGACCTTCGTCTTAATAAAATCATCGGGCACACCTGCAAGCTTAAATAATCCACAAACTTCATCCACATATATTAGGTGCTCATCAGGATGCATTGTTCCGTCTCCTGCAAAAGGATTAGCTAGCAGTTTTTCTATCATACCCGAAGGAATCTCAAAGTAGACATTTTCATTTTCAGTAGGTTCAATAGGTTGAGGAGCAACTCTTTCCTCTACTGGTCGGGGTGAACATACCCCGAACAAGACCCTCAGAGGATTACTTTTCATAGTAACAAGTGACAAAAAATTTCAACACACTATATAAATTTTTCCTTACCAAATTCCACCTACCAAAGGCGCTTCACTTCCCGGCAACAGCGCCAGAAAAGAGTCTTGATGGCCCACAAGTATAGGCAATCTATCGTAGTCCTTTCGATAAGTAAGACTGTCGAACCCAACGAGGAGCAGAAGGAAATGATAAGCGGTTTTCAGCAAGGTATTCTCTGCAAGCACTGAAATTATAGGTGACAGATAGTTTTGTGATAAGATAATTTGTAACGAGCAACAAGTAACAAAAGTAAATAAAGTGCAGCAAGGTGTCCCAATCCTTTTTGTAGCAAAGGACAAGTCTGGACAAATTCTTATATAGAGAAAAGCCCTCCCGAGGACACATGGGAATTATCGTCAAGCTAGTTTTCATCACGTTCATATGATTCGCGTTCGGTACTTTGATAATTTGGTATGTGGGTGGACCGGTGCTTGGGTACTGCCCTTACTTGGAAAAGCATCCCACTTATGATTAACCTCTATTGCAAGCATCCGCAACTACAACAAAAGTATTAAGGTAAACCTAACCATAGCATGAAACATATGGATCCAAATCAGCCCCTTACGAAGCAACACATAAACTAGGGTTTAAGCTTATGTCACTCTAGCAACCCATCATCTACTGATTACTTCACAATGCCTTCCTCTAGGCCCAAAAAATGGTGAAGTGTCATGTAGTTGACGTTCACATAACACCACTAGAGGAGAGACAACATACATCTCATCAAAATATCGATCAAATACCAAATTCACATGACTACTAATAGCAAGACTTCTCCCATGTCCTCAGAAACAAACGTAACTACTCACAAAGCATATTCATGTTCATAATCAGAGGAGTATTAATATGCATATAGGATCTGAACATATGATCTTCCACCAAATAAACCAACTAGCATCAACTACAAGGAGTAATCAACGCTACTAGCAACCTACAGGTACCAATCCCGGACTTAGAGACAAGAATTGGATACAAGAGATGAACTAGGGTTTGAGAGGAGATGGTGCTGGTGAAGATGTTGATGGAGATTGACCCCCTCCCGATGAGAGGATCGTTGGTGATGACGATGGTGATGATTTCCCCCTCCTGGAGGGAAGTTTCCCTGGTAGAACAGCTCCGCCGGAGCCCTAGATTGATTCCGCCAAGGTTCCGCCTCGTGGCGGCGGAGTCTCGTCCCGAAAGCTGGCTTATGATTTTTTTCTCGTCGAAAGACTCCATATAGCAGAAGATGGGCATCGGAGGGCCACCAGGGGGTCCACAAGGCAGGGGGCGCGCCCAGGGGGTAGGGCGCGCCCCCACCCTCATGGGCAGGGTGTGGCCCCCCTCCGGAACTTCTTGTGCTCGGTATTTTTTATATATTCTGAAAATGACTTCCGTGAAGTTTCAGGACTTTTGGAGCTGTGCAGAATAGGTCTCTAATATTTGCTCCTTTTCCAGCCCAGAATCCCCGCTGCCGGCATTCTCCCTCTTTATGTAAACCTTGTAAAATAAGAGAGAATAGGCATAAGTATTGTGACATAATGTGTAATAACAGCCGTTAATGCAATAAATATCGATATAAAAGCATGATGCAAAATGGACGTATCACTCCCCGGCAGGCTCGGGGCCCATGGCAATACCCTTGCCGGCGGTCCCTGGGGGTTCGGCGGGAAAGTACTTGTCGGGGCCAGATTTCCTCCGCTTGTTCTGCTCCATTGGCGGTTTGACAGATGGTTGAGTTAGCCGAAGCAAAAAGGTACATGGTTCCACAGGTAACTTGAATGCAGCGCGCTTTGACAGGTAATCGGCGATGTCATTCTCTGCTCGGGGAACATGCTCCGCTTGTATACCGTCAAAGCGCTCCTCTAGTTTTCTCACCTCATCTACGTAGGCCTCCATCAACGGGCTTTGATAATCTTTGTTGACTTGTCTGATGACAAGCTACGAATCACCCCTGACGATGAGCTTTTTAACTCCGAGTTCTGCCGCGATCCTGAGACCGGCAAGCAATCCCTCATACTCAGCAGTGTTGTTGGTGGACATCTCCTTGGGAAAGTGCATATGTATTACATACTTGAGGTGTTCTCCGGTGGGTGCGACGAGCAGCACACCAGCACCGGCGCCTTGCAGCGAGAAATCTCCGTCAAAGTACACAATCCAGTCACGAGCTGTTTCCTTGCCGGGGAGAGTGGTCTCCTGGATCTCTTCGTTAGGGGCCGAGGTCCATTCTGCAATGAACTCCGCCAGGACTCTACTCTGGATTGTCGAAGTACTTTCAAACTTCAACCCAAAGCTAGATAACTCCAAGGCCCACTCCACAATCCTTCCAGTTGCATCTGGGTTGTGCAGTATCTGTTGCAACGGGAGGTGGGTGACGACAGTGATCTCGTGGGCTTGGAAGTAATGATGCAGCTTCCTCGAGGCCATAAGGAAGCCGAAGAGCAATTTCTGCACGCCGGAATATCTTGATCTAGCCTCCTGCAAGAGGGAGCTGACAAAGTAAACTGAGTGCTTCATCATCTTCTTCTTCTGCACCACTCCACTTGACGGCGCGGGCTCTATCCTGATGGCGTCAGACTCAGCCGAGAGCCTTCCTTGCCGTCACCAGGCCCTGCCGGGGGAGTCTCTGACTTGCCGTCTGCCGGTCCTGCCGCAGCCACCACCTCTTCGTCAACCTCCCTCTGCGCCACCAGCGCAGCACTGACCACTTGATTCGTCGCCTCCAGATACAGCAGCAACGGCTCTTGTGGTCTAGGTGAAACTAGTATCGGTGTAGAGGAAAGGTATCTCTTCAGGTCTTGCAACGTCGCCTCGGCTTTCGAGGTCCATTCCATTGGGCCCTCCTTCAAAATCTTGAAAAAGGGAAGGGCGCGCTCGGCAGACTTGGAGATGAATCGGCTCATGGCGGCAACGCAGCCAGCGAGTCGACGCACATCCTTGATCTGCTTGGGCGCCTCAATCCGCTCGATAGCCTTGATCTTGTCTGGGTTTCCCTTGATCCCACGCTGCAATACAAAGAACCCGAGAAGTTTGCCGAACGGAACACCGAAGACACACTTCTCAGGGTTCAGCTTGAGGTTGATCTTGCGTAGGTTGGCAAACGTCTCTTCTAAGTCTAGTACAAGGGTCGCCCTATCCTTGGTTTTGACTACTATATCATCCATATAGGCTTCCATATTTCTATGTAGCTGGGGTTCAAAACCAATTTGGACTGCTCTTGCAAATGTTGAACCAGCACTCTTTAACCCGAAAGGCATCCGTAAAAAGCAATACGTACCACATGGGGTGATAAATGTTGTCTTCTCTTCATATTCTCTTGTCATGAAGATCTGGTGGTAGCCCGAGTAGGCGTCGAGGAATGACAACAGATCGCACCCGGCCGTGGAGTCAACAATCTGGGCGATGTGCGGCAATGGGAAGGGGTCTTTAGGACAAGCCTTATTGATATTTGTGTAGTCAATACACAGCCTCCACTTCCCATTTGCCTTGCGCACCACCACCGGATTGGCCAACCACGTCGGATGGAGCACTCCTCTCACCAAACCTGCTGCTTCCAATTTCCTGATCTCCTCAGTGATGAACTCCTGCCGTTCCAAAGCTTGCTTCCTGACCTTCTGCTTGACGGGTCACGCATGGGGACAGACAGCAAGGTGGTGCTCAATCACTTTCCTGGGAATGCCGGGGATGTCAGATGCTTTCCACGCAAACACATCGACATTCGCCCGCACGAAAGCGATGAGCGCGCCTTCCTATTTGCCGCCGAGGGTGAAGCTTATGGTGAAAGCCCCTCTCGTGCCATCTTCCTTGACGGACACCCTCTTGGTCTCTGGCGGCGCATCTCTGGATTTCTTGCTCTTGCCGGTGGAGCTCTCTGGCACGTCCTCGACTATAGCACAACACCCTGAAGAAGTGTGCTTGTCGGAGTGGGTGCGAGAGATCTTGACGGTCCTCTTCTTCCCTCCCGGGGCTTCAGTAGCAGGAGCAAGTGCCTTGGTGGCAGCTGCTGCAACTGCCTCCCGATAGAGTAGGTCGGAAAAGATCAGTGTGTCTTTCTTGTCGGAGGGGACGGTGATGATGTTCATCGGCACAAGCATATTCAGCGTGTTCTAGACGTAGTGCGACGCCGCCATGAACTTGGCTAGTGTCGGGCGGCCGAGGATCCCATTGTAGTGCAAGGGGATCTTGGCTACATCAAAGACAATCCTCTCCGTCCTGTAATTCAACTCGCCTCCAAACGTCATAGGCAATGTGACCTTCCCCTTCGGCTGGCTCCTTCCTGGGTTGACCCCTTGAAACATGCCTGTTTCCTTGAGGTCTCCATCAGGAATTTTGCGGCCTTTTGATCACAACAGGTGAGATCAAGTTTAGACTGGCCCCGCCATCAACCAACATCTTGTTCACCTTGAGGTTGCGTATCATTGGTGAAACCAACAACCGAAAACACCCGACCGTAGTTGTGCGGTCAGGGTGGTCCTCGGCGTCAAAGATGAGGGGCGTGCTGGACCACTTCAAGGGCTTCTGAGCATCGAACGAGGGCTCCGCTGCTGTAATCTCACACGCCCAGCGCTTGAGTTGGCGGTGAGAGGTATGCAGCGAAGCACCACCATCGACGCACATGGCCTCCGTAGCCTTCTGAAACTCATGCTTGCCGGACTCGTCGTCCTCATCACGGTCGTCGTAATCTTGCTTCTTATCGCGGCCCTGAGCGGGCCTCTCTTGCTAGTTATCCTTGCCGTGCCGACTTCCCTGGCCATCGCGCTTCTTGCCGGATCCTTCGGCACCATCCTGACCCTTCTCCTTGTCCCGCCTTTCATACTCGGCCTTTTGCTTCTCAGCAAGCAGCTCGACCTGCCGGCAGTTCTGGAGGTTGTGGCCCTTGGTGCGGTGGATCTTGCAGTACTGTTTGTCGGAGCCCCCTGGCTTGTTGACAGCTGCTAAGCCCCGGCAAGCGGCGCACCCGGAAATCTCCTTGCCGGGTTCGTCTGCTTTGGCCTTCTTGCAGCGCTGGTATCGTCAGATCCCTCGATGGCAAGCACGGCCTTGCCCTTGCATTTCCTGTTGCGACGTCGGCCCTTCTTCATCGGGGCGGCAGTGGCTTCATCACTAGAGTCGGTTTCCCGCTGGTGTCTTCGCCGGGATACTTCCTACCCTCTTCAGCTCGGGCACACCTTTGGTCCAGAACATAAAGTTCGGCCACGTCCTTAACCTTGTTCATCGCCAGCTCCTCACGCATCTTGCGATGCGCACGTTCTGATGGAACGCGCTAATCACGGCCGCGGGGTGAACGTCGGGGATGTTGTACTGCACCTGGCTGAACCTCTGTATGTACTTGCGTAGGTTTTCTCCTTCCTTCTAGGGAATGATATGCAAATCACTCGCCTGGCCATGAGCTTGGTGGCCTCCAGTGAAGGCACCAATGAACTCATGCCACAGATCTGACCAAGAAGAAATGGAGTCCGCCGGGAAGTGCATCAACCAAGACATGACGTTGGGTTTTAGTGCCAGTGGGAAGTAATTGGCAAGCACCTTGTCGTCATGAGCCCCAGCGGCTTGCATCACAATGGTGTAGATGCTGAGGAACTCCGACGGATGGGTCTTGTCGTTGTACTTCTTGCTGCCACCGGGCTTGAACGTGCGGTGGGACGGCCACCGGAACTGTCGCAGCTCTTGGGTAAAGGCTGGGCAACCCACCTCGTAAGGTAGGCCGCCGGAGCCTCCCGGAGCCAGGTGGTCCGCAGCGGGCCCTGCCCGCTTGTCCGACTGGTGGCGTGTATCGCGCTGGCGCTCGATGGTGGTTCGAGCGTCTTCATGCGCTCGCTCCCGAAGAATTTGGCGCTGGTCGCGGTGGGTCCGCGGGTCGGACGACGCGATGGAGATGTTATCGCAAGCGTCGTCACGGCGGGCTGACACCCGCGGTGGTTGGCACAGAGGAGGAGAGTGCACTGTGACCGCAGCACCCCTGGTACTTCCGCCGCCGGCATGTGGTGGCTCGGTGGAGCGCCGGCCCAAGGGCCCCGCTGGTCGCGGGTCATCTTTGTTGGCGACGGTGACGAGGCTCCGGATGGTGGCTCTCCACTTGTCGAGCTTCTCCGCAGCAGGAGAGAAGTTGAGGAGCAGCTGCGCGCGCGCCAAGGCTTTTGCTGGCGTGGGTGGTGGCGAGAGCTGCGTGGACTGTGGCGCGCTTCAACTTTTAACCACATTAGGAGTTCTACCACGGCCTAGCGGTTGTGTGCCATTATCGCCAGCACTTCGGCGGGCATGCTGGCCTCGTTCGTCCCGCAGGTGATGCACAGGGCTCTCCCCACGGCGGTGCTTAGGGTCATCGGCATGGTGACGCTGCTCGTCGCGCACACCATGGGAAGAGTGCACTGTGGGTACTGGAGTGGGCGTCCTGGAGGTCGTCGTGCCGCCCGTGGGTGGTACGGCGACAACCCCGGAGGGCCCCGCGCCGCCTATGGGGGCCCAGCTCCGTCTCTGGATTTTGTGGCGTGCGGCCTGCCGTCTTGCGTACGAACGACGCCGCTTGCCAGGCTCTGACTGCCAGAGCGATGCTAGTGCTCGCGGGCCACGCCTCGGGTCCTATCCGCGACCGGCCCGCTACTCACCCTCACTGGTACGGGTCGTCTGGCCCCCGATGAACCGACCATCGTGGCTGCCTTCTTCTTGGGAGCCATGGCAACGAAGAACTACTAGGCTAACAGCCAGCCCAGATTCTCACAACTGCGCCCCCTACCTGGCGCGCTAAAGATGTCGGTGGGAAACGACACCTATGGGATCACAAGAATCCCTACTACGGTTGCCAGGGCACGGGGTCATGAGAAGAGCAGGATTAATAGTCAGCACAAAGATCGTTTACCCTGGTTCGGGCCGCGAGGATGCGTAAAATCCTAGTCCTGCTTTAGTGGATGTATTGAGTGTTCTTGGGCTCTCGAACTAGCTACGGTGGCTGTGTAGTTCAAAAGAGCCGAATCCCCCTCTAGTACGCCATAGGCCTCCTTTTATAGTCGAAAGGGGCTACCACAGTGGCACACAAGAGGTGGAAAGGCCTACAGTACTGCGAGCTTATCGCCTATATTACAGGACAAGACGCATTTAATGCATCGCTTAGGTGTCCCTTAGCTTTATCGGGGACGGGAACGAGGCCCGTCCCGTCCGTTCCCACTCCTCCTCACTTCGACACGCGCCCAGGCTAGCGATGCATGCAGTGCCATGTAGATAGGCAGGCAGCTGAGGTGGCGTGGTGGTAGGGCATTAATGAAGGTCCGCACGCTGCCATGTAGGTGCCTGCTGATTTGGCATGGATGTCGCATGTTGCCACGCAGGTGCCTGCCCAGCTGGTTGGGCTGGCAGCTGCATGCGAACGGTGGTGGTAGTCTTGGCAGGTACGGGTCTGGCAGTGGCCCTGCTGATGCCCTCGGCAAGGGTCTTGCCAGGGGCCCGGTGAGGGAGTCCTAGATTAGGGGGTGTTTGGGTAGCCGGACTATACCTTCAGCCGGACTCCAGGACTATGAAGATACAAGATTGAAGACTTCGTCCCGTGTCCGGATGGGACTTTCCTTGGCGTGGAAGGCAAGCTTGGCGATGCGGATATTCAAGATCTCCTACCATTGTAACCGACTTTGTGTAACCCTAACCCTCTCCGGTGTCTATATAAACCGGAGGGTTTTAGTCCGTAGGACAACTTCATCATACAACAATCATACCATAGGCTAGCTTCTAGGGTTTAGCCTCCTTGAGCTCGTGGTAGATCTACTCTTGTATTACCCATATCATCAATATTAATCAAGTGGGACGTAGGGTTTTACCTCCATCAAGAGGGCCCGAACCTGGGTAAAACATCGTGTTCCTTGCCTCCTGTTACCATCCACCTAGACGCACAGTTCGGGACCCCCTACCCGAGATCCGCTGGTTTTGACACCAACATTGGTGCTTTCATTGAGAGTTCTTCTGTGTCGTCGCTTTTTGGCCCGATGGCTCCTTCGATCATCAACAACGATGCAGTCCAGGGTGAGACTTTTCTCCCCGGACAGATCTTCGTCTTCGGCGGCTTCGCACTGCGGGCCAATTCGCTTGGCCACCTTGAGCAGATCGAAAGCTACGCCCCTGGCCATCAGGTCAGGTTTGGAAGCCTAAACTACACGGCTGACATCCGCGGGGACTTGATCTTCGACGGATTCGAGCCACAGCCAAGCGCGCCGCACTGTCTCGATGGGCATGATATAGCTCTGCCGCCGAACAGCGCTTTGGAGGCCGCACACGCACCGGTTCCGACCATTGATTCGGAGCCTACTGCGCCGATCGAGGACCAGCAGTTGGACGCTGCCTCAGGGGCTGCGATCTCAGAGGCGATCGAGCCGAACTCCAGCCCCGCACCCCGCATGGCCCGTGACTCCGAGGAGCCGGATTGTTCTCCGAACTCCGAGCCCCCCGCGCCCCTGCCGATCGAATCCGATTGGGCACCGATAATGGAGTTCACTGGCGCGGACATCTTTCAGCACTCGCCCTTCGGCGACATCCTGAATTCCCTAAAAGTCTCTCTCTTTATCAGGAGAGCCCTGGCCGGACTACGGTCAGCAAGGTTGGGATACGGACGATGCAGAAATTCAAAACCCACCCACCACCCACTTCGTAGCCACTGTCGACGACTTAACCGACATGCTTGACTTTGACTCCGAAGACATCGACGGCATGGACGACGATGCAGGAGATGAACAAGAACCAGCACTTGTAGGGTGCTGGAAGGCCACCTCGTCATATGACATATATATGGTGGACACTCCAAAGGATGGAGATGGCGATGAAACAGCGGGGGACGATACCTCTAAGAAACAGCCCAAGCACCGGCGTCAGCGGCGCCGCTCTAAATCCCGCCAAAGAAAAAACGGTGATTCCGGCACGGGAGATAATACTACTCCGGATAGCGCCGAAGAACACCCCCTCCAGCAAGATTCAGCACAGGAGGACAGAGAAGCCAGCCCTCACGAGAGGGCGGCGGACCAAGAGGTTGAGGACGATAATTATACGCCTCCCTCCGAAGACGAGGCAAGCCTCGACGACGACGAGTTCGTCGTGCCAGAGGATCCCGCCGAACAAGAGCGTTTTAAACACAGGCTTATGGCCACGGCAAGCAGCCTCAAGAAAAAGCAGCAATAGCTTAGAGCTGATCAGGATTTGCTAGCTGACAAATGGACTGAAGTCCTTGCGGCCAAAGAGTATGAACTCGAACGCCCCTCCAAGAGTTATCCAAAGCGCAGGCTGCTACCCTGACTAGAGGAGGAAGCGCCTACATCACCAGCGCATGACACGGCTGACCGGCCACCTCGTGGCCGCGACAGAGAGGCCTCTTGGCCCTCCACTCAAGCCATGCCCCGACGCCGCATCAAGCATACTAAGGCATGGGAAAATGCGCCCGAACTGCGCGACATACTAGAGGACAAGGCAAGGCAAACAAGATCGATCTATGGATCGCGCAGGCGCCCCACGGCACGTGACGGTGATCGTCACTCTGGATGCAATAAATCCAGCCGGGCCGAACTCAACAGACAAAGCTCCTTTGACCTGCGTCGTGACATAGCCCAATACAGAGGCGCCGCACACCCACTATGCTTCACAGATGAAGTAATGGATCATAAAATCCCTGAGGGCTTCAAAACCCGTAAACATCGAATCGTACGATGGCACAACAGATCCTGCGGTATGGATCGAGGATTATCTCCTTCATATCCACATGGCCCGCGGTGATGATCTACACGCCATCAAATACCTCCACTCAAACTTAAGGGATCGGCCCGGCATTGTCTCAACAGCTTGCCAGCAGACTCAATCGGTTCTTGGGAGGACCTGGAAGCCGCATTCCCTGACAACTTCCAGGGCACTTATGTGCGACCACCGGACGCCGATGACCTAAGCCACATAATTCAGCAGCCAGAGGAATCGGCCAGGCAATTCTGGACACGGTTCCTAACAAAGAAAAACCAGATAGTCGACTGTCCGGACGCAGAGGCCTTAGCGGCCTTCAAGCATAATATCCGTGACGAGTGGCTTGCCCGACACCTAGGACAGGAAAAGCCGAAATCTATGGCAGCCCTCACGACACTCATGACCCGCTTTTGCGCGGGAGAAGACAGCTGGCTAGCTCGCAGCAACAACTTAACCAAGAACCCTGGTAATTCGAATACCAAGGACAAAAGTGACAGGTCGCGTTGGAACAAACAAAAGCGCCGCGTTAACAGCGACAGCAACGAGGATACGGCAGTTAATGCCAGATTCTGAGGCTACAAATCCAGTCAACGGAAAAAGCCATTCAAAAGAAATACTCAGGGCCCATCCAGTTTGTACCGAATACTCGACCGCTTGTGCCAAATACATGGCACCCCCGAAAAGCCAGCTAATCACACCAACAGGGATTGTTGGGTGTTCAAGCAGGCAGCCAAGTTAAGAGCCAAAAAAAGACAAGGGGCTGCATAGCGACGACGAGGAGGAGCCCAGGCCGCCGAAAAACAGTGGACAGAAGGGATTTCCCCCGCAAGTGCGGACGGTGAACATGATATACGCAACCCACATCCCCAAGAGGGAGCGGAAGCGTGCGTTACGGGACGTATATGCGACAGAGCCAGTCGCCCCAAAGTTCAACCCATGGTCCTCCTGCCCGATCACCTTTGATCGAAGGGATCACCCCACTAGCATCCGTCATGGCGGCTTCGCCGCACTGGTTCTAGACCCAATCATTGATGGATTTCATCTCACAAGAGTCCTCATGAACGGCGGCAGCTGCCTGAACCTGCTTTACCAGGATACAGTGCGAAAAATGGGCATAGATCCCTCGAGGATCAAGCCCACCAAAACGACCTTTAAAGGCATCATACCAGGTGTAGAAGCCAACTGTACAGGCTCAGTTACACTAGAAGTGGTCTTCGGATCTCCGGATAACTTTCGAAGCGAGGAGTTAATCTTCGACATAGTCCCGTTCCGTAGTGGCTATCACGCACTGCTCGGGCGAACCGCATTCGCAAAATTCAACGCGGTACCGCACTATACATACCTCAAGCTCAAGATGCCAGGCCCTAGAGGAGTGATCACGGTCAATGGGAACACTGAACGCTCCCTCCGAACGGAGGAGCACATGGCAGCGCTCGCAGCAGAAGTACAAAGCAGCCTCTCTAGGCAGTTCTCCAGTTCGGCCTTCAAAAAGCCGGACACTGTCAAGCGCGCCTGGAGTACCCCACAACAAGACCGCCTGGCACGTTCTGAGCTAGCGTAGCAATGCGGCCCCAACCCTAGCCCTCGCGATATAGCGAAACCAGTGCTTCGCATACATAACTACGCTCTTGAAATACCATGGGCATAGGGGAAGGGGCACTATCACGGCACGCCTGAAATACGGCTTAAACCGCACCAGGGGCTGCCGGATTCCTTTTTTTTCTTTTTTTCTCTTACTCTCAGGACTCCATACTTCGGACGACCCGTTCGGCAATTCAATTGCCGCACAAATGATGCAAGATCCAGGAAAGCAGACAAGCCACGCCGCATCATGGAACTCCCAGGTGGTCTCTATTGCGAGCAGTATACCTGTTTTTTAATACAATTCCGCAGCCTGCCCCTAGCCGGGACATGTTAAATAGTCCAATTTCTTTTGCTTATCGCACTATTTGTATCGTTCTGCTTTCATAGAAACCTTTCTATAAACAATGCATAGCTTTTTGTCAATTTTTTGCATTATCCTCTTTATATATATATATGTTTATTAATAACATGTCGCATCCGTACACTGTGGTACGGCAAAATACGCCAGGGGCTTCAGTACCCATCTATATGGCGTGAGAAGTCCGTACACTTTCACAAGTGCGGCACCCCGAACTTATAGCACTATATGCATCGGCTCCGAATCATGATTTGGGTCAATGGTTGGGTTTGCCCGGCTCCTATGTTTTGGTGCCTTACGTTCCGCTATATCGGCTAAGGTAGCACTAGGAGAACTACTGCGATTGTGCCCCAGTTGAGCTGGGCTGAGCACCTCAGTAGAGAAAGCTAAAATTGACTGTCATGATGAAGCGAGAGACCGGTCGCTGTTCGAGAGGTTTTTCGAGTCCTTAAAGACTTATGTCGCTTCGAGCGAGGAACCGGCTTTGTCCGGCCAAGGCATGGATAGCGCCCCGAACTCGGTCTTCCGAATACTAGGGGCTTTGCCAAAATTTAAAATTATAGAGTTCTATGGCTAAGTGAGAGTGTTCAAGCATTATAGTCCGATTGCCTTGTTTGTTATGCTGATCGTCTCCCTCGACGGACCCAATCATGGGAAAAAGAGCGCTCAGGTTTATCTCGAACACCCCAGCACTAGTGGCATGGGGGCAGAAGCCGAAGACTGGCCATCTCTCAATTTTTTGATAAACGGTCGCACAGAAAGTAATATTTTAAATTCAATAAGCATTGCTTAGTGCATATGAACAAGTTTTCAGCGCACAGGATAACACGAGCGAGTTCATTCAAAAATTACATCCTTGGTACATTCATCCGCCATAAGGCGGGCGCCAGCCAGAACATCCTTGTAATAGTTCTCGGGCTTGCGATGCTCCTTCCCCGGCGGCGGCCCGTCCCTCACAAGCTTCTCACCGTCCAGCTTACCCCAGTGCACCTTTGCACGGGCAAGGGCCCTACGGGCACCTTCGATGTAGACGGAACGCTTGATGACCTCGAGCCTTGGACAAGCCTCCACCAGTCGCCGCACTAGTCTGAAGTAGCTCCCAGGCAGGGCCTCTCCAGGCCACAGCCGAACTATGAAGCCCTTCAGGGCCTGTTCGGCCGCCTTGTGGAGCTCGACCAGCTGCTTCAGCTGGTCGCTCAAGGGCACAGGGTGTCCGGCCTCAGCGTACTGAGACCAGAACACCTTCTCCGTCGAGCTACCTTCCTCGGCTCAGTACAATGCGGCGGCATCAGATACGCTGCGAGGAAGATTCGCGAATGCCCCTGGAGAGCTCCAGATTCGGGTAAGTAACAAGTAGTTTACTTTTATATGTCTGCTTTTCATAGAGAATGCCTTACCCGCCGCTATCTTTTTCACCGCATCCAATTCCTGGAGGGCCTTTTGGGCTTCGGCCTTGGCAGATTCGGCAGTTTTAAGGGCCGCAGCAAGCTCGGACGCTCGCGTCTTCGAGTCTAGTTCCAAACTCTCATGTTTTTTCGTGAGAGCCTGAAGCTCTCGCTGCACCTCGCCGACCTGCACCTCAAACTTCTCCCGCTCGGTGCGCTCCGTGGCCGCTTTCTTCTCGGCCTCGGACAGCGCCTGCTTGAGGGTCGCCACCTCAGTTGTGGCCCCTACAATAAGCAGTATACTCCTGTCATTTTTTGCAATTGCGTCTTCTTATAGGCATTTTTTCTATAAGGTATTTCTTACCTTCTTTCTCCTCGAGCTGCTGTTTGGCAAGGCCGAGCTCTTGCTCGGTCCGCTCGAGGCCCTGCTTCAGGGCACCCACCTCCGCAGTCAGTGCGGCGGTGGCCAGCAGGGAAGCCTGCGTACGTATATTGACTCCTTTTTAGTTAGACTCCTGCGATATTTAATAGATCCTCTATTCGGCTTTTCTTTCCGAACGCCAAACAGAGCATCAGGGGCTACTGTCTATGCGGTAATATTTTTACATATTTTTACTTACCTCGAAGCCTGTTAAAAGGCTAGCACAAGCTTCAGTCGGTCCGCTTTTGGCGGACCGAACCTTCTGGACCACCGTACTCATGATGGTACGGTGCTCCTCGTCGATGGAGGCGCCCTTAAGCGCCTCCAGCAGATTGTCTGGCGCCTCCGGTTGGACGGAGGATGCTGGCTCAATAGGCTTGCTCCTCTTGGCAGGAGTTCGCCTGCCGCGGTCCGGAACCGTTGATGATTCTGGCGCGGTGTCCGGCTTAAAGCCGGACTTGGAGCCCTGGGGGGTCTTGTCCCCTTTACTCCTGGAGTCCGGGAGGTCGCCTCGCGGCTCCTCCTGGACCACCTCCTCTTGCCCCGGAGCTTGTCGCGACGCCACTTCGGCGTCATCCGTAGTACAGGGGGAGGCAGCGGATGGAACTGAATTCACGTCCGATGAATCCAGGGAGCCGCTCGACGACTCGTCGAGCCCGTCCTTGGGCGGGCTGCATGATTATATTCGACATTAGGGAAAGCTGTGCAACAAAAGGAATATCATGAGTTACTCTGGTATCCGAACACTTACGATTTCGCCGGACGCTTGGCCCTGTCCGGCCACTCCTCTTCGTCCTCGTCGGCGTCGGGGGCGTAGTCCGGCGGAGGGGTTTTCCTCTTCTTGGACCTTTCGGCCTCCCCTACTGGGGAGGCCTTCCTCTTCTTTCCTCCCCCCGCTGGAGGGGGAGAGGTTTCTTCTTCCTCCTCCTCGTCTTCACGGGAGGAGTGCATCTCGGACTCGTCGGACAACGAGTCCGACACCACCATATGTTGGGAACTCTTTCGAGTCCCCGTGGCCTTCTTCTCCGGCACCACATAAGGTGCCGGAACCAGCAGCTTCACTAGGAGAGCAGGGGCTGGGTCTTCGGGCAAGGGAGGCGGACAGTTAATCAGTCCGGACTTCACATGCCAATCCTGTCAAAGGTGAGGGAGTTTAGATCCCGCATAGAGTCAAACTATGAAAAAACTTAACATCCTGTAAAAGATGAAAATATCTTACCTCGCCAGTAGGACGCTACGAGCTGAATCCGCGGTCTTCGGAGGCGGATGCGGGAGCCTCGGCGCCTTTGGTTAGCCCCTTCCAGACATCTTCGTATGTCGTGTCGAAGAGCCTGCTCAGAGTTCAGTGCTGCGCCGGGTTGAACTCCCACAAATTGAAGTCCTGTTCTTGACACAGAAGGATCCAGCGGACGAGCATGACCTGGACTACGTTGACAAGCTTGAGCTGCTTATTCACCAGGGACGGGATGCATTTTTGCAGTCCGGTCACCTCTTCTTCGTCACCCCATGACAAGCCCGTCTCCTTCCAGGACGTGAGCCGCATAGGGGGTCTGGATCGGAATTCAGGGGCTGCGATCCACTTCGGATCGCGTGGCTCGGTGATGTAAAACCACCCTGACTGCCACCCCTTCAAGGTCTCCACAAAGGAGCCCTCGAGCCATAGGACGTTGGCTATTTTGCCCGCCATGGCACCTCCGCACTCCGCCTGGTTGCCACGCACCACCTTTGGCTTGACGTTGAAGGTCTTGAGCCAGAGGCCAAAATGGAGGCGGATGCAGAGGAAAGTCTCGCACACGACGATAAACGCCAAGATATTGAGGATGAAGTTCGGGGCCAGATCGTGGAAATCTAGGCCATAGTAGAACATGAGCCCGCGGACAAATGGGTGGAGAGGAAAACCCAGTCCGCGGAGGAAGTGGGGAAGAAATACTACCCTCTCATGGGGTCTTGGGGTGGGGAGAAGCTGCCCCTCCTCAGGAAGCCGGTGCGTGATGTCTTTGGACAAGTATCCGGCCTTCCTTAGATTTTTGACATGGCCCTCTGTGATGGAGGAGACCATCCACTTGCCTCCCGCTCCGGACATTGTTGGAGAAGGTTGAGGTAGGAAGTGCGGACTTGGGCGCTGGAGCTCGGGTGCGCAGAAGATGGATTGGCAAAGGAGGAAGAAGGCATAGGTAAAAAGGTGGATCCTTATCCCCTTATATGGGCGGATGCGACTGTGCGTCCCCACCAGCCTAGTAAAACTCGCTTGCCTCCCAAGCGCCGTGATAAATGGCGCGTTTGGGTTACCCACGTCCGTATTAACGAGAATCCCGTAAATAAAGGGGACACGATCTCTGCTTTGACAAGACGTGCCAAGGAAACCGCCTCGCAAAACACGCTAAGGTGGAGAAGTGAAAACGATTCGAATAAAGGCTTGGCCGTAGTGTGATGTCACGCTGCGGAATTGTTAATATTATTCTCCCTGTGGCAATACGTGGAAACTTATTTTGCAGAGCCGGACACTACTCTTGGTGTTCACAAACTTTTATGAAGAATTTGGAGGAGGAACCCGCCTTGCAATGCCGAAGACAATCTGCGCGTCGGACTCGTCGTCATTGAAGCCTGGTTCAGGGGCTACTGAGGGAGTCCTGGATTAGGGGGTGTTCGGGTAGCCGGACTATACCTTCAGCCGGACTCCAGGACTATGAAGATACAAGATTGAAGACTTCGTCCCGTGTCCAGATGGGACTTTCCTTGGCGTGGAAGGCAAGCTTGGCGATACGGATATTCAAGATCTCCTACCATTGTAACCGACTTTGTGTAACCCTAACCCTCTCCAGTGTCTATATAAACCGGAGGGTTTTAGTCTGTAGGATAGCTTCTAGGGTTTAGCCTCCTTGATCTCGTGGTAGATCTACTCTTGTATTACCCATATCATCAATATTAATCAAGCAGGACGTAGGGTTTTACCTCCATCAAGAGGGCCCGAACCTGGGTAAAACATCGTGTTCCTTGCCTCCTGTTACCATCCGCCTAGACGCACAGTTCGGGACCCCCAACCCGAGATCCGCCGGTTTTGACACCGACACCCGGCAAGGGTCTCTGTCGTGGCGTTGCCGTCATCCCCGGCAAGGGTCTTGCCGGGGGCCTTGTGGACTTCCCGGCTAGGATCCTGCCGAGGGTCATCATCTTCTGGTCCTCATCTGATCCTGAGTGTTTCTCCATCTTCACAAAGATTTGCATGCCACCATGGAGGTGCCTCCTGAGCCCTGGCCCAACGTGGTTGATGGTGTTGGAAACCGTGGGCTCAAGGGTGGTGCGCTCCGCTGGCGTTGGGCAAGCTGCCCCGGCAAGGGTCTTGTCCGGGCCGCTGAGGCTGCCCCGGCAAGACTCTTGCCGGGGGAACTTGCTTCGTCCCTCTACTCTTTGTGCTCTCGGGCTTGGCGTTCTCTTTTTTGCCTTGGTGCTTCGGCTTCTCTCCGGCTTCCCTCCTCTGCCCTGCTAAGTGTGGCCACGGCACATGGCTCTGACCGCCCACGCACAAGTAAAGGGGTCAAAAGGATAGCCCCTACTTTTGTACACTAACACATTGCTTGCAAGGCTCATAGTGATGTGCATTACCGAGAGGGCCCAGAGATACCTCTCAGATACACGGAGTGACAAATCCTAATCTCGATCTATGGCAACTCAACAAACACCATTGGAGACACTTGTAGAGCATCCCAGTTACGTTGTGACGTTTGATAGCACACAAGGTGTTCCTACGGTATTCGGGAGTTTCATAATCTCATAGTCATAGGAACATGTATAAGTCATGAAGAAAGCAATAGCAATAAACTAAACGATCATAGTGCTAAGCTAACAGATGGGTCTTGTCCATCACATCATTCTCTAATGATGTGATCCCGTTCATCAAATGACAACACATGTCTATGTTTAGGAAACTTAACCATCTTTGATTAACGAGCTAGTCTACTAGAGGCTTACTAGGGACACTCTGTTTGTCTACGTATTCACACATGTACTAAGTTTCCGGTTAATACAATTCTAGCACGAATAATAAACATTTATCATGATATAAGGAAATATAAATAACAACTTTATTATTGCCTCTAGGGCATATTTCCTTCAAAATTTGATTAAACTAAAGTAGGAGAAACAGACACCCGCCAGCCACTTTATGCAAAACAAGTTGCATGTTAGTCGGTGGAACCGGTCTCATGTACGTGGACATGTAGGTTGGTCTGGGCCGCTTCATCCCACAATACCGCCGAATCAAAATAAGACGTTGGTGGAAAGCAGTATGACCATCACCACCCACAACTCCTTTGTGTTCTACTCGTGCAAACCATCTACGCATAGACCTAGCTCATGATGGCACTGTTGGGGAACGTTGCATGGAAAACAAAAAATTTCTAGGCACACGCAAGATCTATCCATGGAGATGCATAGGTACGAGAGGGGGAGAGCATCTACATACCCTTGTAGATCACTAAGCAAAAGCATTTATCAATGCAGTTGATGTAGTCGTACACCTTCATGACCCGTCCCGATCAAGTACCGAACGTATGACACCTCTGCGTTCAGCACACGTTCAGCTCGATGACGTCCTCGCCTTCTCGATCCATCAAGATAGGCGAAGTAGTAGGTGAGTTCCGGCAGCATGATTGCGTGGTGATGGAGGTGGTGAAACTATCTGCAAGGCTCCGCCAAGCACAACGGACATGGACAAAGGAGTAACTAGAAGTACAGGGAGACAGGGCGCCGCACACGGCTTGGGGATCATGGTGTGTGTTGTCCCTCTCCCTCCTCTCATATAGATAGGTGGGGGGAGGCAGCTTAGGGTGCACCCAAGAGGGCTGACGGGCGCCCTGGGTTCCTGCCCTGGCCGCGCCCCCTTCCTTCTATGGCGCCTGGGGAGAAGGCAAGAGGGGAGCCCCCCCTTTCCTTTCTCTCATGTGGAGGGGAAGGCAGGAGGGGATAGCCCTCCTCCCTTTCCTTCCCTAGGGCCGGCGGCCTAGAGGTGGGGTGCACCAGCCCCTTGTGGGCTGGCATGCTTCCCTAAGCCGAATAACTCCCCGTGGCCTTCTCGGAACCCCTTCCGATGATCCGATAATTACCCAGTGCATTCCGAAACCTTTCTGGAGACCAAATAGTATTGTCCTATATATCAATCTTTACCTCTGGACCATTCCGGAGCTCCTCGTCATGTCTGTGATCTCATCCGGGACTCCTAACAACATTCGGTCACTATTTCACATAACTCATATAATACTATATTTTCAACGAACGTTAAGCGTGCGGACCCTACGGGTTCAAGAATAATGTAGACATGACTGAGATGCTTCTCCAATCAATAAACAATAGCAGGACCTGGATGCCCATATTGGTTCCTACATATTCTACGAAGATCTTTATCGGTCGAACCTTTATGACAACATACGTAGTTCCCTTTGTCTGTCTGTATGTTACTTGTCCAAGATTCGATCGTCGGCATCTCCATACCTAGTTCAATCTCGTTACCGGCAAGTCTCTTTACTCGTTTCGTAATACATAATCTCGTAACTAACTCCTTAGTAACTTTTCTTGCAAGCTTCTTATGATGCTCTATTACCGAGAGGGCCCAGAGATACCTCTCTGATATACAGAGTGACAAATCCCAATCTCGATCCATGCCAACTGTAGGATCGAAAGTATGTCTAGAGGGGGGGTGATTAGACTACTTGACCAAATAAAAACTTAACCTTTTCCCAATTTTAGTTCTTGGCAGATTTTAGCTATTGTAGGACAAGTCAAGCAATCATCACACAATTCAAGCAAGCATGCAAAGAGTATATTGGCAGCGGAAAGTAAAGCATGCAACTGCAAGAATGTAAAGGGAAGGGTTTGGAGAATTCAAATGCAATTGGAGACACGGATGTTTTTCCCGTGGTTCGGATAGGTGGTGCTATCCTACATCCACATTGATGGAGACTTCAACCCACGAAGGGTAACGGTCGCGCGAGTCCACGGAGGGCTCCACCCACGAAGGGTCCACGAAGTAGCAACCTTGTCTATCCCACCATGGCCATCGCCCACGAAGGACTTGCCTCACTAGCGGTAGATCTTCACGAAGTAGGCGATCTCCTTGCCCTTACAAACTCCTTGGTTCAACTCCACAATCTTGTCGGAGGCTCCCAAGTGACACCTAGCCAATCTAGGAGACACCACTCTCCAAGAAGTAACAAATGGTGTGTTGATGATGAACTCCTTGCTCTTGTGCTTCAAATGATAGTCTCCCCAACACTCAACTCTCTCTCATAGGATTTGGATTTTGTGGAAAGAAGATTTGAGTGGAAAGCAACTTGGGGAAGGCTAGAGATCAAGATTCATATGGTAGGAATGGAATATCTTGGTCTCAACACATGAGTAGGTGGTTCTCTCTCAGAACATATGAGTTGGAATTGTGTATGTGTTCTGATGGCTCTCTCCACGAATGAAGAGGAGGTGGAGGGGTGTATATAGCCTCCACACAAAATCCAACCGTTACACACAGTTTTCCAATCTCGGTGGGACCGAATCAACAAACTCGGTCGGACCGAAAAGGTAAACCTAGTGACCGTTAGAGATTTTCGGTGGGACTGACATGCAACTCGGTAGGACCGATATGGTTAGGGTTTGGGCATAACGTAATCTCGGTGAGACCGATTACACAAACTCGGTGAGACCGAGTTTGGTAATAAGCTAACCAGAGAGTTGGTCAGGTAAACTCGGTGGGACCGATTTGCTCTTTCGGTGAGACCGAAAAGTTACAAAAAGGAAACATAGAGTTTACACTGCAATCTCGGTGGGACCGATTCGCTCTTTCGGTGAGACCGAAAAGTTACGAAAGGGAAAAGAGAGTTTGCAATCCCATCTCGGTGAGACCGAGATCCCTATCGGTAGAACCGAATTGCTAGGGTTTGGCAGTGGCTTATGACAAGTGAAACTCGGTGGCGCCGGATAGAAAGAATCGGTAGGACCGAGTTTGGCTTAGGGTTTAGGTCATATGTGGATATGGGAAAGTAGTTGAGGGTTTTGGAGCATATCACTAAGCACATGAAGCAAGAGGCTCATTAAGCAACACCTCATCCCTCCTTGATAGTATTGGCTTTTCCTAAAGACTCAATGTGATCTTGGATCACTAAAATATAAAATGAAGAGTCTTGAGCTTTTGAGCTTGAGCCAATCCTTTGTCCTTAGCATTTTGAGGGTTCCACTTTCACATCCATGCCATGCCAATCATTGAGCTTTCCTGAAATAGTCATCTTGGAATAGCATTAGCTCAATGAGCTATATGTTGTTATGAATTACCAAAACCACCTAGGGATAGTTGCACTTTCAATCTCCCCCTTTTTGGTAATTGATGACAACATATAGATCAAAGCTTCGACAAATGATAATAAGCATGAAATATATCATCGCTTTGAGAAGTATGTGACAAGTAAGAGCTCCCCCTAAATTTGTGCATATTTAAAATTTGCTTTGGTCTGCAAATGCACAAAGAGTTAGAGTCATGGGTTACTCTTCCATGTCACATACATCTTGGTGGAGCGCTTAAAATGATAAGAATGAAATGCATGCACTCATCACCAAGAATAGTGAATGATCACATAAGATAGATAAGATGATAATATTAAGCAAACATTAAGTGTAGCTTATGATCAAACACATGATCATCAATGTCTCATGAGCAATGACATAGTATCTCACACAAAAGCAAACAAAGTTCGAAAAACCACCAAATAAAACAAGAGAGAATAAAAGCAACACTCTCTCTCGAAGCCTATGATCTATACATTTTCTCCCCCTTTGGCAACAAGTTACCAAAAAGTTCCTAGAAAATGCATAGTGCTAAGTCGACACTCAGGCTTGATCTTCAGGTGGTGGTGGAGTCCGGAGCACTCCAAGGACGAAGCCTGCTGTAGACGTGGTCGGAGTCGAGGCTGAAGTGGACGCTGGAGCTGGTGGAACTGAGGCTGTAGCTGGGGCAGACGTGGTGGCTCTGGGGTCAGCAACTGGCACTGCAGACGACCTCGGACCTCGTGGCACTCTGGCAAAGGCATCAATTGTAGTCTTGCCTCTCCTCTCCTACATGTCATCCTGGAGCTGCTCCACTGCAGTCTGAATCTCTGTCACTTTGACATCCAAGTCATAGAACTTTTGTTCCATGATCCTCTCTAAGCTTGCCTGGTTCTGAGTTAGGGTGGCTAGTCCTTGCTCAATCCGCAGGGTGGATGCAATCAAGTAACCAAGATGCTCTTGTTTGGTTTTCAGGAAATATTCAGATGCCTCCTCTTGAGTAGGCATCTTGGCAGCTTTCTCCTTCCTCGCCTTCTCCTTCTTGGCTTGTGCTTAGGCAGATGATGGCTCATTCTCAGTCATGACCACTTGATTATCTTCAAAGTCTGGACGGATGGTCAGGTGTTCCTTGTCCAATAAGTATATGCCCGTGCCCATCTTAGAGTTGATGAGCTCCTGAATCTGTGGGGCATATCCACAGCTCCTCTTCTGGTCTGCTGATGTCCTCTTGATTGTTTCAATCATAAGGCTCATGACTTTGAATTTCTGTGGCACGTCAAAGATATGAAGCAAGTTGATCACGTGGCCCCTGATCATCTTGTGATCTCCAGACTTGGGCAATAGGGTGTGCCTAAGAATCCAGTTGATGGTTGGCAGCCCTGACAGAAGATAGTGTACTGAGCCAAACTTGAACGTATCAAGTGCTTCATTTGGAATCTCCTTGTACATGTTTGACATTGAGTTGTGGTCCATCTTATTCTTGGCATAAATGTCCAAGTCATCGTCATGCTCTTCTGGGGCATTAATCAGCTGAGCCCATTCAGCAACTGTAGACTGGTACCTCGTACCCTCTGACATCCATATAATCCTGCCATCTGGATAGAAATGGGCTGTGGAGTAGAACTGCATGATGAGTTCCTCGTTCCACTTTGTGAGCTTCTGCCCAACAAAGTCCTCTACTCCACATGCCTTGAAGCTGTCCTGCACTCCAGGGTAGTACTCTTCGTTGTCCTTGATGTATTGCCAATCAACCCATCTCATATCACATACAATTGGCTTCTTGTCTAGCAGCACTGTCTCATAAAAGTCTTGCTGCTCCTTGGTGTGAAACCTGTAGTCAACTGCAGTCCTTCTCCTTGAAGCATACGGGTCTGCTTCTCTCCACTTCCAGAGCCCTGAATCTCTCCTGAGTTTCATATCCTCAGCCACAGGATGAGCATCGTTGTGGTCTGGGATCTTGGGCTTGAGCTTTCTAAGAACATTCTCTTCTTCTTCTTCTGCAGCTTCAGGCACTGGGGCCTTGTTCTTCTCAGTAGCTGGGATGCTTCTTGTGTTCCTCTTTGGCTTTGGCTTTGGAGCTGGCTTGGCCTTGGAAGCAGCTGCCCCTATTCTTATGGCATTCTTGTCCATCCACTTGGCAAAAGGAAATAAAACCAAACAATCAAAACAACAAGTGGATGTCCTCGAATGAGTAAAATATGCAACCAGCATGCTCACACAATAAGATGGCAAATGAAATATGTGACAAGGCATGCACAACCAATTCTAGCATCTATCAAGCAATTTGCGATGACAAGGTCATCTATATATGAGTATATTGACTTAGGAGTCAAGTGAGAACACTTGATCATAGGTCATACTCATCGTTTAAGCTCAAGTGGGGTTGCCACTTTTACATAAAGCATTGTTGTGTTCACATCTTTAGAGTTGCTTTAGCTCAAGTCTTAGAGTAAAGCTCCCCCTAGATGTGATATCCCCTCTTAGAGGGATGAATTAACCTCGGGTTTTGTCGATGATGACTTCATGTAGATGTTGAAGATGTGGATGCTCAATGTTGATGTAGATCACTTGGAGCTATCCATTTGAGTGAATTGCACTTTCAATACCTACATGGGTTAGTCCCACAAGGAACAAACAAGGATATCCATAGACATAGAGTGATGCACACACAAGATGATGTCCATGAAAAATTTTAGGTTACCTTGTCCCTTGTCTTACCAACAAGAGGGTTTGTGACTCCTTGAACTAGTGCAAGATGTGGAAGTTGATTGCACTTGTTCTTGCCAAAATGATAAGAGTGAAGTATGTTGGCAGAGTCACCCTCAAGAACTCTCTAGTTCTTCTTCTTTTGGATCCACACCATCTTGATGGGAATCCTTGGAGTTGTAGTCGTACTTGATGAAGTGGAACTTGAAGTAGTCTTGGGAATCCACTTGACTAAGGTCTTAGGAGCTTCTTCAAATGCATCAATTTCCTCTTGAAGCTTGTCCTTGCCTTTTTGCTTGTAGTCTTGTGGTGGAAGATCATCTTGAGCTTGTGTCCCCTTGAAAGAAGTATCATACTTCTCTTGTTGAGGAACAAACTTTGTCTTGGGGTATTGATCTTCTTCCCACTCAACTCCATTGGCATTGAACTTTCGTTCAAAACCAACACCTTGATTTTTCCGGTGCATTCCTTGCTTGCGCACAATTTCCTCGAATTGCTTACTCCCGGCAAGGCTTTTGTACACTCCTTTCTCTATAATTCCCTTCAATAAGCTATTTTCTTGCTCAAGTGTAACTTGGCTAAGAGAATCATTAGTGGAATCAAGAGAACTACTAGAAGCAACAATATTGGATTTAGCATGATCATTGTTACTGCTAGAGGAAGAATCTTTCTTGTTCTGGTTACTAGACTTGACTTGAGGCATGTAAGTGGATAAGAGTAAACGCTTTGCAATGTAAGAAGAACTTTTCTTGCGGAGATCATCATTGATTGCTTTTAAGAACTCATGCTCTTGCTCAAGATTGAGCTTTTCAAAGCATAATTTCTCATGAGCTCTTAAAAGTTCTCGATGATCTTCGAAGATAGTTTCATGAGCTAACTTAAGAGTGTTTAGTTCTTTAGTTAGAGCCTCAATCTTCTCCTTATCATTGTCATTCGTTTTATCTTGATTAGCATGATTAATTGACGTTTCATCATAGTATTCATCACTAGAGTTGTCAACAAGCAAATCATCACCTAACAAGTCATCTTCATCACTATTGAAATCAACATACTCGGGGTGTGTTACCTTAGGACCTTTGGCCATGAAGCATCTTCCAATTCCTTCATTTGGTGAGTCAAATATGTCGTAGGAGTTGGTTGACACAAGTGCTAGACCGGCAACACCTTCATCTTGAGTATCTTCGGAGTCGGAGTGATAACTTCTCTCGGAGTGGCTGTCGGAGTCGGAGCCGGATACCCATTCACCAACATGAGCTTGATGTCTTCGTTTTGTGTAGCTCCTTGATGATTTTTCCTTCCTTTCCGAATCCTTGCTTCTCCGTGAGTATCTTCGTTCATAACGATCATCTCTACTCCTTCTCTCTCTTGGTGGTGATTCTTTGCTTCTTCTTTTTGGAGAATCTTCTCTTCTCTTGTAGGGAGCCGTACACTCATTGGAATAGTGTCCGGGTCTTCCACAACTGTAGCAGTTTCGCTCTCGACTAGAAGATCTTTTGTCATTGTAGGACCTTGACTTGAAGCTTCTATCTTTGCTTCTACTCTTGTAGAACTTGTTGAAATTCTTCACCATTAAGCTCAATTCTTCATTGAAGTTTTGTTTCTCACTTGATGATGTAGGGGCTTCACATGAGGCTTTGTAGGCACCACTTGATTTGTTGTGAAGTTCCTCTTTATCCTTAAGTGACATCTCATGAGCAACAATTCTTCCAATCACCTCCGTTGGCTTGAGATCTTTGTAATTGGGCATCATTTGGATCAATGTGCACACGGTATCATATTTTCCATCCAAGGCTCTTAGAATCTTCTTGATGATGAATCTATCGGTCATCTCTTCACTTCCTAAGCCGGCAATCTCATTTGTGATGAGAGCAAGCCTAGAGTACATTTCAGCGACACCTTCACCATCCTTCATTTTGAACTTGTCAAGTTGACTTTGAAGCACATCCAACTTGGATTCCTTGACGGAGTCGGTACCTTCGTGCATATCAATCAAAGTGTCCCAAATTTCCTTTGCATTCTCAAGACGGCTGATTTTGTTGAATTCTTCAGGGCACAATCCGTTGAAGAGAATATCACAAGCTTGAGCATTGTATTGCAACATCTTCAACTCATCCACGGTAGCTTCACGGTTTGGTTCTTTCCCATCAAAGAAGTCACCTTGCAAACCAACACACACAATAGCCCAAACGGCGGGGTTATGTCCAAGAATATGCATTTTCATTTTATGCTTCCAACTAGCAAAATTAGTACCATCAAAGTAAGGACCTCTACGGTGATAATTTCCCTCGCTAGACGCCATACTCTCCTAGGTTGTGAAACCAAGGCTATGACCACCAAAAGCTATGGAGATCAAAGCAAATGGAGACCAAACCTCTGATACCACTTGTAGGATCGGAAGTATGTCTAGAGGGGGGTGATTAGACTACTTGACCAAATAAAAACTTAACCTTTTCCCAATTTTAGTTCTTGGCAGATTTTAGCTATTGTAGGACAAGTCAAGCAATCATCACACAATTCAAGCAAGCATGCAAAGAGTATATTGGCAGCGGAAAGTAAAGCATGCAACTTGCAAGAATGTAAAGGGAAGGGTTTGGAGAATTCAAACGCAATTGGAGACACGGATGTTTTTCCCGTGGTTCGGATAGGTGGTGCTATCCTACATCCACGTTGATGGAGACTTCAACCCACGAAGGGTAACGGTCGCGCGAGTCCACGGAGGGCTCGACCCACGAAGGGTCCACGAAGTAGCAACCTTGTCTATCCCACCATGGCCATCGCCCACGAAGGACTTGCCTCACTAGCGGTAGATCTTCACGAAGTAGGCGATCTCCTTGCCCTTACAAACTCCTTGGTTCAACTCCACAATCTTGTCGGAGGCTCCCAAGTGACACCTAGCCAATCTAGGAGACACCACTCTCCAAGAAGTAACAAATGGTGTGTTGATGATGAACTCCTTGCTCTTGTGCTTCAAATGATAGTCTCCCCAACACTCAACTCTCTCTCATAGGATTTGGATTTTGTGGAAAGAAGATTTGAGTGGAAAGCAACTTGGGGAAGGCTAGAGATCAAGATTCATATGGTAGGAATGGAATATCTTGGTCTCAACACATGAGTAGGTGGTTCTCTCTCAGAACATATGAGTTGGAATTGTGTATGTGTTCTGATGGCTCTCTCCACGAATGAAGAGGAGGTGGAGGGGTATATATAGCCTCCACACAAAATCCAACCGTTACACACAGTTTTCCAATCTCGGTGGGACCGAATCAACAAACTCGGTCGGACCGAAAAGGTAAACCTAGTGACCGTTAGAGATTTTCGGTGGGACTGACATGCAACTCGGTAGGACCGATATGGTTAGGGTTTGGGCATAACGTAATCTCAGTGAGACCGACTACACAAACTCGGTGAGACCGAGTTTGGTAATAAGCTAACCAGAGAGTTGGTCAGGTAAACTCGGTGGGACCGATTTGCTCTTTCGGTGAGACCGAAAAGTTACAAAAAGGAAACATAGAGTTTACACTGCAATCTCGGTGGGACCGATTCGCTCTTTCGGTGAGACCGAAAAGTTACGAAAGAGAAACAGAGAGTTTGCAATCCCATCTCGGTGAGACCAAGATCCCTATCGGTAGAACCGAATTGCTAGGGTTTGGCAGTGGCTTATGACAAGTGAAACTCGGTGGCGCCGGATAGAAAGAATCGGTAGGACCGAGTTTGGCTTAGGGTTTAGGTCATATGTGGATATGGGAAAGTAGTTGAGGGTTTTGGAGCATATCACTAAGCACATGAAGCAAGATGCTCATTAAGCAACACCTCATCCCTCCTTGATAGTATTGGCTTTTCCTAAAGACTCAATGTGATCTTGGATCACTAAAATATAAAATGAAGAGTCTTGAGCTTTTGAGCTTGAGCCAATCCTTTGTCCTTAGCATTTTGAGGGTTCCACTTTCACATCCATGCCATGCCAATCATTGAGCTTTCCTGAAATAGTCATCTTGGAATAGCATTAGCTCAATGAGCTATATGTTGTTATGAATTACCAAAACCACCTAGGGATAGTTGCACTTTCACCAACTCAACAGACACGTTCGGAGATACCTACAGAGCATCTTTATGATCACCCAGTTACGTTGTGACGTTTGATAGCACATAAGGTATTCCTCCAGTATCCGGGAGTTGCATGATCTCATGGTCGAAGGAATATGTATTTGATATTAAGAAAGCGGTAGCAATAAACTGAACGATCATATGCTATGCTAACGGATGGGTCTTGTCCATCACATTATTCTCCTAATGATGTGAACCCGTTATCAAATGACAACACGTGTCTATGGTTAGGAAACCTTAACCACCTCTTGATCAACGAGCTAGTCTAGTCGAGGTTTACTAGGGACACGGTATTTGTTTATGTATCCGAACATGTATTTAAGTTTCTGGTCAATACAATTCTAGCATGAATAATAAACTTGTATCATGATTAAGGAAATATAATAATAACCACTTTATTATTGCCTCTAGGGCATATTTCTAACATCTTATACATATTATAATGACTTTAATAGTTTGTTGTTGTCTGCTTTTTCTATACATAGTGCTAAAAGAGCACCATAACAAAGATAACCTTTTACCTTTGGTACAACTCGCAAGGGCTTTCACTGGAGAGAGGGTTGGCAGTGTAATTAAATTAGCCACTATCAACAAATACCCATTTTTTGCAGGTTATCTTCCGAGCCACTACGTTATTCCTTATGTGGTCGCTACTCACTCCGACGGAGGCTAGGGAGCATTTGGTTACTTGATCTATCCGATGGGAGATGGTAGCACGGGCTATGAGGGAGTCCTGGATTAGGGGGTCTCTGGACAGCCGGACTATATCCTTTGGCCGGACTGTTAGACTATTAAGATACAAGATTGAAGACTTCGTCTCGTGTCCGGATGGGACTCTACTTGGCGTGGAAGGCAAGCTAGGCAGTACGGATATGGATATCTCCTCCTTTGTAACCGACCTTGTGTAACCCTAACCCTCTCCGGTGTCTATATAAACCGAAGGGTTTTAGTCCGTAGGACGACAACCATAACATACAATCATACCGTAGGCTAGCTTCTAGGGTTTAGCCTCTCTGATCTCATGGTAGATGTACTCTTGTACTATCCATATCATGAATATTAATCAAGCAGGACATAGGGTTTTACCTCCATCAAGAGGGCCTGAACCTGGGTAAAACATCGTGTCCCCTGCCTCCTGTTACCATCCGGCCTAGACGCACAGTTCGGGACCCCCTACCCGAGATCCGCCGGTTTTGACACCGACATTGGTGCTTTCATTGAGAGTTCCTCTGTGTCGTCGCTGTTAGGCTTGATGGCTCCTACTATCATCGATAGCGGTGTGGTCTAGGGTGAGACTTCTCTCCCCAGACAGATCTTCGTATTCGGCGGCTTTGCACTGTGGGCTAATTCGCTTGGCCATCTGGAGCAGATTGAAAGCTACGCCCCTAGCCGTCAGGTCAGATTTGGAAGTTTGAACTACACGGCCGACATCTGCGGAGACTTGATCTTCGACGGATTCGAGCCACAGCCAGGCGCGCTGCACTGTCGTGATAGGTATGACCTAGCTCTACCGCCGAACAGTACCCCAGAGGCCGCGCACGCATCAGCTCCGACCTTTAGCTCGGAGCCAACTGCGCCAAACGAGGACGGGTGGTTAGACACCGCCTCAAGGGCTGCAGTCTCAACGGCGATCGAGCCAAACACCAGCCTAACCCTCTGTGTAGCCCGTGAATCCAAGGTGTCGGACTCTTTTTCTGACTCTGAACCGCCCGCGCCCCTGCTAATCGAATCCGATTGGGCGCCGATCATGGAATTCACCGCCGCGGATATCTTTCAGCACTCACCCTTTAGCGACATTCTGAATTCACTAAGGTCTCTCTCTTTCTCAGGAGAGCCCTGGCCGGATTATGGCCCACAAGATTGGGATGCGGACGACGAAGAAATTCGACACCCACCCACCACCCACTTAATAGCCACTGTCGATGACTCAACCGACATGCTCGACTTCGACTCCGAAGACATCGACGGTATGGACGACGATGCGGGAGGCGAAGAGGAACCACCGCCCACAGGGCGCTGGACATCCACTTCATCATATGACATATACATGGTGGACACACCAATAGAAGACGACGAGGAGGAACGGAAGGACGCACCGAAGGCTTGTTCCCTCGAGAAGCAGTCAAAGCGGCGGTGCAAGCACCGCCCCAAATCCCGCCTCGGCAGAAATAACGATCATACAGACCCAGCGTTGGAGCAGGGCGAACCACTGCCGGACCACGGCAATACGGAGAATCAAACCAAACAAACCAATTCTGTCAAAGATAATAGTCCGGACGACATAACACCGGACAGGCACCCGGAGTAGCAGAACGCCCGTCAAAGGCTTGTTGCCACCGCGAGGAGTCTGAAAAAGCAGAAGCAAAGGCTCAAGGCTGCGCAGGACACACTCCAAATCAGATGGAGTAAAGTACTCAACACAGCAGCGAAGTACGGCGACAATCGCCCCACCAAGAGATACCCAAAGCGGAAGTTGCTACCTGAATTCGATGAGGAGGCCTCAGACCCCCCACAACCAAAAATCAAAACAGCCACCTGGCCGGATAGACGACCTCACGGCCAACATAGAGCGGCAAACAATGCCACTCACAAGACAATACGCGATCCACGCGAGGGCTCGCACCAAAAGGACGGGGCAACCAGATCCATCTATGGACCACGCAAGCGCGCCCCAGCATACAATGTAACACAAAAAACATCCGAACAACGCGGTACACCCAGATACAGGGGTGCCGCACAGCCCCTATGTTTCACCGATGAGGTGCTGGACCATGAATTTCCAGAGGGATTCAAACCCGTAAACATAGAGGCATACGACGGAACAACAGACCCTGGGGTCTGGATTGAGGACTATATCCTCCATATCCATATGGCTCGAGGAGATGATCTCCACGCCATCAAGTACTTACCCCTCAAGCTCAAAGGGCCAGCTCGTCACTGGCTTAAAAGCCTCCCCGAAAGCTCCATTGGAAGCTGGGAAGAGCTCGAAGACGCTTTTCGGGCAAATTTTCAAGGGACTTATGTCCGACCTCCGGACGCGGACGATTTGAGTCATATAACTCAACAGCCCGGAGAGTCAGCACGAAAACTTTGGAACGGGTTTCTTACTAAAAAGAACCAAATTGTCGACTGTCCGGACGCCGAAGCCTTGGCAGCTTTTAAGCATAGCGTCCATGACGAATGGCTTGCCAGACACCTCGGCCAAGAAAAGCCGAGAACAATGGCAGCATTAACAAGCCTCATAACCAGCTTTTGCGCGGGTGCGGACAGCTGGCTAGCCAGATGCAGCACCAGCGACCCCAGTACATCTGAAGTTGGAGATGGAAACAGGAAATCACGGCACAACAGCAATTACAAACGCCGGAATAAAGAAGACAGCACGAAGAGCACGGCAGTAAACGCCGGATTCAAAAGCTCTCGGTCAGCAAAAGCCGCCCTCTAAAGGCGCCAGAGACGAAATGTCCAGCCTAAACAAAATTCTGGACCAAATATGTCAGATCCATAGCACCCCTGGTAAACCTGCTAATCATACCCACAGAGAATGTTGGGTCTTCAAGAAGTCCGGCAAGCTCAACGCCGTACACAAGGGGGAGGATACACCAAGCGAAGACGAGGATGAGCCTCTCAAGCAAGACACTGGGGAACAAAAGAAATTTCCACCAGAAGTCAAAACAGTAAACGTGTTACACGTGACCAAGGGAAGAAACAAAACGACACTCCCAGAAAAATATGCCGAAGGGCCTATCACCGCGGAGTCCTGCCACTGGTCGTCTCAGCCGATAACTTTCGACCATCGTGATTACTCAGCAAGTATCCGGCGTGCAGGATGGGCTGCCTTGGTATTAGACCCAATAATTGACGGATACCACTTCACACGAGTCCCGATGGACGGTGGCAGCAGTCTAAACCTGATATACCAGGATACAATCCGCGAAATGGGGATAGACCCAACAAAAATTTGCCATAGCAATACTACCTTTAAAGGAGTAACGCCAGGCCCAGGGGCTCATTGCACGGGCTCCCTGCTACTAAAGGTTATATTCGGCTTCCCCGATAACTTCCGTAGCGAACATTTAACCTTCCACATCGCTCCGTTCCAAAGTGGCTATCAAGCACTACTCGGACGCGAAGCTTTCGCTCGCTTTAATGCAATACCGCACTACGCTTCCCTCACACTCAAGATGCCCGGCCCACGTGGCATCATTACAGTAAACAGAAGTATTAAGCGATCTTTGCGTGCCGAAGAGAGTGCGGTTGCCTTGGCAGCCGCACACTAAAAATGGCCTCACCAACTAAAGCATTTAACAGGTCGTCAAGACTTCGGACACGGTTAGACGAGTCCGGCGCAGCTATATGTAATTCATACCGGATCAATGGCCACACCCCTATTACAAATACAAGGGGCTCAACGCGCGCAGACAAGTGGCAATTTTTACTCATCTCGAATTATACATGGTTTCTTTAAAAACTATCTTTTGCACGACAACTTTTTCACCTAAGTTCCTCTCTTTTACAGATGATCATCGTGCTACACCCGTCCAAGATACGGCACAATGGAGACACAGGCGCAGATGTGCAGCAGGGACCCGCTCCAAGTATTCTTTTTAGATTAAGACCATGTGTAAACCTTTTTTACTGTCTCTTGTTGATACATATCCACCGAATTCTCAGCACAGTTGAGAAGGATGCTGACGTCTTGGCATGTGGCCACGTCAGAATAATGCACGTACCTGGACACAAGGGGCTTCTTACAAAGGGCACTATCTAGGCCTGGTTTATACCATAAAGACCGAATACCTTAGGGAGTGTTCGGTGTCGCGAGTTTGGCCTTATATGCATCAGCTCCGAATCATTGTCTTTGGTCAAATGTTGGGTTTGCCCGGCTCCTGTGTTTTGGTGCCTTACATTCAGCTTTATCGGCTAAGGTAGCACCAGGAGAACTACTGCGATTGTGCCCTGGTTCATCCGGACGAGCACCTCAGTAGAGAAAGCCGAAAACTGACTGTCATGATATAGCGTGAGACTGGTCAACCACTCGATGACCTATCGGAATGTTAGAATTCCTCCGCCTTAACGAAGGGCCGTTTTCCGGCCAGGCATGTACGCACCCCGCGATCGGGAGAGTGCGGAGCCACCAGGGGCTATCTAGTAGCCCCACTGTCAAACTCCTAAGGCTAAGTGAAAGTGTTAAAGCATTATAGTCCGGTTGCCTCGCTCGCTACGCTATCACCTCCTTAATAGGACCAAGACGTTGGGTTAAGTGTGAACACGCGTTTTTTGCGAGCACCTTCGCATTATATGCGTGGGGGTTGAAGCCGACGGCTGCAATCTTTCAGGTTATACATATGTATACATAAACGGCTGCACATGAGGCATCATACTACTTTCAGGCAAAAGTATAAACATAGCATTATAAAAACTTCATAAAAGCATTGTTTTTACAATGAGAATACATATCACTCAAACATAATATTCTTCGAGCACTGGGCCTCTATCAAACGAGCACCCTCGAGAACCTCCTCGAAATAATGCTTGGCAGCCACTCGGCCTATGGCCGAACCCTGCGCCGCAACAATGGTAGCATCCATCTCTGCCCAGTATGCTTTAACACGGGCAAGGGCCATCCGTGAGCCTTCTATGCACGCCGACCTCTTCATCGCATCAATGCGCGGCACCGCACCAAGGAACTGCTGCACTAAGCTGAAATAGCTGTTCGGCTTTGGCTTTTCCGGCCATAGCTGATCCACAACAGACCTCATGGCAAGTCCGGACAACCTATTCAGTTCGGCCCATTCGGCTAGCTGGTCAGTCAATGAAAGCGGATGCTCTGGAATGTGGAACTGCGACCAGAACAGCTTGTCCACTTCACGATCTGTCTAACCTTGGAAGTATTTGGCCGCATCGGCAGCGCTCGCCGCCAAATCCATATACGCATCTGCCGAACTCCATAGCTGATCCAGAGGGGCATACCGTGGATCTCCGAACTTCCTCTGTAACATGAGGGGTTTCCCAGCCGCAATATCCCCGGCTTCCCGCAGCTCCTCCTTCTTCGCTCTCATAGCAGAACGGGTGTCTTTGTCCGCCGTCGTGGCCTTCTCAAGGTCCGTTGCCTTCACTCGGTTTTCTCTTTCAAGGACCCGGCAACGGTCGGCAGTGTCTTTTAATTCTACGGCCATCTTGGCCATCTTCTCTTGGCTCTTGCAATGTGCGGCCTTCTCGGCTTTCAATTCTTCGGCCGCCTTCAAAGCAGCGGCATTACTCATCCTCGCTTCTTCCTTGGCTCGGGCAAGTTCTGCCCGCAAGGTTTCCATGGTGGCAGCTCCATCTGCAGTCACAACATGTTAAAGATACTGGCATCATGCTGCTCTTACTATGTGACGTTCACCAGATAATAACACTTATCATGTGCCTTGTCAAGCCTCTTGTTAACAAGCTCGATGTCGGCGTCTACCGCATCCAGTTGCCGTTTTAATTTGGCAAACTCACTAGTCCGGCTAGCCACCGGAGCTTCCACCACCTGCACATAGGGGCAGTCTGGTTATTGACTGGGAATATGATCCTCTGTTCGTCGCCGTTCTCGACGACAACCAGAGTCTCAGGGGCTACTATCTACACAAGGCACACCTAACATGTGCATTACTATCACATATTAACTCACGTACCTCAAAGCCTGTCAATAGACTCATAAAGGCTTCATGTAATCCGCTTTCGGCGGACGAGATTCTCTCCATCACCGTACCCATCAGCATACGGTGTTCTTTTGAGATGGCCGCTCGCCCCACCAACTCCCTCAGAACGTCCGACCGCACACCAGACGGTGCCGGACTCTTTTGTCTGCTCTCTTCGGGAGCCAGACGCTGGGGACTTTGGGGGTCTATGGGATTATCTTCTGGCCTCACCGGATCTGGAGAGGCCCTCCGTGACGACACTTCGGGGTCGCCCACTTCTTGAGCGGAGGAGTCCGGAGGAGGCGTTTCGCTCTCCATCATCTCTGGAAGAAGATCCCCCGAAGACGAGCTCATCTAAGAGGGGCTACGGCCTGAACTGCAAGATATATGCGGTGGTTATTTTCTCAGAAAAAGATAGCATACCTTTACTATTAAATTATTTTTGGATCACTTACGACTCATTGGAGGGCTGATCCCCCCGCGTACTTTGTGCGGCAAAAGCACCCCCCCGAGGCAGGACCCTCTGTGGGAGACTTCTTCTCCCGTTTGGAGGCTTCGGCTTCCGGATCCTCGGAAGCAGTCCTTTTCCTTCCTCGGTTGTCCTCCTTCGTGGAGACGCTCATTCCCTTAGTTGGAACGGGCAGCGAAGGGGGCCGCGTCCGCCCGTATTACCCCCCCCCCCCGGTATCTTCCTTTGAGGGCTCCGGGCAAGGTGCGACGTCGAGCATCTTTTCCAATACCGGATTTTCCAAACCCTCAGGGAGGGGGGCCAAACACCGAATCATCTTCGCCTTTGTTAGCCAGTCCTGGTCAAAAAGCGAACTCTCAAAAATAACTTCGTGACGAATAAAAGACAGTGTGTTCGGCCAGAGGATTTCTTACTTGTTCGGCGGCGCGGTTACTGCTCAGGCCCACGTCCTCGGTAATATCCGGACACTCTACTTGAGGTCCGAAGAATGAATTGTACATCTCCTCGTGCGTCAGGCCGAGGAAACTTTGAATGGCACGCGGTCCCTCTAGGTTGAACTCCCACAAGCGAAGGGGCCGGCGTCTGCAAGGCTGGACTTGACGAACCAGCATAACTTGTATTACCACAGCCAAATTAAAATCTCCCTCGAAGAGATCTCGGATGCGGCTTCGCAGTATAGGCACGTCCTTGGCTGGACCCCAGCTCAGACCTCTGCTAATCCATGACATCAGTTGTGGTGGGGGGCCCGAGCGGAAAGCGGGGGCTTCCGCCCACTTGGCACTTCTGGGAGTCGTGACGTAAAACCACTCCCGTTGCCATAATTATGACACCTTTGAAAAGGAACCTTTCGGCCATGGAGCTCCTGCCATCTTGCCTATTGATGCACCTCCGCACGCTGCATGTTGCCCCTTGATCATCTTCGGCTTTACTTCAAAGCTCTTGAGCCACAGGACGAAGTGAGGGGTAAGGCGGAGGAAGGCCTCACACACGACAATAAATGTCGAGATGTGGAGAAAGGAGTCCGGAGCTAGATCGTGGAAATCTAGCCCGTAATAGAACATCAAACCCCTGACGAAAGGATCCAGAGTGAGGCCTAGACCTCGGAGGAAGTGGGAGACGAACACAACGTTCTCGTTGGGTTCGGGAGTAGGGACGATCTGCCCTTGAGCAGGCAGCCGATGCGAAACCTCGGCAGTCAGGTATCTGGCCTCCCTCAACTTCTTAATGTCCTCTTCCGTAACGGAGGAGGGCATCCATCGGCCTTGAAGGCTGGATCCGGACATGATTGAAGATCCGGAGCACCTAACCTGGGCTTTGGGTGTTAGAACTCGAGGCGAGAGAAGGGTTCGATTGAGCACGAGAGAGAAAAAGCGAAAACCTCGTCCCTTTATAAAGAGGGTGAATATCAAGCGTCCTCTCCGTAGCCATTTAGGACTTGCCTATAATCTAGGAGTCCTAGACACGGTTGGGTTACCCACAATCGCATTAATGAGAATCCCGTAATTGGGGGAACACGATCTCCGCTTCGGCAAGACGTGTCAAGAAACCGCCTCGCGTTATGTGTGGAGCTGGTTAAAAGAAACGGTTCGAATAATCACCGGGTCATGACATAACGTCATGCTGCCAAAACAAGTCAGCAAATTAGATCTGCGAAAATATCATTCTCTCTGCGGTGGAATGTGGAACTTATTTTGCAGGGTCGGACACTATCCTCGTATTCAAATTCTTCTGTGATGTATTCAGAGAAGGAACCCACCTTGCAATGCCGAAGAAAATACTGCGCGCCGGACTCATCGTCATTGAAGCCTGGTTCAGGGGCTACTGAGGGAGTCCTGGATTAGGGGGTCTCCGGACAGCCGGACTATATCCTTTGGCCGGACTGTTAGACTATGAAGATACAAGATTGAAGACTTCGTCTCGTGTCCGGATGGGACTCTACTTGGCGTGGAAGGCAAGCTAGGCAGTACGGATATGGATATCTCCTCCTTTGTAACCGACCTTGTGTAACCCTAACCCTCTCCGGTGTCTATATAAACGTAAGGGTTTTAGTCCGTAGGACGACAACCATAATATACAATCATACCATAGGCTAACTTCTAGGGTTTAGCCTCTCTGATCTCGTGGTAGACCTACTCTTATACTATCCATATCATCAATATTAATCAAGCAGGACGTAGGGTTTTACCTCCATCAAGAGGGCCCGAACCTGGGTAAAACATCGTGTCCCCTACCTCCTGTTACCATCCGGCCTAGACGCACAGTTCGGGACCCCCTACCCGAGATCCACCGGTTTTGACACCGACAGGCTATTTTTAATCGGTTTGGATGGCGGTTATGTAATAGGATAGGCAATTAGTTTTCCTATCTTTCTTTTGCCAGCCGGTTGTGGCTTTACTTTTACTCTTCTGCTTTTTGTGAGCATTTTGGTTCTTTTGTTTGAGACTGCAAGACCTCTGTTGAATTTATTTGCTTTTTAATAAATGTGGTCGTATACATCGTTCTGATGTAGAGGCCGGTGATCTCCCCCTTTTCGAAAAAAACCAAGTAGATTGATGTGTTTCTACGTGGTGCACAATATTGCTTTGTGATGTGGGAATGCTACATGAAATTGAGTCTATTGTTTACTCCCTACATATTCACCTTTTAATATATCTAATAGTCTCTTAATCACAAAAAATATGTAATAACAGTGTAATCATTAATATATCCATGACCATGACCAGTTGTCTTCCTGTTGTTGTTGAGAAAAATGGAAATTGCAGGTGCAGACGTTCATGACTTGATGTATTTGAGCCAAGTAGAGTCGATACAAGATTTGGCCACCGTTTGCCGCGCAAGATTAGTCGGAGGAAGCATGCCAATGATCTCTGGCGTGATGGAGCAGAGGGAGGCACCCTCCGGCCACCTGTCGCACCAAAAATAGGTGTGTTGAATATGTCCCTTTCTTCAATCTCTAGAAAATTGCCAGACGATTGCCATGGCCGATTAGTAGCTGCATGCAGTCTATATGGCGGTGGCAGTCTGAGAGCCCTCCTCGTGATTGTGAGATTGAGAATGCCGAGACTGTCGTCGATTTTAGGCCGGCCAATTGCCTTCCAATTGATCAAGCAATGACCCCCAGCAACGGCTTCGACCCCTTTCCATAAGAAGGCTCTTTGAATTTTGCCAATGGCTTTGAAAACCCAAGCCGATGGATCAAGCGACATTGAAGGGGGAAATAGGTATATCTATTAGAACTGTCTGAACAAGAATAGTGCGACCAAACCGTGTGAGAAAGCATGTTCTCCATGCAGCTAATTAGTTGTTTTCAATGCTAGTTTATGTATCGTTAGTGGCGAAGCTTAAGGGTACAGACAATGTCACGCAGAAAAAAATTCTCGTGGCTCTATCTTCGGGAGCCTACCGACTACAGTGTGATGTTTTGGCCCACATTGTCGAAATAGATCTAGTGGTCTGTTGTCTAGCACTTATGCATGTCTTGACAGTGGTGGCGGCAAGTGTGATGTGCATGTGTTGGTGTGATTAACGTTTCTCATATCTTCATTATTTTGTGCTTATCGTGAAAACTTAGGTCTGGCTATTTAGACCCATGATGACAACATTTTGCGGTGTTTAATGTCTGTAATAATTTGATTGTACATATTTTTAGTTGGTGCAAAGGTAGGTGTAACAAGCTTCTGTTTTCTTAGTAAAATATAAAGCTACTTAAGCGTTTTTTAAAGAGCAACATTTCGGAGCTCAGATGTATCTGCACATCTGCACCTGAGTGAACAGTAAATTTTAAAAAATATCAAACAAATTAAAAAAATGGAAAATTCTACACATTAAAGAGATGCTTTCAAATTTTTGGCTGAGATGACATCTGAGGAGCTCGCCCATTCCTAGCAGACTGGCGAGAGTTCCCGTTGAGTACCGGAACTGCAAACTGAAAACTTTTTTTCTCGAAAAGGAGCTTGAAACACCCTGCCTCTGCAAACTGAAAACATAGCATGCATAAATCGCATGTTTCAGCAATGTTGCTACCAAATCCCTACACCCGCCGAAGCTGGTTTCTTCATGCTAGCACACACAAATACACAACATACATACACACCAACCCTTCAAACTGTCCGTCATGCTTACCGAGAAGGTAAGCCAGAGTTTCTCGCGAACAAAAAAGTTCAGATCATGCTACATCGAGTTGCCTTCCTACTGGGTACTGTTCCTGACATGAACAAGATTCCTCAGCTCCTCAAATGCATCCATGGTCTCCGTGTCGAATCCTCCAGCAAACTGAAACACAAAATGAACGGTAATTTAGAGCACGCGCCATAAGGTTTCCCCTGGGAATAGCCCCAAATAGCCAGAGGTTCTCAAGCAACACAGATAGCATGGAGATTAAACATAAACAAAAAAAATCAAGAAGGCAGATGCGATAGTAAGTAATGATAGGTACTAACCTGATGAATTCTGAAGGCAAATCTCACAGCCTGAAGGAGCATGTACTCCAGAGCTAGATCCTTGTTCAGAGGTCCCATGTACTGAAGCTCCATAGCAACTCTTTTCATGTACATATTTGCTAATTTCACAGAAGCAAATTTGATCTGCAGTGGCCAAGGGAAATGGATTACTCCGATGATATGTCCAAACTACATTTGCCGGTACTGGTATGATAGTAATGTGGCACCAAGAGCTCAAAAACCTGCAGAGGGGTGGTCTAGTACAGAAAACTATACAGCATTTACCTTGCTAATGAGATTGTTGTCAAGCATCCAGTCAACTGGAATGTTGAACTCCTTGCACTGCCTCATCATTGCATCCCTCGTCCTCAGAACGTTGTACACACCTCGCTCCGTCCTGGATTAGGAATGCCAACCAAAGTTCAGTACACAATGTGATTCTACAGATCAATTTTTTCTTATACTAGTAAACTTGGCCATACTTTTCAGACACTGTTATCATTTTCTTAAGTGCAATGTCACAGGGAAGGCGTGGATCGTCTTTATAGTTAGAAACTTCCGATTCCAATTTTTTGAGGTCTTGGTAGCCAAAAGCCGCCTCTCGTAAAGTGTCCGACTTCCTCTCGGGCCAATCAAAATGCTTCAGCACTGCTCTCTCATCCACCTTCAAGTAACACAATTAAATGAAAAAAGAGTAGCTTCAGTGACTGCTGCAGCTGAAAAGAATGCTTGCAGAATGGTAATATTAGAATATGCATACCAGGAAACCGAGTTCATCGTCAAGCCACTTCACAAATGCAACAACGTCTTCTATATCTTTGTAAGCTGCATCAGTCACCTCCTTGATCAATGATTTCACAAATTCACCTTGAGTCTCAACATCCGCCTTGATCTGAAAATGGAATGACAAGTCAAAGCACAGAGTCAGTGCAGGAACCAGCTGCTTACTGTTATCTACATTGTATCATGGGTATGGGTTCAATCTGGCTACTCTACTTACAGCCTGCAAATGCGAAGAACGGTTCTCGATTTCACCAATCATACTACTCCGCACATTTGCGGAGTTAGCAGTTTCAGTGATTCCACCCCCAGAAGTATCTTTCTTTGAATCCCTTCTCATAAGTGAATGGTATAGCTCTGCAACTTGTGGTGCCCTCTTCATGACTCCAGTACTTCTTGTGGAAAACTTAGGCGGGGGAGGCGGAGGAGGTGGGCGGGGTGGATTTACAGTCGATCCATTTGATGGACCAGAATGTGGCAGAGACACTGAAGGTCTTGGTGGAGGGTTTGGAATGCGCAGGGTGCGCTTTTCGACATCCAAGCATTGAGACTTGCATATTTCTGGCTTGCCAAGAGCAAATCTTGAACTATCAGATTGACCAAAATCATACTTGTCCACAAGGAGCTCACGCTTCTCCCTGCTTGCCTGATCCTTATTACAGGATACTGCTTCCTCTGTTGCCTCTGGAAGGCAGATAAAGGTATCAGATTGCCTCCTCTTCACAATGTTCAAGTCCTGTGCACATCCCTTTGATCCACCAAGTGAGTGCCTACGTGTGGGGCTTCGCGGTTCTGTGGCTTCAATCCATGCTCTATCAAGAAGAGATTCCTTTTTAGATGTTTGACAGTTTGTATCGTTCTGAGACCATTGCTTGATACGTTCGGCAATGCTGAGCCTTTTATCATCAGAACTGTTCTCACCATTTCTGGTGTTGCCATCACAATGATCATCATTACAAGCCATACCATCATTATAATCAAGATCAGTGATTGCTCTGGCTGTTTGATCCGAGCTACAGAGCTCATGACGTAAACATGAATTGATCCAGCGAAGATAAGCAAGCTCCTCAACCTCAGTCAGCCGACTCATTTGCAGGCCCTCAACTTGCTTGCTCAAGTTTGCATTGGTGTGCCGCAACAATGAGGCCTCTGCTTGAACCTTGGCGACTATCTCGCTCTGTTGAAAATAAGGATGCAGAAAAGATTAGTTGAAGTAGAACTAGTGGTGTGCTAGAAATGGTCAAATTGATGTGATGGTACCTCTGCATTCTTTTCAAGGACAGCCAATTTGGACTCTGCTGAAGAGAGCTTGATTGCAAGACTTCGTTTCTGAAACTGAAGCTCCTTGTTTAAACGACGCAGCTCAACAACTTCAAACTCCAAGTTTCCTGAAGAATATACATTGTCCCCATCCGCACTAGAAGCGCGATTGCCATGCCCATCCAATCTTACAGTTTCTTCATGCTGCTCCACCATAGAAGATAGAACTGATAGCTGTTCAGAAAGGCTTGTTTTCTCAGTTTCTAGTGAAGTTTTAAGCCGTGCAAGCTTGTCAATCTCATTCTTCCTAGAATCAAGCTCCTTCTCAAGTGCCGAAACCCTTGGATTTTCTCTGCATTGCTGCAACTCTGATTGCAAAGCTGATTCTCTTTCCTTGGACTCACGCAGTTGTTCCCTGAGATGGTCCAACTCAAGAAAAAGATCATGAGATGCCGGGGACCTAATACCGTGGCAATCAAAGGCATGGGGATGAACTTGAGCACCAGCAGGCGAGCAAGGAAAATCTCCTATCAGAGATCTCTTAACCCTAGATTGGTATGTAACCTGTTGGTTGCTCTGGTTAACATTCTCCACGCTTGCAAGAGGCGGCTTCTTGCTTGCAATAGCTGATGTCTTCTTGGTTTTCTTGTCGGCTGTGAACCCCTTGACAATTTGGGATCCCCATGATGACCCGAACTTGGGCTTGAGAGGATTTTGGTTACTCTTGGAGTCAACCCTCGATCTGCATGGCTTGGATTGGTTGTCGAACATGATCTCCTCTTTCATCTTTACTCAAGACAAAGATACTCTGAACACCAACCATGCAACGGTGGCAGAATTTTACTACAATGCCACACTGCCTGCAAATAAAAGAGAACGGAAATGTGAGTAATTCACCAGGAAGAAACAAATGTCACCACCACAGTATAAAAATAAACGGTATAACAAACAGGCATTGCTACAGAACTGAAGGACCAGATATAAATGCCCTTCCAACTTTCCCATAAACAAACAAGCACATCAACTCAATATCTGTTCAAATTAGTCCTTTTCGCTAGACTCTAGCCAGGACCATGAGCTCTTATCGGCAAGACTCTAGGCAGGATCATAAAGAGACACTTAACCTTGAGAATGCATGTCTAGTTGCTCCCATGAATGCCTTTTATGCAGTGCGGGCTGGGCTCTGAAGGAAGTAACGTTTACCGCTAGCATAGTAGCATTGGAAACTGAATCTATCTATCCCCCAATCATCCGCAGTAGTATTTACAAGAAGCAAATTGCAAACAGGTATCGTACAGGCCTGACCAATCAAGTTCAGTGGTATGAGGCCGCACATCGAGAAGTACCAGATCCCTAATCCTTGCTGCCCAGAACAACACATTTGCGCCCAAACAGCATGGCAAAATCGAACCTTTAAGCTGAAGAAATCGAGCTTAAATAGTGCAGTAACTATTTACTGTAGTACTACATGCCAGTTGAGATGAGTGATTTTCAGACAAACTCACCTCCCATCCCGCTGCCGGAATGCAGCAGACCGGCGTCCGGCGAAGAAAGAGTGGAGATTGTCAGAACACCTTCCGATGCACCTGAAAACACTGCACAAAAACACGAATCTGAGCTCGAGCGGCAAACAAACCCCCTCCGACATCAGAAGCCCCCACCCAAAACAAACATGCTCCAAGCCCTGAGCTTGAGACCTACCGGCGGCGCCCCAGACAGAGCCGCGACCTTGGCCTCCCCCCCTGGAAACCGAGCTGAGCAGCTACTGATGAACAGAGAAGGGGACGGGAGCAGAACGAGGGGAGGACGAGGAAGAGGAGGTGGAGGGTGGACGCGACAAGGGAGGGAAGGGAGGGCAGGGCAGCTTCGGATGCTCGCCTCGTTCCTGCGTCCCCCTCCCCACGCCCAGGATTTTTCTATGGGGCTCCTCGCCGGATTCCGAGACGAGGTCGCGGAGGGTTCGAGGATTTGCTGGCCGCCTTCTCTCTCCTTGGTCTGGTCTGAGTGAGAGAGGTGGGTTTTGAATTTTGAAATGAGGGCGACGCGAGGCTAGGGCACTAGGGCGAGCGGGTAGCCGTAGCGGCTACTAGGGGACACGTGAGACAGGCCGACGCGCAGACACTGACAGGTGGAGCCCGTCTCGGGCAGTCATCGGCTTTTTCGTCTGACTTTGTTTGTTTGTTTTCTCTGCGTGCCTGCGTGTGCAACGCTGCTGCCCTTCTTCGCTGTCGGAATATAACGTCTTTTGGAGTACTATTAAAGAATAGGAAAAAAACGCAGAAACTACTACAAAGTTAATATAAAATTGGGTCATCTATTTTGGACTGAAGAGAGTACATGTCATGTGAATTTCTACGTGCATTTTTTTTCTTTCGTAATAGGCAGGCGCTCCGCCAATTTTCATTAAGATGGGAGAATACCAGAAGAGTTCAATACAAGCTATATATTTACAAAAGGGATAGTAACACAGTAACAAATCCTTCCGGTCCCAAACAAGTTAGGGTAGATTAGGATTAACACTCATAAGATCTCGAAACCAAGTCATGGTGCTATCACAAATATACACGTATTCTTGTCCATAGTTAGTTCTTTGATGACAAAAGCAAAATCCAGTATCGAAGCTAGATGATCAAGAATGACTTACGCCGCTTGACGGGTTCTCAACATGGAAGGGTTCCACGACAACCTCCATAGGGACCTTCTCGGCTCCAGCCAGTCAAGATGTTGAAACGGTGTCGGACCTCCATCAGTCCAAGCTTGTTCCTGTCTACCCGCGTCGGATCCTCTCGCCATGTGTACGCATACATTGGAGTCTCCCGAGCTGCCATCGGGAGGACACGATGCGACACCCAAGTCCTGAGGATGTGCTCCCCCTTGAGTCTGCGGTCCTTCAAGGGGGCTCTAGCTTCAGTGAGCTCCTAGGTGCTCTTGGATAGGTAGTCGAGGGGAGCGCAAGAACCTAACTTCTTTGGAGGCTCGTTGACAAAGGTTGACAAGTTGTCCCGAGGCCGGAAGCATAGAACCATACCTAGTACCATTCTCGCATAGATTTCGAGAAGGCGACCAAAAAGAATTTTGTCGTAGGCCAGAGTTGCAGGTTGCCACTGCGAGATTGCAGATGGCCTCACCATTCATCCACACTCGCACCCGGAAGAAATAACAGAACAAATTAAAGTAGGGAGCTCTCCTGTGAAAACACTCGTAGAACATAATGAAGTTCGTGGCATGGAAACCTTCATTCGGCATCAGATGGTGGAGCTGGCCGCCGAAGAAAAAGAAGAGTCCGCGCACGAACTTGTGCAGTGGGAATTCGAGCCCCTGGCCAAATAACTCCTGATGGAGCACGTGCTCGGCGGCGGGGCTTCGTCCCTGGGCAATCTGCGCACCATGTTTGTTGGCATCGACTTCTTCGCCATAAGTTGCTCAAGCTCCTCAGAGCAGATAGCCGACAAAAACAATTTCCCGTGGTCTCATTAACCACCTGCTTATTCACTAGTAGGGAAAACCCTAGCAGTAGCGCAGGTATTTTGCCTATCGGTGCACGAGAGGACGCGCTACTGATAAGGCGCTACAGCTATTCCTTAGCTGTAGCGCGTGCTACGCGCGCTGCTGCTAAGACATATAGCAGCAACGTTTCTTCACTCCAGCGCTACTGCTAATATAGCTAGTTGTAACGTGTTAACTCTCCATCGCTACTAGTATTCTTTTTCTTATTTTTATTTTATTTTTAGTGTATTTGTACATCGTTATACAAATTTTGGTACAATACCAATTTATGAGGTTGTTATATCAATATTCCATAACAGCGTGTCAAATGAAGGTGGATTAGGCTTAAGTGGAGGGAACATGTGGCGCATGTCAAAAGTATACTACTAATCCAAACTTGATCTAGTTTGGACTAGTACTTTCGATGTGCACCACATGTTGCCTCCACTTGAATCTAATCCGCCAACACAAGCTATTTAATCATCATCATAGTCATTACCACCAACAATAGCTATTTAATCATCATAGTCATAGTGTAGCACACATCATCATCTTCAAACTCATTCTAGCTAGCTAATCACCACCAACACTAGCTGCGGTAGCTATCTAATCACCACCAACACTAGCTAATAATAATCATAATAGTCATTACCACCAACACTAGCTATTTAATCATCATAACTCATTTCTAGCTAGCTAGTCACTCCTGCTGCTCTCTCTCAGCTAAAATAACATAAAACATGTGTAGCACTCCTGCTTCATCAAGTTGGAGCATGCAGATGAACATGTCTCCTAATCATGGGCTGCACTTCTGATTGCTGCCCCCCTAGTACTTCTCTGCGATCGTTCAGAATTTTGCTCCAGTATTTCACTATTAAGCATTCCTTGCTATTAGAAATCCTGAATGCACTAAAGTGCATTGTAGGAAATCTTGGCCGTAAGCTAACAATTCTCATGCAACCTTTAGTCTCGATCCAATGAGGCACAACATTCATCGGGAGTCCGTGTTGAAGAACATCGTATAATAACATACTTAGCAATGAAGTTTATCTTAAAAAATAATGTATGCAAAAGATGCACTGAGGACAAATAGTAAAAATCTTACCATCTTTCCTAAATAGATGTGACCGTAGTTTAGTACGAACACTATTGATCGCACGTTTTGAGTACTAAGATTTTTAAGTCCAGAAAAATATTTTGTCTTCACAGTATGAAGATCCTCAAGCCATGAAACATAATGAGTTATCTCCTCGCAGTTTAGTTCAGCCTCGGGACAGTAGTAGGTCCTGTCTACCAAGCGCTGGACATGTTTGTTTGAACGGAAATAAGCTGTCAATAGAAATTAGTTGTCAACTATTTTTGAATAAACAATGTCGAAGACATAAATATGGTTGAGAAACTCACATAATTGTATAACTGGAGGCGTCTGCACATCGACCCAGATGTCGATATTACCTTCAATATCATCTTCCGGACAAATATCAAAGGTGATAACCATATCAGGCTCAAATGCATAAGTCTTGCATAGTGCTTGCCAAGTTTTGCATTCAAAATAGGTGTAGGTGTCTACGTTGTATAATTTTGTGTGGAAAGTATAACCATGCTTGGTCTTCAAGTAAACTCTCTTTACCTCCATAGTATTTTTCATAGAACTGAAACATATCTTATCCAAGACAAAAAACTCTTGCATGGCAGGGGATACGCTAGTAGAATAGTAAAAAAATATAAGTTGAAGCAAATGAAGCAGATGTCATGCTTAATTACAAAAAAAAGACTTGTCGTTGTGACTTACTGTATCCCCTTCAAAGTTCTCGTCCAGCTTGATGCTGAAGCGCCTATCATCATCTAGGAAGATTCTGTCGCACAGGTCGCGCTCGTCTTTGCAGTATTCGGAAATACCAAAATCCTTTTCGTTGTCAGACATTTCCTATGTTCATAGTTGAAACATTAATTGAAAATCGATCGAAGGCAACTACCATGATACTCAACACACAAATCTGAGGCACTCGATATTTCCTACATATTCTGGCACAAGTCATGCCAAAATTCATGGAAAAATCCGGCATGACCTTTGCTAAAATAGGACATATCGAGCGCCTGAAATTTGCCGGAACGGAAATGAATCAACACTCCGGCAAAACATAGGCCACTCGGAGGTGTAACCTGCAAACATGACCGGCCACTTGGGCAAGCACATATCCTATTTGAGCAACACAAGATATACATTTCAAAATATCTTATAGGACTCATATTGACATGAGCATTCAATAAGCAAAACCAAATCGTAAAATAAATAAGTATTAAAATTAGCATGCATTCAATAAGCAAAAGTAAATCATCTCATGCGTCTGTACATCGTCGAATATTATCACTAATACATCCCGAATAGTATCATACATATAACATCACTAATACAACTAAAACCCTAGCGCACGACGGGTATCGGCGCGGGCGGTGGACACACACAGAGAAGGAACCATCACAGGATCATAGCTCTAGTGAGATCCCTGGAGAACCTGTCAGGTATTGGAGAACCTGTGCTCCAACGAAAACAAGTAGCGACGGACATGCGCGTCCTCCTCACTGACACGGTGACGCACCACCTCCACGGGGCCCACTACAAAAAAAGACACATCCGTGACATTTTGGGCCGAACGAAATTTTTTTCTGTCATACTTATGACACTTCTATGATGATAATTGTGACCAAACCCAGTATCATCGTAGATGTGGTGGGGTCCTACAAAAAATCATGACATAAAATGGGCTTTTCGTCCTGGGCGGGCCGGAGACACAGCTGCATGACATTCTTTGGGCCGTCCACGACAGAAAAAACCATGGTAGAAGCGAGGGCGAGGAAAATATCGGGGTGTTCCCGGTTACGGTGGGTGGTCGGGGCCGAGCGATGCGCGTTTCTCTCGTACACGCACGCGCGTGGATGCGAGGCGTTGGGCTCTAACTGAACCCGAGCGAGGCGTTGGGCTCTAACTGAACCGGAGCGATTGTACTGCAGTCTACGCGTTACTGAACCCGAGCGATCGATCGATGGGTGTTAACTGAACCCGATCGAGCGATTCCTTCGCTACTACTGCTAACTGAAGCCGACCGATGCTGCCTCTGGATGAACAGTGAGCGTTGCTGGGGGGCTTTGGATGAACAGTTCCCGGTGGGGGTGGATGAATAGGACCCCGTGGTGTTGCCTCTGGATGAACAGTGAGCGTTACTGGGGGTTTGGATGAACAGTTCCCGGTGGGGGTGGATGAACAGGACCCCGTGGTGTTGCCTCTGGATGAATAGTAGACCATTATATGTATGAGCGATCGAGCCGGCTGGGGCTGGATGAACAGGACCACCCCGTGGAGGGCAGGATGAACAGTAGACGATGGATGGCTGGATGAACAGTAGCCCGTGGAGGGGTGGTTGAACAGGAGCCCGTGGATAGGGCTGGTTGAACAGTAGTCGGCGGAGTAGCGCGTGGTGGAGGCTGGATGAACAAGAGCCCGTGGATGAACAGTCGCAGGTGGAGGCTGGAGGAGGTCTACGGTGGATGAACAGTAGCCCGTGGAGGCTGGAGGGGGTCGACGGTGGAGATGAACAGTATCCCGTGGAGTCCCGTTTTGCGGTATGCCACACCCCTCCCGATGAACAGGACACCTGTTTCGACCGTAGCGCTCCAACACAAGTCTGTTTCCTCCGTTTTGCAGTACGCCACACCCATCCCGATCAACAGGACCCCCGTTTCGACCGTAGGAGGTCCGTTTCCTCCGTTTTACGGTACGCCAGACCCCTCCCGATGAACAGGATCCCGTTTTGAACATGGCCGGTTGAACACAAGGCCGTTTCCTCCATTCTGCGGTATGCCAGGCGTCGTTTCCATCGGTTGTTCCGTCCAAGCCCTCCAGATGAACACGACGACACATTCCGTTCCGACCCAGCCGGTTGGCTCCCCATGAACACGACGACGACGTTGTTTCTCCGTTTCCACCCAGCCATGTACATGAGACCTAGCCGTACGTATGCGCGAGCAGGCATTCGAGACCCTGCCCGTATGTATGTACGTGGCCGTATTTTCTTTCTTACACACTGGCCGCTGCACGTACGTGTACATGCTACGTGAGCGCCTCTACTACGACACGTGCGCGCCTCTACATCGACTAGTATGTACGTACACGTTCGCGACCAGAATGACAACACTACGTACGCTTTGACCACGTGGGTCCCGACTGCCAAGCACTTCCTTGCGTGCGAAGATGTAGCTGGTGGGTCCCAGCAGTCACAGGGGAGAATTGTTTTTTTTGCCCGGACGCACTTCCTTGCGTGCGAAGATGTAGCTGGTGGGTCCCAGCAGTCAGGGAGAAACGTTTTTTTGCGAAATACGGTGGCTCGTCCAGTGGGTCCCCGCTGTCAGGTGGAGGAATAATTATTTTGCGCGTAATAAGGAGGCACTTCCTTGCTGCGGCCATGGACCCAGCTGTCAGCCTCTCCACGTACAGTCCACATTCGGTGGAAGCCGTTCCTTGACCATGTTAACCACGCCGCGTCGAGAGCACCAGGGCGGTGGACGACGGTGAGGCCTAGGAAGGGGACGACGCGGAGCCGGGGAAGACGCGGCAGTGGATGCCCACGCGTAGAGGAGTATGAGGGTTCACTGGTTCACTGCGGTGTGAGGCTGCCATTGCGGCAGAATAATAGGGGGTGTGGGTGAGTAGAGGGATGGCCTGGCCAGCGGTGGGAGTAGTAGGGGTGGTGAGGCCTCCGCCGCATCGCAGCCGGCCACGGGAGGCAGGAGCACGAGGCACGACCGACGCTGGTTTGGGCGGCTGGAGCGAGAAGACCAGAGGTTGAAGAAGCACTACGGCCGTTGGATGGACATCGTACGGTCATTGGAGCTAGAATCGTGCATATTGACTAAGTTGACAAAGCCCTCCGTCCCCGTCAACTTAGTAGGCCCACAAGTCAGTCTGCCACTATACTGGGTCCCAGCTAGTAGGGGGGCATTCATTTTTTCTGCGTAATAAGGAGGCACTTTCTTGCGTGCGAAGATATAGCTGGTGGGTCCAAGCTGTCAGCGGCGGTAACGTTTTTTCACGAAATACAGAGGCCCTTTCGGTGGGTCCCAGATGTCAGGTGGAGGAATCATTATTTTGCGCGTAATAAGGAGGCATTTCCTTGCGTGCGACCGTGGACCCAACTGTCAGCCTCTCCATGTACAGTCCACTTCAGATGCATGTCGGTCATTGACCACGTTGACCAGGCCGCGCCGAGAGCACCAGGGCGGTGGACGACGGCGAGGCCTAGGAAGGAAACGACACGGAGGCAGGGAAGACTCGGCAGTTGTTTCCCACACGGAGGGGAATACAACTGTACGAGGGTTTACTGGTTCGTCAGCCGTCGCCGGAGAATAACAGCAGGTGTGGGTGAGTAGAGGGATGGCTAGGCCAGCGATGGGAGTACGGTGGGGCGATGAGGCCTGCGCGGCAGCACAGCCGGCCACGGGAAGGAGGGAGCAGGCAGTCCCGCCGGCGCTTGTTTGAGCGGCTGGAGCAGGAAGAGCAGAGATTGAAGCAGCACGACGGCCGTTGGATGGAAACCCAATAGTCACTGCTTGTGCGTCAACCTTTTTTCAGGAAAGCCTCAAATTTGTGGAAAACAGCATACAACCCATCTGCCATTATTTGTAACAATTTACAGCCCATTTGCTAATTCTTAACGCTTTTTTTGGAGCCCATATTATTTTTGTTAGCATTACAGGCCATATTGTGGCCACAGTTAAAAAATTATACGAAATTTTGCATATTTCGGTGCGGTCCGAACTGTTTTTAATCCCGAAATTTTGAGTCACATTCAAACTGATTTTAAAAATAAATGTATATCAACATAAAATCCAACAAATTTTTCACGCATAAAAATCAATGCAATTTAAAATCTTGAAATGAAAAAAAGAAATTTGAAACTAATTGCCGGTTTGATGTGTTTTAAAAATGTTCAGCCCATTTCTCATTACTGATAGGCTATTTTCTCGGCCAGCCGAATGAAGCTCTCCTTGTATTGAAAGATTTGCAGCCCAACAGGAGCGACTTACTTGGCAAATCACAAAAAAATTGGGCAGTGGCCGTGGACCCAGCTGCGGCCGTGGACCCAGATGTTAGCCTCTCCATGTATAGTACTCTTCTGATGGAAGTCGCCGAGAGCACCAAGGCGGTGGATGACGGCGAGGCCTAGGAAGGGGACGACGCGGAGCCGGGGAAGATGTGGCAGTGGATGCCCACGCGGAGAGGAGTACGAGGGTTCACTGGTTCGGCTGCGGCGTGAGGCTGCCGTCGCCGCAGAATAACAGGGGGTGTGGGTGAGTAGAGGAATGCCCTGGCTAGCGGTGGGAGTAGTAGGGGGCGGTGAGGCCTCTGCGGCATCACAGCCGGCCACGGGAGGCAGGAGCACGCGGCACGACCGGCGCTACTTTGGGCGGCTGGAGCAAGAAGACCAGAGGTTGAAGAAGCACTATGGCCGTTTGTTGGACATCGTATGGTCACTGGAGCTAGAATCGTTCATATTGACTAAGTTGACAAAGCCCTCTGTCCCCGTCAACTTAGTAGGCCCACAAGTTAGCCACCCACTATGGTGGGTCCTAGCTAGCAGGGGTATTCATTTTTTTGTGCGTAATAAGGAGGCACTTCCTTGCGTGCGAAGATATAGCTGGTGGGTCCGACCTGTCAGCGGGGGAACGTTTTTTTCGCTAAATACAGAAGCCCTTCCCACGTACAGTCCACGTACAGTGCGTAATAAGGAGAAACTTTCCTTGTGTGCGACCATGGACCTCGTGGGTTCTAGCCGTCAGGCTCTCCACGTCCAGTCCTCTTCCGATGACTCTCGTATGTTGACCACGCCGCGTCGAGCGCACCGAGGCGGTGGATGACGGTGAGGCCCTAGAATGGAACGTCCCGAAGATGGGGAAGACGCGACAGTGGAGTCGCAGACGGAGAGGAGTGAGAAGCGGGGTGGGCCTACACTCGGCAGAGAATAACAGGAGCTCCAGAGTGGAGGGATGGCCTAGCCGTTGGCGGGGTAGCGTTTCGCTGAGGAGCGCAAAACAACGCCGCTGGACGCCGGAGGCTGGAGCAGGCGGTCCCGGCAGCGCTGGGGGAAGAAGACGAGAAATTGAAGAAGAATGTTGGCCGTTGGATGTAAATCCAATGCCTTCTTAGGCTTCGACCTACTGGTCCACATGTCAGCCAGTTCATTTGTTTTTTTAGTCCATTTGGTTGGCTGGGTGAAACAATGATGTAGCATCTATGCAGCCCGTTTATATATATATGATAGAACTTAAAGCCCATTTGAATTTTTCTCGAAATCCGCGGACTTGCTGGGCTAGGTGAAAATATCATGTTGGGCTAGACGGAGAAATGTTATAAAAACATAAACACATGATTGCACGTCTATTACTGCATTGGTCAGTAAAATCTTTGCAAGCTTATGTACGCAATCATTAGGAGTTAACTTGCCAAGTTATATCCGTGATCACATCCGGGACTCCGAACAAACTTCGGTACATCAAAATGCATAAACTCATAATATAACTGTCATCAAAACCTTAAGCATGCGGACCCTACGGGTTCGAGAACAATGTAGACATGACCGAGACACGTCTCCGGTCAATAACCAATAGCGGAACCTGGATGCTCATATTGGCTCCTACATATTCTACGGAGATCTTTTATCGGTCAGACCGCATAACAACATACGTTGTTCCCTTTGTCATCGGTATGTTACTTGCCCGAGATTCGATCGTCGGTATCTCAATACCTAGTTCAATCTCGTTACCAGCAAGTCTCTTTACTCGTACCGTAATACATCATCTCACAACTAACTCATTAGTTGCAATGCTTGCAAGGCTTATGTGATGTGCATTACCGAGAGGGCCCAGAGATACCTCTCCGACAATCGGAGTGACAAATCCTAATCTCGAAATACGCCAACCCAACATGTACCTTTGGAGACACTTGTAGAGCACCTTTATAATCACCCAGTTACATTGTGACGTTTGGTAGCACACAAAGTGTTCCTCCGGCAAACGGGAGTTGCATAATCTCATAGTCATAGGAACATGTATAAGTCATGAAGAAAGCAATAGCAACATACTAAACGATCGGGTGCTAAGCTAATGGAATGGGTCATGTCAATCAGATCATTCACCTAATGATGTGATCCCGTTAATCAAATAACAACTCTTTGTCCATGGTTAGGAAACATAACCATCTTTGATTAACGAGCTAGTCAAGTAGATGCATACTAGTGACACTCTGTTTGTCTATGTATTCACACATGTATTATGTTTCCGGTTAATACAATTCTAGCATGAATAATAAACATTTATCATGATATAAGGAAATAAATAATAACTTTATTATTGCCTCTAGGGCATATTTCCTTCAGTCTCCCACTTGCACTAGAGTCAATAATCTAGATTACACAGTAATGATTCTAACACCCATGGAGCCTTGGTGCTGATCATGTTTTGCTCGTGGAAGAGGCTTAGTCAACGGGTCTGCTACATTCAGATCCGTATGTATCTTGCAAATCTCTATGTCTCCCACCTGGACTAGATCCCAGATGGAATTGAAGCGTCTCTTGATGTGCTTGGTTCTCTTGTGAAATCTGGATTCCTTTGCCAAGGCAATTGCACCAGTATTGTCACAAAAGATTTTCATTGGACCCGATGCACTAGGTATGACACCTAGATCGGATATGAACTCCTTCATCCAGACTCCTTCATTTGCTGCTTCCGAAGCAGCTATGTATTCCGCTTCACACGTAGATCCCGCCACGACGCTTTGTTTAGAACTGCACCAACTGACAGCTCCACCGTTTAATGTAAACACGTATCCGGTTTGCAATTTAGAATCGTCCGGATCAATGTCAAAGCTCGCATCAACGTAACCATTTACGATGAGCTCTTTGTCACCTCCATAAACGAGAAACATATCCTTAGTCCTTTTCAGGTATTTCAGGATGTTCTTGACCGCTGTCCAGTGATCCACTCCTGGATTACTTTGGTACCTCCCTGCTAGACTTATAGCAAGGCACACATTAGGTCTGGTACACGACATTGCATACATGATAGAGCTTATGGCTGAAGCATAGGGAACATCTTTCATTTTCTCTCTATCTTCTGCAGTGGTCGGGCATTGAGTCTTACTCAACTTCACACCTTGTAACACAGGCAAGAACCCTTTCTTTGCTTGATCCATTTTGAACTTCTTCAAAACTTTGTCAAGGTATGTGCTTTGTGAAAGTCCAATTAAGCGTCTTGATCTATCTCTATAGATCTTAATGCCTAATATGTAAGCAGCTTCACCGAGGTCTTTCATTGAAAAACTCTTATTCAAGTATCCCTTTATGCTATCCAGAAATTCTATATCATTTCCAATTAGTAATATGTCATCCACATGTAATATCAGAAATGCTACAGAGCTCCCACTCACTTTCTTGTAAATACAGGCTTCTCCAAAAGTCTGTATAAAACCAAATGCTTTGATCACACTATCAAAGCGTTTATTCCAACTCCGAGAGGCTTGCACCAGTCCATAAATGGATCGCTGGAGCTTGAACACTTTGTTAGCTCCCTTTGGATCGACAAAACCTTCTGGTTGCATCATATACAACTCTTCTTCCAGAAATCCATTCAGGAATGCAGTTTTGACATCCATCTGCCAAATTTCATAATCATAAAATGCGGCAATTGCTAACATGATTCGGACAGACTTAAGCATCGCTACGGGTGAGAAGGTCTCATCATAGTCAATCCCTTGAACTTGCCGAAAACCTTTTGCAACAAGTCGAGCTTTGTAGACAGTAATATTACCGTCAGCGTCAGTCTTCTTCTTGAAGATCCATTTATTCTCAATTGCTTGCCGATCATTGGGCAAGTCAACCAAAGTCCATACTTTGTTCTCATACATGGATCCCATCTCAGATTTCACGGCTTCAAGCCATTTTGCGGAATCTGGGCTCACCATCGCTTCTTCATAGTTCGTAGGTTCATCATGATCTAGAAGCATGACTTCCAGAACAGGATTACCGTACCACTCTGGCGCGGATCTCACTCTGGTTGATCTACGAGGTTCAGTAGTATCTTGTTCTGAAGTTTCATGATCATTATCATTAGCTTCCTCACTAATTGGTGTAGGTGTCGCAGAAACAGGTTTCTGTGATGTACTACTTTCCAATAAGGGAGTAGGTACAGTTACCTCGTCAAGTTCTACTTTCCTCCCACTCACTTCTTTCGAGAGAAACTCCTTCTCCAGAAAGTTTCCGAATTTGGCAACAAAAGTCTTGCCTTCGGATCTGTGATAGAAGGTGTATCCAATAGTTTCCTTTGGATATCCTATGAAGACACATTTCTCCGATTTGGGCTCGAGCTTATCAGGTAGAAGCTTTTTCACATAAGCATCGCAGACCCAAACTTTCAGAAACGACAACTTTGGTTTCTTGCCAAACCACAGTTCATAAGGCGTCGTCTCAACGGATTTTGATGGTGCCCTATTTAACGTGAATGCGGCCGTCTCTAGAGCGTATCCCCAAAACAATAGCGGTAAATCAGTAAGAGACATCATAGATCGCACCATATCTAGTAAAGTACGATTACGACGTTCGGATACACCATCACGCTATGGTGTTCCGGGTGGCGTGAGTTGCGAAACTATTCCACATTGTTTCAAATGTACACCAAACTCGTAACTCAAATATTCTCCTCCACGATCAGATCGTAGGAATTTTATTTTCTTGTTACGATGATTTTCAACTTCACTCTGAAATTCTTTGAACTTTTCAAACGTTTCAGACTTGTGTTTCATTAAGTAGATATACCCATATCTGCTCAAATCATCTGTGAAGGTCAGAAAATAATGATACCCGCCACGAGCCTTAACACTCATTGGATCTCATACATCAGTATGTATTATTTCCAATAAGTCAGTTGCTCGCTCCATAGTTCCGGAGAACGGCGTTTTAGTCATCTTGCCCATGAGGCATGGTTCGCAAGCATCAACTGATTCATAATCAAGTGATTCCAAAAACCCATTAGCATGGAGTTTCTTCATGCGCTTTACACCAATATGACCTAAACGGCAGTGCCAGAAATAAGTTGCACTATCATTATTAACTTTGCATCTTTTGGTTTCAATATTATGATTATGTGTATCACTACGATCGAGATCCAACGAACTATTTTCATTGGGTGTGTAACCATATAAGGTTTTATTCATGTAAACAGAACAACAATTTATTCTCTTACTTAAATGAATAACCGTATTACAATAAACATGATCAAATCATATTCATGCTCAACGCAAACACCAAATAACACTTATTCAGGTTCAACACTAATCCCGAAAGTATAGGGAGTGTGCGATGATGATCATATCAATCTTGGAACCACTTCCAACACACATCGTCACTTCACCCTTAACTAGTCTCTGTTTATTCTGCAACTCCCGTTTCGAGTTACTAATCTTAGCAACTGAACTAGTATCAAATACTGAGGGGTTGCTATAAACACTAGTAAAGTACACATCAATAACATGTATATCAAATATACTTATGTTCACTTTGCCATCCTTCTTATCTGCCAATCACTTGGGGTAGTTTCGCTTCCAGTGACCAGTCCCTTTGCAGTAGAAACACTTAGTCTTAGGCTTAGGACCAGACTTGGGCTTCTTCACTTGAGCAGCAACTTGCTTGCTGTTCTTCTTGAAGTTCCCCTTCTTCCCTCTGCCCTTTTCTTGAAACTAGTGGTCTTGTCTACCATCAACACTTGATGTTTTTCTTGATTTCTACCTTCGTCAATTTCCGCATTATGAAGAGCTTGGGAATCGTTTCCATTATCCCTTGCATATCATAGTTCATCACAAAGTTCTACTAACTTGGTGATGGTGACTAGAGAATTCTGTCAATCACTATCTTATCTGGAAGATTAACTCCCACTTGATTCAAGCAATTGTAGTATTCAGACAATCTGAGCACATGCTCACTAGTTGAGCGATTCTCCTCCATCTTTTAGCTATAGAACTTGTTGGAGACTTCATATCTCTCAACTCGGGTATTTTCTTGAAATATTAACTTCAACTCCTGGAACATCTCATATGCTCCATGACGTTCAAAATGTCTTTGAAGTCCCGATTCTAAGGCATTAAGCATGGTGCACTAAACTATCAAGTAGTCATCATATTGAGCTAGCCAAACGTTCATAACGTCTGCATCTGCTCCTGCAATAGGTCCGTCACCTAGCGGTGCATCAAGGACATAATTCTTCTGTGCAGCAATGAGGATAAACCTCAGATCACGGATCCAATCCGCATCATTGCTACTAACATCTTTCAACACAATTTTCTCTAGGAACATACCAAAATAAACACAAGGAAGCAACAACGCGAGCTATTGATCTACAACATAATTTGCAAAATACTACCAGGACTAAGTTCATGATAAATTTAAGTTCAATTAATCATATTACTTAAGAACTCCCACTTAGATAGACATCCCTCTAATCCTCTAAGTGATTACGTGATCCAAATCAACTAAACCATGTCCGATCATCACGTGAGATGGAGTAGTTTCATTGGTGAACATCGCTATGTTGATCATATCTGCTATATGATTCACGCTCGACCTTTCGGTCTCCGTGTTCCGAGGCCATATCTGTATATGCTTGGCTCGTCAAGTATAACCTGAGTATTATGCGTGTGCAACTGTTTTGCACCCGTTGTATTTGAACGTAGAGCCTATCACACCCGATCATCACGTGGTGTCTCAGCACGAAGAACTTTCGCAACGGTGCATACTTAGGGAGAACACTTGTTGATAATTAGTGAGAGATCATCTTATAATGCTACCGTCAATCAAAGCAAGATAAGATGCATAAAAGATAAACATCACATGCAATCAATATAAGTGATATGACATGGCCATCATCATCTTGTGCTTGTGATCTCCATCTTCGAAGCACCGTCGTGATCACCATCGTCACCGGCGCGACACCTTGATCTCCATCGTAGCATCGTTGTCGTCTCGCCAATCTTATGCTTCCACGACTATCGCTACCGCTTAGTGATAAAGTAAAGCATTACAGCGCGATTGCATTGCATACAATAAAGCGACAACCATATGGCTCCTGCCAGTTGCCGATAACTCGGTTACAAAACATGATCATCTCATACAATAAAATTTAGCATCATGTCTTGACCATATGACATCACAACATGCCCTGCAAAAACAAGTTAGACGCCCTCTACTTTGTTGTTGCAAGTTTTACGTGGCTGCTACGGGCTTAAGCAAGAACCAATCTTACCTATGCATCAAAACCACAACGATAGTTTGTCAAGTTGGTGTTGTTTTAACCTTCGCAAGGACCGGGCGTAGCCACACTCGGTTCAACTAAAGTTGGAGAAACTGTCACCCGCTAGCCACCTTTGTGCAAAGCACGTCGGGAGAACCGGTCTCGCGTAAGCGTACGCGTAATGTCGGTCCGGGCCACTTCGTCCAACAATACCGCCAAACCAAAGTATGACATGCTGGTAAGCAGTATGACTTATATCGCCCACAACTCACTTGTGTTCTACTCGTGCATATAACATCAACACATAAAACCAGGCTCGGATGCCACTGTTGGGGAACGTAGTAATTTCAAAAAATTTCCTACGCACACACAAGATCATGGTGATGCATAGCAACGAGAGAGGAGAGTGTGATCTACGTACCCTTGTAGACCGACAGCGGAAGCGTTAGCACAACGCGGTTGATGTAGTCATACGTCTTCACGGCCCGACCGATCAAGCACTGAAACTACGGCACCTCCGAGTTCTAGCACACGTTCAGCTCGATGACGATCCCCGGACTCCGATCCAGCAAAGTGTCGGGGAAGAGTTCCGTCAGCACGACGGCGTGGTGACGATCTTGATGTACTACCGTCGCGGGGCTTCGCCTAAGCACCGCTACAATATTATCGAGGACTATGGTGGAAGGGGGCACCGCACACGGTTAAGAATATGATCACGTGGATCAACTTGTGTGTCTAGGGGTGCCCCCTGCCCCCGTATATAAAGGATCAAAGGGGGGGTGCGGCCGGCCAGGAGGAGTCCTACTCCCACCGGGAGTAGGATTCCCCCCTTTCCTAGTTGGAATAGGATTCGGGAGGGGGAAAGAGGAGAGAGAGAAGGAAGGGGGGGGGGCACCGCCCCCTCTCCTTATCCTATTCGGACTAGGGGGGAGGGGCGCGCGGCCCAGCCCTGGCCACCTCTCCTCTCTTCCACTAAAGCCCACTAAGGCCAAATACCTCCCGGGGGGTTCCGGTAACCTCCCGGTACTCCGGTAAAATCCCGATTTCACCCGGAACACTTCCGATATCCAAATATAGGCTTCCAATATATCAATCTTTATGTCTCGACCATTTCAAGACTCCTCGTCATGTCCGTGATCACATCCGGGACTCCGAACAAACTTCGGTACATCAAAATGCATAAACTCATAATATAACTGTCATCGAAACCTTAAGCGTGCGGACCCTACGGGTTCGAGAACAATGTAGACATGACCGAGACACGTCTCCGGTCAATAACCAATAGCGGAACCTGGATGCTCATATTGGCTCCTACATATTCTATGAAGATCTTTTATCGGTCAGACCGCATAACAACATACGTTGTTCCCTTTGTCATCGGTATGTTACTTTCCCGAGATTCGATCGTCGGTATCTCAATACCTAGTTCAATCTCGCTACCGGCAAGTCTCTTTACTCGTTCCATAATACATCATCTCACAACTAACTCATTAGTTGCAGTGCTTGCAAGGCTTATGTGATGTGCATTACCGAGAGGGCCCAGAGATACCTCTCCGACAATCGGAGTGACAAATCCTAATCTCGAAATACGCAACCCAACATGTACCTTTGGAGACACCTGTAGAGAACCTTTATAATCACCCAGTTACGTTGTGATGTTTGGTAGCACACAAAGTGTTCCTCCGGCAAACGGGAGTTGCATAATCTCATAGTTATAGGAACATGTATAAGTCATGAAGAAAGCAATAGCAACATACTAAACGATCGGGTGCTAAGCTAATGGAATGGGTCATGTCAATCAGATCATTCACCTAATGATGTGATCCCGTTAATCAAATAACAACTCTTTGTCCATGGTTAGGAAACATAACCATCTTTGATTAACGAGCTATTCAAGTAGAGGCATACTAGTGACACTCTGTTTGTCTATGTATTCACACATGTATTATGTTTCCGGTTAATACAATTCTAGCATGAATAATAGACATTTATCATGATATAAGGAAATAAATAATAACTTTATTATTGCCTCTAGGGCATATTTCCTTCAGTCTCCCACTTGCACTAGAGTCAATAATCTAGATTACACAGTAATGATTCTAACACCCATGGAGCCTTGGTGCTGATCATGTTTTGCTCGTGGAAGAGGCTTAGTCAACGGGTCTGCTACATTCAGATCCGTATGTATCTTGCAAATCTCTATGTCTCCCACCTGGACTAGATCCCGGATGGAATTGAAGCGTCTCTTGATGTGCTTGGTTCTCTTGTGAAATCTGGATTCCTTTGCCAAGGCAATTGCACCAGTATTGTCACAAAAGATTTTCATTGGACCCGATGCACTAGGTATGACACCTAGATCGGATATGAACTCCTTCATCCAGACTCCTTCATTTGCTGCTTCCGAAGCAGCTATGTATTCCGCTTCACACGTAGATCCCGCCACGACGCTTTGTTTAGAACTGCACCAACTGACAGCTCCACCGTTTAATGTAAACACGTATCCGGTTTGCAATTTAGAATCGTCCGGATCAGTGTCAAAGCTCGCATCAACGTAACCATTTACGATGAGCTCTTTGTCACCTCCATAAACGAGAAACATATCCTTAGTCCTTTTCAGGTATTTCAGGATGTTCTTGACCGCTGTCCAGTGATCCACTCCTGGATTACTTTGGTACCTCCCTGCTAGACTTATAGCAAGGCACACATTAGGTCTGGTACACGACATTGCATACATGATAGAGCTTATGGCTGAAGCATAGGGAACATCTTTCATTTTCTCTCTATCTTCTGCAGTGGTCGGGCATTGAGTCTTACTCAACTTCACACCTTGTAACACAGGCAAGAACCCTTTCTTTGCTTGATCCATTTTGAACTTCTTCAAAACTTTGTCAAGGTATGTGCTTTGTGAAAGTCCAATTAAGCGTCTTGATCTATCTCTATAGATCTTAATGCCTAATATGTAAGTAGCTTCACCGAGGTCTTTCATTGAAAAACTCTTATTCAAGTATCCCTTTATGCTATCCAGAAATTCTATATCATTTCCAATTAGTAATATGTCATCCACATATAATATCAGAAATGCTACAGAGCTCCCACTCACTTTCTTGTAAATACAGGCTTCTCCAAAAGTCTGTATAAAACCAAATGCTTTGATCACACTATCAAAGCGTTTATTCCAACTCCGAGAGGCTTGCACCAGTCCATAAATGGATCGCTGGAGCTTGCACACTTTGTTAGCTCCCTTTGGATCGACAAAACCTTCTGGTTGCATCATATACAACTCTTCTTCCAGAAATCCATTCAGGAATGCAGTTTTGACATCCATCTGCCAAATTTCATAATCATAAAATGCGGCAATTGCTAACATGATTCGGACAGACTTAAGCATCGCTACGGGTGAGAAGGTCTCATCATAGTCAATCCCTTGAACTTGCCGAAAACCTTTTGCAACAAGTCGAGCTTTGTAGACAGTAATATTACCGTCAGCGTCAGTCTTTTTCTTGAAGATCCATTTATTCTCAATTGCTTGCCGATCATTGGGCAAGTCAACCAAAGTCCATACTTTGTTCTCATACATGGATCCCATCTCAGATTTCACGGCTTCAAGCCATTTTGCGGAATCTGGGCTCACCATCGCTTCTTCATAGTTCGTAGGTTCATCATGATCTAGTAGCATGGCTTCCAGAACAGGATTACCGTACCACTCTGGCGCGGATCTCACTCTGGTTGATCTACGAGGTTCAGTAGTATCTTGTTCTGAAGTTTCATGATCATTATCATTAGCTTCCTCACTAATTGGTGTAGGTGTCGCAGAAACAGGTTTCTGTGATGTACTACTTTCCAATAAGGGAGTAGGTACAGTTACCTCGTCAAGTTCTACTTTCCTCCCA